>NW_026652289.1:94592386-94616814 GCF_009828535.3 Hylobates moloch | reverse complement strand
TTTTTTTTTTTTTTTTTTTTTTTTTTTTTTTTTTTTTTTGAGACAGAATCTCACTCTGTGGCCCAGGCTAGAATGCAGTGGAGCGATCTCAGCTTTCTGCAACCTCCACCTCCTGGGTTTAAGCAATTCTCCTGCCTCAACCTCTGGAGTAGCTGCGACTACAGGTGCAACGCCACCACGTCCAGCTAATTTTTGTATTTTTAGTAGAGATGGGATTTTGCCATGTTGGCCAGGCTGGTCTCGAACTCCTGACCTCAAGCAATCCACCCGCCTCGGCCTCCCAAAGTGCTGGGATTATAGGCGTGAGCCACTGCATCCAGTCCCAAGAAGCATTTTTAAATGCTCATAGTGACTCTCATGCTGGTGGTCACAGATTGCCCCTGAAGAAAGAAACACTACTTTACCCAGTCATGAGACAACATTCTCTTCAATCTGAATTTGCTTTTTAAATAGCTGTGAGAAATCTTGCGGAAGATTTCTGAAATTTTAACTAGATGATGAGATTCTTTATATAGTTACTGGGAGTTTATAATCTTATCGCTGTAATATTTTAAAATTCTAAATCTCCCAGTATGTCATTCTATAATCTGCCAAATGCAGAGGTACAATGTATAAATCACTTTTAATTGTTCTTTTTGTGATAGAAATGTATGAAAGGGCGATGCCATTCTGGTTGTTTGTCCTACATTTATATAACAAATTATAACAAAACTGTTAAAAAGTTTTGTCACAGAGGTGTGAGTATATTAGGTATGTAAACATATAGTAAGTGTGAATGTGTGTCCTCTCTGTGGGTCAGAATAGTATGTGAACTGGGTAAGTATTTCTATGATTACATAGTACCTCTGTAGATAGGTGAGCGTATTTCAGAATGTAATGGAGTGTCTGTGTACTGTATATGAATGGAGAAAAATGGGATGACTGGATGAGCTTGTTTACATATCTCTGTCTAGGAGTGTGATAATTTAGATTATGGGAAAATTCATAAGTAGACTTTTTCATTGTTTCATAATTGGACTGTATGGGAAAGATCAAGTGACTTATATTTTCTTCTTTTTATGAGAAAAGTGTGAAATATGATTAGCAGATTATATTGATGATTTCTGTTATTCCAACTCATGTTTCAATATGGATAAACACAAAATTTTCATAGAACCTTGTATATGAAAAAATTTCATATTTATGTTACAAAAAGATTAAATATACACAGTAGGTGCTCAATGTATGTTACCTGACTGCTAATGTAGCTGACACCAAGGAGGGAAAATTAAGGAGTGGTTTAGTACCCTTCAATAATCTCCACCAGCAATCCCCCCCATTCTTTAATGGAGACAGGGAACACTTTTATCAATTTTGTTGTAAATTACCACATAAACCCACCTTCAAGCCTGCCCTTCCATCCTGATTGGGTTCTTATGCCCTTACTATACACAAAAGCCGAAACTGGCAATGACTCTGATTCACTAACATATGTTGCCTTTGAGATAATCTGGCTCTCTTCCCACAATTAATTTATTTTTCGCAATAAATTTGTTATTCTATTTAGTAGCAAGATCAGGTAGACTGACAGACAAGGTCATTTAAGATCCCTATATCTCCAAATCTCTTCCTCTGACTTATGCCACCACTAAAAATTCATTCCTTCCTATTAAAATGTAGCATCTTCTCTTGAGACCAGGAGTTTGAGATCAGCCTGAGCAACACAGCAAAACCAGTCTTGCAAAAGAAAAGAAGAAAAAAAAAGGTAGCATCTCTGGGACAACCTTCTGTCTTAGCATTTAACTATTTTCCCAAACCAGGCAGCCTATTAATAATGAGAGGGAATTAAACATATGGCAGGTAAATTTTGAAAAGATTATCAAAATTATCTACACTTTCAAAGTGAAGATAACAAAGATGAAAGTATTGTGGGAGCCAAAAATTTCACAGAGAGACCTTGGGCAGCTGAGAGGCTTCACGAGGAATTGGAACATATAAACCCTCCCAATTAGAGGAGGACACAAGGTCCGAAAGAGAAGGTCCATGTGCTTCCCCATTTCGACTAGAATCCAACTCCACGAGGACTTTGTAAATCACATACATATGGTTCATAGTTTAATCTTTCCATCCACTGATCCAGGAAAATTATACTCTGCTAGTAATAACTATGTTCATACACAATTATTTTGGGCACAAGTTCTCTGACATGGATAGAATCTTTTTCCAAAACTGAAATTTTAATGTAAATTTGACTTTTTTTTTTTTTTTGAGACAGAGTCTCGCTCTGTTGCCCAGGCTGGAATGCAGTGGCACCATCTCTGCTCACTGCAAGCTCTGCCTCCCGGGTTCACGCCATTCTCAGTAGCTGGGACTACAGGCACTCGCCACCACGCCTGGCTAATTTTTTTTTGTATTTTTAGTAGAGACGGGGTTTCACCATGTTAGCCAGGATGATCTTGGTCTCCTGACCTTGTGATCTGCCTGCCTCGGCCTCCCAAAGTGCTGGGATTACAGGTGTGAGCCACCGCGCCCAGCCTTTTTTTTTTTTTTTGAGACCGGGTCTCACTCTGTCACCCAGGCTGGAGTGCAGTGGCATGATCTCCGCTCACTGCAACCTCCCCTTCCCAGGCTCAAGCAATCCTCCCACCTCAGCCTCCCTAGTAGCTGGGACCGCAGGCACACACCACCACACCCAGCTAATTTTTGTATTTTTTGTAGAGACAGGATTTCACCATGTTGCCCAGGCTGGTCTTGAACTCCTGGGCTCAAGCAATCCTCCTGCCTCAGCCTCGCAAAGTGCTGGGATTATAGACATGAGCCACTCTGCCTGGCCAAGACTATTTTATTGTAGACTTAAACATTACATGTTTAAGCTGTATTCATTTCTTAATAATCATTGATATTGATTCAAGTAATTTTATAACTAGAAGTGAGCGATCCCTTTGATTTTTTTTTTTTTGAGACGAAGTCTCACTCTGTCGCCAGGCTTCCTGGTGACTTGAACCCGCTTCCTGGGTTCAAGTGATTCTCCTGCCTCAGCTTCCTGAGTAGCTGGGACTATAGGCGTGCACCACCTTGCCCAGCTAATTTTTGTATTTTTAGTAGAGACGGGGTTTCACCATGTTGGCAAGGATGGTCTTGATCTCTTGACCTCGTGATCTGCCCACCTTGGCCTCCCAAAGTGCTGGGATTACAGGTGTGAGCCACCACTCCCGGCCGATCCCTCTGATTTTTATATATCAATATTTATATTCTGCCAAGAAATATTGTATAACTTGACCCCGATTCATTTATGAACTAATATGCCTCAGAGCTCTTTCATCTCTTTTGCACCTCTGTGCCTTTTGCACTATCTATACACCTAGAAAACTTTGTCCTTCAGAACAGAGTTCATACTTTATCCAGGCTCTGTGAAGGAGGCAGGCAGAACAAGCAACTCCTTCTATATTCCTATTGCACCTTGTACATAAATGCTTCCTTTAAGCACTAGTCATATTTGTGGAATTATTACTTATAACCTTTTCTTCTCCTCTTTAAAAAAATCTTGTTTGACTTTCTAACATCTAATGTAGAGTCTGGCACATGGTGGTCAATTGGAAACCAATAAATGTTTGATTAATAGGCAAATAAATCTTCCTACTTAGAACATTAAATAGCTGCCTATCACTTTTAAGATAAAATAGACTCCTCAATGCAGCATACGGGGTTTTTGTGCTCCCTTCTCCAGTTTCATCTCCTGTCAGGCCTCCACAACACCCTAATTTCTAGCCATGCTGAACTACTGCAGTTCTCTCAACAAGCTTTGCTTCCTTGCATTTACTTCTGTACTCTTTGTTCACCTGGAACATTCTCCCTCCCCTCAAACCATTTGGCAATTTCCATTAACCTTGTAATCTTCATCTCGAGTTTTCTCTTTCCTGCAAACTCTATTTTCATCCCCTCCTTGCCCTTTCCGCTGTGCTCCCTCAGCATTGTGTAATTATCCTTAGTGTAATTGTTTGCCTTTTGGTCCACCAATGGCAGAGTAGAAATCACAGCCTATTTCCCGCTCCTATCCTGCAGCTCCTTGAGGACTAGTTGTAGCCCCACTGCTGCCACTGTGTTTTGTGCGTTTGAATATAACTGAGGGGTGGGAGGCACCAAGAGTGAAAGGAGGAAGCACTGCAATTTTTGAAAGCAATTCCCTTACCATGCAGTTTGCTCAACTCCTGCCTTGTAGGCCGTTACTCTGAAGATGGGATGTTTGGCTTACAAACTACGCGGCAAATACCATTTTCCAGCAATGCTAATTGTCTCGCAATGGTCCAACAAGGTTTGGCAAGCTTCAGCGTTTCAGAAACAATTCTCATGTCAGAAACAATTCAGCATTTCAGAAACAACTGCAATCTAAGGAATCATATATAGAAAGATTTAAAAAACATGGATGTCTTTGAAAAATTCTAACTCCAGGCCGGGTGTGGTGGCTCACTCCTGTAATCCCAGCACTTTGGGAGGCCGAGGTGGGCGGATCAGGAGGTCAGGAGATCGAGACCATTCTGGCCAACATGCTGAAACCCTGTCTCTACTAAAAATACAAAAATTAGCCAGGCATGGTGGCACATGACTGTATTTCCAGCTACTCAGGAGGCGGAGGCAGGAGAATCGCTTGGACCTGGGAGGCGGAGGTTGCAGTGAGCCGATAACGCGCCATTGCACTCCAGCCTGTGAGACAGATGAGACTCCATCTAAAAAAAAAAAAAAAGATTCTAACTCCGAACTTAAATTGGGGGATAATGAAGGAAATGAAATCACTTCTTCCTTCTGACAATGTACCCCTTCCACAGACTCCTCCTCCCACCAGCACTTCAAGATTTCATGCTGCCACTGTCATTCCCAGCCTCCCCCTGCACCCACCCTAGCATCCTACCCTCCTTCCCCAGGGCCTTTCTTCTTCATGGACCTTTGTGAATTCATCCTCTCCAAGGAAATGATTTCCGTCTCTCTGCCTATTAGCCAGATGATCTGGTAATCTTTAATAAACATTAATGGATAACTTCCCAAAACTCTTCGAAAACATTGCCTTTGAACTAGACCCTTCCTTTAATAATGTCAGTGTTTTACCCCAAGGTACATGTCCCTTCCTGTTGGGACAGAGAAGTGCTCTAGATTGTCTGCTGGAGTTTCATAACATTTACTAAAAATGCCTTCAAATTTCATGTGTCCCTGCCAATTATCTCCTGGCACATAAAAGTAATCGTATATACTCAGTGTTTCTTTTTATGCCCTTTTCTTGGGCCTACCAGGAAACATCTTTCCTGGCAAATGGTGTCAAACTGAAGAAGCTAAATCTTTGGCCAACTGTAAGAGGAAACCTCAAAATAAGAACAAAGAAATTAACCAGAGCATGCAACTAAACATGCACAGGCTAAGAATCTTTTTTCACTTTTCCTTCCCTCTTTTTTTCTCCCTTCTTTTTTCCTTCCATTTATTAAACAAAGTCTATTCCGAAGTCTACAACAAAAATTTCCTGGATGAAACTGCAGATAGCATACTGTAACAATGAAGAGCACAGGCTCTGGAACTAGATACCCCTTTTTGAATCCTAGCTCTGCCAGTTAATAGGTATATGACCTAGGTCAAGTTATTTCACTTCTCTGCCCCTCCATTTTGTCATTTGTAAAATAGAGATATTATAATAGTACGTACCTCATAGTGTGGCTGTGAGGAATAAGTTATTTATTACCTAAGAAGTGCTTAGCACAGAACTGTTCCCCCAAAATATTAGCTACAGTTAACTGCTGCTTAATCCTAGGTGGCTAATGGGACTTAATTAGGGGTCCAGTGGAGTATAGGGAGAAAAAGGTTTTTAGGTAAAGGAAATATTTTATGTGGAGTCCTTGAAGGAGGAAGGAGGTGCAGAATGTGGGGAGACTGATAAAAGTTGATAGTAGCTTGTGAGGTAGGCAGGGGTGAGATCATTCTGGGCCTTTTAGACCATATATAGGATTTTGTTTTCATCCTAAAAGCCATGAAAAGCCTTTGAAGGGTGGTTCGCAAGGAGATGACATAATTTGATTTGCTTTTCTAAAGATAACTCCTGTTGCTGTGGGAGAGAATAGTTTGAAGGCAAGCAAGAGGAAATACGGGGAGATCAGTGAGAAGTGGGTGTAGTCGTCAGGTCAAGATAATGTATTGCCTTTGACCAAGTTGGCAGTAGTAGACATAGAAATGGACAAGGCAAAAGGCCATTTATTTTTTTATTTAATCATTATATTTTTTGAGACGGAGTCTCACCTTGTCACCTGGGCTGGAGCGCAGTGGTGCGATCTCGGCTCACTGCAACCTCTGCCTGCCAGGTTCAAGCAATTCTCCTGCCTCAGCCTCCTGAGTAGCTGGAACTACAGGTGCACACCACCATGCCCGGCTAATTTTTTGTATTTTTAGTAGAGACGGGGTTTCACCATGCTGGCCAGGCTGGTCTCAAACTCCTGACTTCATGATCTGCCCGCCTCGGCCTCTCAAAGTGCTGGGATTACAGGCATGAGTGACTGGGCCCGGCAATTGACCATTTATGAGTTAGAACAGGATTGGATGCTAGAGGCAAGGAGAGGGCGTAACATGTATGAGGAGGGAAAAAACATAATGATGCTAGTCTCTAACTTGAGCCACTGGGTGGATGATGGAGCCATTCATTAACATGGAGACCATCAGAAAAGCATTAGGTTGTGGGAGAAGAAGAGAGGATTTATATTGAATATGTTGGATTTGAAATGGCTGGGACACCTCCAAATGGAGTTAGATTGGATATATGGGTCCATGACTTGGAGATAAAATTTGACTTGGCTGCTCTTAAATTCACAGTCAAGGTGAAAAGGACAACTTCAGTTAGCGAGTGATAAAACGGTAATCAATAGGCCGGGCACAGTGGCTCACGCCTGAAATCCCAGCACTTTGGGAGGCTGAGGTGGGTGGATCACCTCAGGTCGGGAGTTTGAGACCAGCCTGACCAACATGGTGAAACTCCATCTGTACTAAAAATACAAAATTAGCCGGGTGTGGTGGTGCATGCCTGTAATCCCAGCTACTTCAGAGGCTGAGGCAAAAGAATCTCTTGAACCCGGGAGGCAGAGGTTTCCGTGAGCCGAGATTGCACCATTGTACTCCAGCCTGGGCAACAAGAGTGAAACTCCGTCTCAAAAAACAAACAAACAAAAAAACAGTAATCAATAAACAGGTCCACATTTGGTTAAGAGAGGAAAAACTTTCCCATGGCTATTGGTTGGAGCATGAGGGACAAATAGACTGCTTAGAAAGACTGGATTTCAAGCAAGCATTTCAGAAAGTGACAATTTAGTCTTTGATAATTGTCAAATAAACAACTTATTAGCCGGGCGCAGTGGCTCACGCCTGTAATCCCAGCACTTTGGGAGGCCAAGTGGGCGGATCACGAGGTCAGGAGATCAAGACCATCCCAGCTAACACGGTGAAACCCTGTCTCTACTAAAAATACAAAAAATTAGCCGGGCGTGGCGGCGTGCACCTGTAGTCCCAGCTACTTGGGAGGCTGAGGCAGGAGAATGGCGTGAACCCAGGAGGCGGAGCTTGCAGTGAGCCGAGATGGTGCCACTGCACTCCAGCCTGGGCAACAGAAAAATTTTTTTGAAGAAGGAAAAAGAGACAAGAGGATTTCTGTGTCTAGTTTTGAAACACTTTTCTGCTGCAAATCAGAACTATCAACCAACAACAACCAATCTTTCGCAAATTGAAAAACTCCCACAGGCTTAGATTTTAAGTGGGTACTTAAGGTAAATATAGTGCTTTCTGGAGTCTGAAAGGTCTCTATTAATTTTGCTTAAACATTCCAGGTTAAATTATCAGAGCCTCATATCTGCTGCATAGCTTTGAAGTTAATCTTTTAGAGATTCTTCAGACATTGGACTAAGTCTTTTAGCGCTTTTGAACAAAGCTCCAGCTATGATGAAAGATATGGATTCATGTTTCAAGATTGAGCAGGCTATATAAAATATTGTGTCCATGAGGATGTCAGAAAAGATACTTTTGTTATAGAAAATCTCAAACACAGGCTGGATGTGGTGGCTCACACCTGTAATGCCAGCACTTTGGGAGGCCAAGGAGGGTGGATCACCAGAGGTCAGGGGTTTGAGACCAGCCTGGCCAACATGATGAAACCCTGTTTCTACTAAAAATACAAAAAATTAGCCAGGTGTGGTGGCAGGCACCTGTAATCCCAGCTACTTGGGAGGCTGAGGCAGGAGAATCACTTGAACCCAGGAAGGGGAGGTTGCAGTGAGCCAAGATCGTGCCACTGCACTCCAGCCTGGGCAACAAGAGCAAAACTCCATCTCAAAAAAATAAATAAATAAGAAAATCTCAAACACGAAAAAGTAGAATAGTGCAGTGAATCCCCATGTTCCCATTGCCTCACTTCAACCACTGTCAATTGCCTACCTGTAAAAAGATATATTTTGAAAGTAGTGGTACTTTCTCCTTTGCAAAAGTAATATTTATTTATAGATGAAAAAGGCAAGGCAGATTAACTAGGAGAAAAAAATTCATACCAGTCACAATTCTAGCCCATCCAGTGGGGCTGACAGTAGTCTAGTTGGTGCTTTTGAATAATTCAGAAAAAGGTGTTCCTTGCTTTGGATGTATGCAGCCCTGAGCTCAGGGTGCGTAACTTGGCTTGTGGAATGTGAACTTGATTCCTGCTTTCACTCTTCCCTAGCTAAACTTCCCTCTAAGAACTCAATATGCACAGGAGACGTGGCAGCCCTGCCTACTAGTCCCCTTTTTCTGCACACATACATTTGCATAGTTGATATCATTACTATACATACTGTTTTATAATCTCCTGTTTCAGTTAATATCTTATAAACACTTTTCCTTGTCATTATTGAATTCTAAAATATCATTTTAATGACCACAATATTCTGTTATAATCCCCTAATTAATTTAACTTTACTGTTGGACTTTTAGATTATTTATGATTTGTGAATATCATACAATCATTGTAATATATATTCTTATGTGTTTGTAATGTAAATGTTGGTGCACATCCACAGTAAACCCCATAAAATAAATTTTCCGAAGTAGAATTCCTGAGACAGGTGTCATGGCAGACTCCAAGCTTTTTAATACCTAAAACTGCCTTTCAGTGAGGGTCATACCCCATTAGCCAGCTTGGCAGGAGACTGCTCATGTTCTCAAAAGCTTGCTAACATTAGATGATGAAAGATATGGAATAATATTTAAAATACATTAATATTTGATGAAAGATACAGATTTGTATTTTTAAAATAAAAACAGGAAACAAACACAACACTTTGTCAGTTTGACAATTGAAAAAACAGTACTGGCCGGGCAAGGTGGCTGACGCCTGTAATCCCAGTACTTTGGGAGGCCAAGGCAGGTGGATCACCAGAGATCAAGAGTTCAAGACCAGCCTGGCCAACATGGTGAAACCCCATCTATACTAAAAATACAAAAATTAGCCAGGCATGGTGGTGGGTGCCTGTAATCCCAGCTCCTTGAGAGGCTGAGGCAGGAGAATCGCTTGAACCTGGGGTGGGTGGAGGTTGCAATGAGCCACGATCACAACCCTGCACTCCAGTCTGGGCATGACTCCATCTCAAGAAAAATAAAACAAAACAAAAAGGGCCGGGCGTGGTGGCTCATGCCTATAATCCCAGCACTTTGGGAGGCGGAGGCGGGCAGATCATGAGGTCAGGAGATTGAGACCATCCTGGCCAACATGGTGAAGCCTCGTCTCTACTAAAAATACAAGACTTAGCTGGGCAGACCTGGCACAGTGGCTCACGCCTGTAATCCCAGCACTTTGGGAGGCAGAGGTGGGCAGTTGGAAGTTCGAGACCAGCCTGACTAACATGGAGAAACCTCATCTCTACTAAAAATACAAAATTAGGCCGGGCGTGGTGGCTCACGCCTGTAATCCCAGCACTTTGGGAGGCCAAGGCAGGCGGATCACAAGGTCAGGAGATCGAGACCATCCTGGCTAATGCAGTGAAACCCCGTCTCTAGTAAAAATACAAAAAATTAGCCGGGCGTAGTGGCGGGCGCCTGTAGCCCCAGCTTCTCGGGGGGCTGAGGCAGGAGAATCACTTGAACCCGGGAGGCAGAGGTTGTGGTGAGCCGAGATCATGCCATTGCACTCCAGCCTGGGCAACAAGAGCAAAACTCCATCTCAAAAAAAAAAAAAAAAAAGACTTAGCTGGGCATGGCGGCGCATGCCTGTAGTCCCCGCTACTTGGGAGGCTGAGGCAGGAGAATCACTTGAACCCGGGAGGCAGAGGTTGCAGTGAGCCCTGCGCCACTGCACTCCAGTGTGGTGACACAGCGAGACTCCATCTAAAAAAAAAAAGAAGAAGAAACAGTACCAAAGGAGAAAAAAAAAAGATTTGTAAGGGGGAGTGCATTTAAAGTATGAAGGAAAAAAAAGAAAAAGAAAACAGATAGCCAATATTGATTTATTTGGGTTTCTTTGAGTACTATTAAAGTGGAAAATGCTTTTTTATATGTATATTAGTCATTCTTTTTTTTGTTTTTTGAGACCGAGTCTACAAGCTCTGCCTCCCAGGTTCACGCCATTCTCCTGCCTCAGCCTCCGAGTAGCTGGGACTACAGGCGCCCACCACCATGCCCGGCTAATTTTTCGTACTTTTAGTAGAGACAGAGTTTCACTGTGTTAGCCAGGATGATCTCGATCTCCTGACCTCGTGATCCGCCCGCCTCAGCCTCCCAAAGTGCTGGGATTACAGGCGTGATCCACTGCACTCAGCCGGCTGAGGCATATTTATTTGGTTTGTTGGCACTGAATATTTTGAGGGAAGAGACATATATTAGGTTGTGAAATTGCCAGTATCTGACTGTTTGACTTATCAAAATGACATTTCATCTGGTTCAAGCTGCTGTTTTGGTGCGTGGACATATTACGGCTGAAAATGACTTCATATTTTTCCAAGGGTATCAAAATACTTCACAAACTTTGTTTCTCTTATGCCATTCTTTTTCCTCTGTTGCCCTTTATCAGCTACTTACATTTATGGCTGCAAGGTTTTTTTGTTTTTTGGGTTTTTTTGAGACAGCGTCTCACTTTGTCACCCAGGCTGGAGTACAGTGGAGCCATCTTGGCTCACTGCAACCTTTACCTCCTGGGTTCAAGCGATCCTCCCACCACAGCCTCCTGAGTATCCGGGACCACAGGTGACCACCACTGCGCCAGGCTAATTTTTGTATTTTTGTAGAGATGGGGTTTCACCATGTTGGCCAGGCTGGTCATGAACTCCTGACCTCAAGTGATCTGCCTGCCTCAGCTTCCGAAAGTGCTGGGATTACAGGTGTGAGCCACCGCACCCGGCCAAGCTACAAGTTTAAGTCACAAGATAACACAAGCGTGCATTGTTTTTACTCTTTGGGAAGGAGAAGTGGACAAAAAAAGAGGGCAGGGTCCACAGTGAAGACATCCATTTTAAGCCTCCCTAATGCAAACCAAACATCCAGAGCTGGTTAAGGATGTTTTTAATTTGTAAATTTGTGCCATATGGGTGCATAATTTGGCTCTTTAAATTTTAGTTTAAATTCCCTCTCTCCCCTCAATGATCCTGCTATCTGACAGTAATGAAGAGTTCAGTCCCTTGAGTGCATAACTATAGCAATAACTAATGGCCTCCCAATCCCTGGCCAAACCTTGGAGAAATCTGGAGCAACATGGAATAATTTGGGGTCATGTGGGGTCATTGTTTCAGCATAACAAAAAGATTGATTTTCTAGGTTTGAAAGTACAGATATTTTTGCTGTAACCAAGATGATTATAGAGAACTCATACTTTATTTTATATATATATATATATATTTAGACGGAGTCTCACTCTGTTGCCCACGCTGGAGTGCAGTGGTGCGATCTTGGCTCACTGCAGCCTCCACCTCCTGGGTTCAAGCAATTCTCCTGCCTCAGCCTCCCGAGTAGCTGGGGTTATAGGCACACATCACCATGCCCAGCTAATTTTTGTATTTTTGTTAGTGACAGGGTTTCACCATGTTGGCCAGGCCGGTCTTGAAGTCCTGACCTCAAGTGATCTGCCTGCTTTGGCCTCCCGAAGTGCTGGGATTATAGGTGTGAGCCACCGTGCCCGGCCCTTTTTAAAAATTTTTAGAAATAGAGATGGGGTCACGCCATGTTGCCCAGGCTGGTCTGGAAGTCCTGGCCTCAAGTGATCCTCCTGCCTTGGCCTTCCAAAGTGCTGGGATTACAGGCATGAGCCATGGCCCCTGGCCAGCACTCAGACTTTAATGCCACTCTTGTTATCCCTGGACCCAGTAAGAAGGAAAGGGAGAGTCTCTTGCCCAAGGGAAAGTAAAGTAACAATGTCTCTCATTCCTCCCAAGGCAAAGTGCTTGCTGAAAGAAGGGGCATGAATTGATCCTGGCAGCCTGTGTGTTCCATGTAGACGGGACTGGGAGGGAGAGACTGATGACTATGACTACAGGCCCTAGTGGGTTCAACAGCCACCACAGGGGCAGGAGGAAGTATCCTGTTATACCTAGATGCCCTCAAGTTGAGGGCTAGACCTTTTTTTAATGTAATTTAGCTGGGCATAATCTTGTTCAGAACTTGGACCTTCTAGACTCCAAATAATACAGGGTACAGGCCAGTGACCAAAGGGAGAAAGCCTCATTACAAGGTGTCATTTGCTTGAGGTGCCGAAAAGTTTATTTCCCTCTCTCCCCCCACTGTCAGGCACTCCACCCAAACAGCAGGATTGGGCCTGTGGTAGACACAAGTTCAGTGTTTGGACTGAGATTGGAGTGAATTAGAGGAGCAGACTTACCCTTTATATTTTTGGGAACCAGGACACAAGGACAAATGAAGGTTTATATACCATATGTGTAAATATTTATTTATTGGCTTTTTGGGATTTTCTTTAGTCATATATGTACATTTTTTGTTTATGTTTTGAGACAGAGTCTCACTCTGTCACTCATGGTGGAGTGCAGAGTGGCATGATCTCGGCTCACTGCAACCTCTGCCTCCCAGGTTCAAGTGATTCTCCTGCCTCAGCCTCCCGAGTAGCTGGGATTACAGGCATGCGCCTCAACACTCGGCTAATTTTTTTTGTATTTTTAGTAAAGATGGGGTTTCATCGTGTTGCCCAGGCTGATCTCCAACTCCTGGCCTCAGGTGATCTGCCTGCCTCCACCTCCTAAAGTACTGGGATTACAGGTGTGAGCCACCGCACCCAGTCCATATATGTAAATATTTAAAAGTTATAAGACAAACTAACAAACTGTTACAAAAAATATGTTCTTTTTTTTTTTTTTGAGACAGAGTCTCACTCTGTTGCCCAGGCTGGAGTGCAGTGGCGCGATCTCGGCTCACTGCAATCTCCACCACCCGGGTTCATGCCATTCTTCTCCCTCTGCCTCCCGAGTAGCTGGGACTACAGGCGCCTGCCACCACGCCTGGCTAATCTTTTTGTATTTTTAGTAGAGATGGAGTTTCACCGTGTTAGCCAGGATGGTCTCGATCTCCTGACCTCGTGATCCTCCTGCCTCGGCCTCCCAAAGTGCTGGGATTACAGGCGTGAACCACCGCGCCTGGCCTGCAAAAAATATGTTCTATCCTCCTGCACTTATAAATACACTTTCATAATTAAAAAAAAAAAAAAGTCGGGCACAATGCCTCACGCCTGTAATCCTAGCACTTTGGGAGACCTAGCACCGTGCCTGACCCTATTTTTAAAATTTTCAAAAAGAAATGCTCATTGGAGAATTTCATATTTTCAGATTTGGAAGCTCAATTAGTAATACAAATATTCCAAACTCCAGAAATATTTGAAATCTGAACCACTTTTTTGGTCCTAAACATTTTTTTTTTTCTTTTGAGATGGAGTTTTGCTCTTGTTGCCCAGGCTGGTATGCAATGGTGCAATCTCAGCTCACTGAAACCTCTGCCTCTGGGTTCAAGTGATTCTCCTGCCTCAGCCTCCTGGAGTAGCTGGGATTACAGGTGCCTGCTGCCATGCCCAGCTAATTTTATTTTATATATGCTTTTATTTTTCCGTGATTACAAACACAACTGAATATCAAATGCACAAAGTAAGAATTATACGGGGAAAAAAATCAGATATGTTCATATATATATATATATATATATATATCACCTTTTCAAGGCTATTTCCATCCAGAATAACCTTGGTTTGCCAGGGCCAATAGAAAGAAGTCACAAAATCGCCTTTAGTCAAATTTGTGTGTTTGCTTTCTTCTATAATTCCAATACTTCCACCATCAATGACTTGAGATAGCTGCCAAGGTGTTATATAATCAGTGCCAGTGTCTTCATTCATTCTACAACGAAGGCTGTCACTTCACACTTGGAAGGTTGCACAGCGGCCAGGCAGAGGCGCTCCTCAGTTCCCAGACAATGGGCGGCCGGGCAGAGGCGCTCCTCACATCCCAGACGGGGCGGCCGGGCAGAGGCGCTCCTCACTTCCCAGACGGGGCGGCAGCCGGGCAGAGGCTGTAATCTTAGCACTTTGGGAGGCCAAGGCAGGCGGCTGGGAGGTGGAGGTTGTAGCCAGCTGAGATCACGCCACTGCACTCCAGCCTGGGCACCATTGAGCATTGAGTGAGCGAGACTCCGTCTGTAATCCCAGCACTTCGGGAGGCGGAGGCGGGCAGATCACTCGAGCAGCCTGGCCAACACAACCCCATCTCCACCAAAAACACAAAAACCAGCCAGGCGTGGTGGCGTGCGCCTGCAATCCCAGGCATTTGGCAGGAGAATCACGGGAGCCCGAGGCAGGGAGGTTGCAGTGAGCGGACACTACGCCGCCGCACTCCAGTCTGGGCAACAGAGGGAGACCGTCCCAAAAAAAGAAGGAAAGGAAAGGAAAGGGAAAGGAAAGGAAAGAGAAGAGAAAAGAAAAGAGAAGGAAAGAAAAGAAGAGAAAGGAAAGGAAAGGAAAGGAAGAAAGGAAGAAATGCAGGCAGGCAGGCAGGCAGGCAAATTTTTTGTATTTTTAGTAGAGGTGGGGTTTCACCATGTTGGCCAGGCTGGTCTCGAACTCCTGACCTCAAGTGATCCGCCTGCCTCGGCCTCCCAAAGTGCTGAGATTACAGGCACCCGGCTGGTCCTAAACATTTTGAATAAGAGATACTCAACCTATATTAAGAGAATAGTTTTGATATTTTGAATCTCCAAAATGAAACTGGGGGCCTCCTGGGATTCCCAGACCCAATTTGAAAACCATTGCCATATAACAGGGTTTTGTGAGATGGAGCCTCACTCTGTCATCCAGGCTGGAGTGCAGTGGCATGATCTTGGCTCACTGCAACCTCCACCTCCCAGGTTCAAGGGATTCTCCTGCCTCAGCCTCCCTAGTAGCTGGGATTACAGTCATGAGCCATCATGCCTGGCTAATTTCTGTATTTTTAGTAGAGACAGAGTTTCACCCTGTTGGCCAGGCTGGTCTTGAACCCCCGACCTCAGGTGATCTGCCTGCCTCAGCCTCCCAAAGCGCTGGAATTACAGGTGTGAGCTTTTGCACCTGCCCAAGACTCCATCTCTTAAAAAAATATATTGTGGGCTGGGCCGGGTGGCTGATGCCTGTAATCCCAGCACTTTGGGCGGCTGAAGCGGGTGGATCACGAGGTCAGGAGATCGAAACCATCCTGGCTAACACGGTGAAACCCCGTATCTACTAAAAATACAAAAAAATCAGCCAGGCATGGTAGCGGGCACCTGTAGTCCCAGCTACTCGGGAGGCTGAGGCAGGAGAATGGCGTGAACCCGGGAGGCGGAGCTTGCAGTGAGTCGAGATTGCGCCACTGCACTCCAGCCTGGGTGACAGAGCGAGACTCCGTCTCAAAAAAAAAATATATATATATATATATATATGTCTATATATATACACACATATATATAGTGGATAGTTTTATTTTTCACAAGATTTAATTACATTTTCAAGACATTAAAATTTTCAACTTTATTCAAATAAGTTTGATTGAAGTTTTTATTTCTTATAATTTGTATTTTGCCTTTTGTTTTACTAATTTTAAATATCCTAGAAAAGTAACTTCTAAAACACACTTAATTTTAATTTTTAAATTCCCTACATTTATTTATTTATATTTTTATGCAAATACATTCAAATTATACAGTGTGTCTACAATTACTTTTTTTTTTTCTTAGAGATGGAATCCTGCTATGCTGTCCAGGCTGGCCTTGAACTCCTATGCTCAAGCAATCTTCACGAGTCACTAGGACTGTTACAGGTAGAAGGTATCTGAGATACCAGTGGTGAATCTATATGCAGCAATCTCAATTCTTCCCTCCTCAGAGAGAATTTGAGGGGCATAAGGCAGAAAAAGAGACCAAGGCAAGTTTCAGACCAGGAGTGGAAGTTTATTAAAAATCTTTAGAGGCCAGGCGTGGTGGCTCATGCCTGTAATCCCAGCACTTTGGGAGGCTGAGTCAGGTGGATCACCTGAGGTCAGGAATTTGAGACCAGCCTGGCCAACATGGTGAAACCCTGTCTCTACTAAAAATACAGGTGTGGTGGTGGGCGCCTGTAATCCCAGCTACTTGGGAGGCTGAGGCAGGAGAATTGCTGGAACCTGGGAGGCAGAGGTTGTAGTGGGCTGAAGATTGTAGTGAGCTGAGATCACACCACAGCATTCCAGCCTGGGTGACAAAGCGAGAATCTGTCTCAAAAAAAAGAAAAAAAAAAAAAGGCCGGGTATGGTGGCTGATGCCTGTAATCCCAGCACTTTGGGGGGCCAAGGCGGGCAGATCACTTGAGGTCAGGAGTTTGAGACCAGCCTGGCCAACATAGTGAAACCTTGTCTCTACTAAAAATACAAAAATTAGTCGGGCGTGGTGGTGGGCACCTGTAATTCCAGCTACTCGGGAGGCTGAGGCAGGAGAATCGCTTGAACCCAGGAGGCGGAGGTTGCAGTGAGCCGAGATTGTGCCACTGCACTCCAGCCTGGGCAACAGAGCAGGACTCTGTCACAAAACAAACAAAACAAAACAAAACAAAACAAAACAAAACAAAACAAATGTACAGTGGAATTTTCCAGAGGCTGTACTAGCAAATCGAATGCAGAAGCAGATGAGAGTCCATCTGTTTTCTTTTTTTTTTTTAGACGGAGTCTCGCTCTGTCGCCCGGCTGGAGTGCAGTGGCGCAATCTCGGCTCACTGCAAGCTCCGCCTCCCGGGTTCACGCCATTCTCCTGCCTCAGCCTCTCCGAGTAGCTGGGACTACAGGCGCCCGCCACCACGCCCGGCTAATTTTTTTGTATTTTTGGTAGAGACGGGGTTTCACCATGGTCTCGATCTCCTGACCTCGTGATCTGCCCGCCTCGGCCTCCCAAAGTGCTGGGATTACAAGCGAGAGCCACCGCGCCCGGCCCATCTGTTTTCTATTAAGCCGAACATTGAAGAGATTTGTAAAAATGTAAAACAATGTCAGTCTTCTTGCCAATTTTTTTTTTTTTTACGTTTACTGGTTTATTATAAAGGACATGACAAAGGATATAGATGAAGAGATGCATAGGGCGAGGTATGAAGAGGCACAGAGCTTCCATGCCCTCTCTGCGTGTGCCACTCTCCACAGCCTCCGTGTCTTGAGCTATCCGACAGCTCACTGAACCCTGTCTTCTTGGGTATTTTTTTTTTTTTTTTTTGAGACAGAGTCTCGCTCTACTGCCCAGGCTGGAGTGCAGTGGCACCATCTTGGCTCACTACAACCCCTGCCTCCCGGGTGCAAGCGATTTCCAGCTAATTTTTGTATTTTTAGTAGAGACGGGGTTTCACCATGTTGGCCAGGCTGGTCTCAAACTCCTGACCTCAAGTGATCTGCCCGCCTTGGCGTCCCAAGGTGCTAGGATTACAGGCATGAGCCACCGTGTCTGGCCCCGCTTGGATTTTTATGGAAGCTTCATGACATCAGCATTCCTTCCCCCAGGGTATAGGGTGGGACGCACTTATGGTAGGTCTTAAGATCCATCACCACAAAGTCAGGGGAACTTAAGAGAGAAAGGAGGGCAGGAGAAGGTCAGAGGCCTGCCCCTGAGGCCTAACACACCCAACATTATAACAAAAGACTGTAACAAGAGCTATGGGAGTTATGAACCAGGAACCGTGGACAAAAACCAATAATATCATAATACGATTGGCCACTTCCTGGTTTTTGATTATGGATCCTTTACATCAAAAATATACATTATGCACAATCATTTATAATTAATCCAGTCCATCATAGCGTAAGGAATGTCTCCCAGGATGCGGTCACTCAGGTTTGCAGGTTTCCTCTCAATCTTATCAGGTTCCCCGAAAGCAGGAGTAACCTTGGTAAACATACAGCTTTACCCTTTCAGGCATCCGAGATAATTGAGCTAAGGGACAATGTCATCTCTTGCTCTGAGACTCTTTTGAATTGTTAACATATTATTGAATTTTCCTCAATTAATTATCCATTTATTTATTTCTTTACTCTCAGCTACTATATTTCTCCTTCTCTCCATTAATACCCAAACGTTTTCACCTTTGGAAGGGACATTAGACTTGCCACCACACTGGCCTAGATTGTAGGTAGCAATACAAGTCTGACAAGTAGCTCCTCCTCATTCCACTCCCATTCAGATAGGGTAAGGTTACATAGGTGCAAAATGAGCTATTTTTACCTTTAGGTAATATAGCTGCATTCATTGTTAGCCTCAATTTTGCTAGTTGGGGTGAAGGCACAAATCACCTCTGTCATGTCCTTAGGAATTTTGACATAAGGCTTAAAAACGTAGTTATAGTTTTTTGCTTAGAAATCATACCTGCTGTTCCAGAACTTGTAGTTGCAACCCTGTGGTTGGTCCTAGGACCAGTGCATCAGAAGGGGAGGAAAAATAGTTATGTTTTTTTTTCCCCTGGGGTGATTTGGGGAAGAAAGAAGATATTATAGTCCTTATACTAGCATACTCCTCCCTTGGCAAGAACTGCATAGTCATAGCAGCATTCTTCCCACTCTCACTTCCCCAGATCAACCAGAGAAACAGAGAAAAAATCTAGCAGGGACACTCTAGTCCTATTCATGTTGAGTGTGAGTACACACTCATGAAGGCAAGGAATGTAAACCAGCTCTGTATGCTTTTATCACTCCTTGTTTTAGATAACCAATGCTTCAATTGCCTGTTCTATTTCTACATCAAACTATTACTCTAAGGAGGATATCTCTCTGCCCATTGTTGGATGTTATGGGCTGTGCAGTGAGTGTGTTCCTTGGTCTGAAAAATTATGGTCAGCCATCCAAATCCATGCAATATATATATATTTTTTGAGATGGAGTCTCGCTCTGTCACCCAAGCTGGAGTGCAGTGGCGTGATCTTGGCTCACTGCAACCTCTGCCTCCCGGGTTCAAGCGATTCTCCTGCCTCAGCCTCATGAGTAGCTGGGATTACAGGCGCGTGCCACCATGCCTAGCTAATTTTTTTATTTTTAATAGAGACGGGGTTTCACCATGTTGGTCAGGCTGGTCTCGAACTCCTGACCTCATGATTTGCCTGCCTCGGCCTCCCAAAGTGCTGAGATTACAGGTGTGAGCCACCGCCCCCCGCCTCTGTTTCTTTTTTTTAATGGCATTCGGAGCATTTTCATTTTCCGCTGGATAAGCAAAGCCCACTCCAGAGTCAGTGTCTATTCCTGTCCAAGACCCATTGGTATCCCCCTAGGGCTACTAACATCAGTCTCACTTGCCAGCTGTGATCAGGGCCTTCCCACCAGGAAATCTGCCCCATATCCATGAGCAGTCTCTGTCTCTCTTGCTGAGAAACAGAACAGTTCTTTCTGGCATTTTGTGCCTCAGAGGGTGCAAAACGAACATGTCTACAATCAGCCCATCTCTGTAGTGCTATAATACCCCCATATCCACTCATTTCATGGAGCCAGGTGGCCATCTCAAGGGAGCACCTGGGGATATCTGCCTGTCAATTCCAGTCACCTTCCAAACCTGAACGGGAGTTCTGATGGGTATTGACATGTTCTACTTTAACGCGCCTCCCAAATCTCCATAGGACTTGCTCCATATGAGCATTCTTTTAAAAGGCCAGGTCTCCATGGCTCTCTTGCCTGAGTGTGTGGTCAGGTACATTGGTCACTGCCTACGAGTCAGTAAAAACCCAAACACAGGGGCTTGTACAAGGTGTTCAACTCTTCCATCAGTGTTAGAAAAACAGCATGCAATTCAGCCCACTGAGCAGACCTGGTTTTACCTTCTTGGATCAAAGTATCAGCCTTCCAAACAAGATGGTGTCCATTTTCCTAGGAATTGCTATCCATGAACCAAGCAGCTCTTGGTTAGTCAGCTGAGAGCTGTTTATTGGGCACTGTAGAATCCAACAGTTTCTCACACAGTTCCAGAGTCAGTCCTAGGGGAAAAGAAACTCCCTATTCAAGAGTATCTCTTTCTTGCATTCCTAAGGTAGCATGATCCTCTATAAACCATTTCCATTTTATTATGGAGCTCTTCTGGGCACTGCCACCCACATTAGAATGTTTCTCTGACATCATCCAAGACAGCACGGGCATTTCAAGTGTCATAGGCAGAGTTTCAGCTAAGGTTTCATAGCAAGGCACTAAATGCCCCTCAAGTGGAAATTCTCTAGTCTAAAGACCCAGTAATTGTTTCTGGGAGGTGCTCAGAGGCTTCTGCCATAAGCCCCAGGAAATACTTCACAGAGGGTTATGCAGTGGAGAATTTGTCTCTACTAGAATTCCAGCTTATACTCTGCACTAGGTAGGCTCGAGCAATCTTACTGGTTCCTATTTAGTCTTAAAGAGATGCATTCACTTCACATGAAGTATGTTCAAATATACCAACTTCATAATCCCTTCAGCCTTTATATTTTGATATTCTAGTTTCAAGAACCTCTTTTCTCCATCCCCAGATAATTTTACTGTCTCTTCTGCAGAAGGTTTTTGGTCCCTAGCCAAGGACTGAGTCAAAGGACTCTGGCCCTTTTGTCAATCTTTTTATTTTATTATTTATTTTGAGACAAGGTCTCATTTTGTCTCCTAGGCTGGAGTACAGCGAGGCTATTATGGCTCAATGCAGCCTCTACTACCCAGGCCCAGGTGATCCTCCCAACACAGCCTCCCAAGTAGCTGGAACAGCAGGTGGATGCCACCACACGCAGCTAATTTTTTTTGTTTGTTTGTATTTTTTGTAGACACAGGGTTTCACCATGTTGCCCAGGCTGGCCTCGAACTCCTGGGCTCCAGCGATCCTCCTGCGTTGGTCTCCCAAAGTGCTGGAATTATGGGCATGAGCCACAGTGCCCTGGCTTCAGTCTTTAAAAAAATTTTCGGTGGCCAGATGTGGTGGCTTACGTCTGTAATCCCAGCACTTGGGGATGCCGAATCACAAGGTCAAGAGATCCAGACCATTCTGGTCAACATGGTGAAACCTCGTCTCTACTAAAAAATACAAAAATTAGCTGGGCATGGTGGCACACGCCTGTAGTCCCAGCTACTCGGGAGGCTGAGGCAGGAGAATCATTTGAACTCAGGAGGCAGAGGTTGCAGCGAGCTAAGATCGCGCCACTGCACTCCAGCCTGGCGACAGAGCGAGACTCCATCTCACCAAACAAACAAAAATAAACAAACAACAACAACAACAACAAAGTTTCTGCCAGGTGTAGTGGCTCACACCTGTAATCCCAGCACTTTAGGACGCTGAGGCCGGTGGATCACCTGAGGTTGGGAATTCGAGACCAGCCTGACCAACATGGAGAAACCCATCTCTATTAAAAATACAAAAATTAAACAGGTGTCATGGCAGGCGCCTATAATCCCAGCTACTCGGGAGTCTGAAGCAGGAGAATCACTTGAACCAGGGAGGCAGAGGTTGCAGTGAGCCGAGACCGTGGCATTGCACTCCAGCCTGGGCAACAAGAGCCAAACTCTGTCTCAAAAATAAATAAATAAATAAATAAAAATAAAAACCAGGAGCAAAGACCAAATATATATTTCTTATTGTATCATATATGTTAACATAAGTAATATATTTTTATTAAAAAAAGCTTTAATTTCCAAAACAAAAAAAATTGGGGAGCTACATAAACTATGGGGACATGTTCAAACCACAGCAATGGGATATCTCTATACCTTCCTCTCAATTTTGCCATAAGATTAAAACTGTATCTATAGATTTAAACTACATAAACAAAATCCCTTTAGGGTCCTACTTTTTTTTTTTAAAGACTTTATTTTTCTAGAGCAATTTTAGGTTCACAGCAAAATAGAGAGGAAGATGCACAGATTTCCCGTATACACCTGCCCACCCACACACATATCTTCCGCCATTATCATCATCCCCCACCAGAGTGGTACATTTGTTAGAACTGATGAACCTACATTGACACATCATTATGAAAGTCCACAGTTTACATTAGGGCTCTTTCTTGGTGTTGTACACCCTGTTGGTTAGGATAAATGTATAATTACATGTATCCATCATTTTAGTATCATACAGACCATTTTCACTGCACTAAAACACCTCTGTGCTCCATTTGGCCATCTCTTTCTCCTTCCTAATCCTGTGAACCACTGATCTTTTTTTTGTTTTTTTTTTTTTTGAGTTCGGAGTCTCACTCTGTGAGATCTTGGCTCACTGCAACCTCTGCCTCCCAGGTTCAAGCGATTATCCTGTCTCACCTGTAGCTGGGGCTACAGGTGTGTGCAACCACACCCAGTCAATTTTTTATATTTTTAGTAGAGACAGGGTTTCACCATATTGGCCAGGATGGTCTTGATCTCTTGACCTCATGATCTGCCCACCTCGGCCTCTCAAAGTGTTGGGATTACAGGTGTGAGCCACCGCGCCTGGCCACCACTGATCTTTTTACTGTCTCTATATTTTTGCCTTTTCCAGAATGTCATATAGTTGGAATAATGAAGTACAGAGGCTTTCTGATCGACTTCTTCTTCTTCTTTTTTTTTTTTTGAGATGGAGTTTCGCTCTTGTTGCCCAGGATGGAGTGCAATGGCGTGATCTTGGCTCACCGCAACCTCCGCCTCTGGGGTTCAAGCAATTCTCCTGCCTCAGCCTCCCGAGTAGCTGGGATTACAGGCGCCCGCCACCACGCCCAGCTAATTTTTGTATTTTTAGTACAGACAGGGTCTTGCCATATTGGCCAGGCTGGTCTTGAACTCCTGACCTCAGGTGATCCACCCACCTTGGCCTCCCAAAGTGCTGGGATTACAGGATGTGAGCCACCGTGCCTGGCGTAGATCGACTTCTTTCACTTAGTAATATGCATTTAACTTTCCTCCATGTCTTTCCATTGTCTGAATGTACCACCGTTTATCATTCACCTACTGAGAAACATCTTGGTTGCTTCCAAGTTTTGGCAATTGGCCGGGAGTGGCTCATGCCTGTAATCCCAGCAGTTTGGGAGGCCAAGGCGAGCGGATCACCTGAGGTCAGGAGTTTGAGACCAGTCTGACCAACATGGAGAAACCCTGTCTCTACTAAAAATACAAAATTATCCAGGAGAGGTGGCACATGCCCGTAATCCCAGCTACTTAGGAGGCTGAGGCAGGAGAATCGCTTGAACCTGGGAGGTGGAGGTTGCGATGAGCAGAGATTGCGCCATTGCACTCTAGCCTGGGAACAAGAGTGAAACTCCATCTTAAAAACAAACAAACAAACAAACAAACAAAACCAGAAAACAAGTTTTGGCAATTATGAATAAAGTTGCTATAAACATCTGCATGCAGATTTCTGTATAGACATGTTTTCAACTGCTTTAGGTAAACACCAAGGAGCATGATTGATAATGGATTGTAAAGTAAGATTATGTTTACTATTGTAAGAAGCTGCCAAACTGTCTTCCAAAGTGGCTGTATCATTCCTTGTCAATTTAACTGGGTAGTTAAAAACAAAAACAAAAACAAACCAAAACTGGCTATATCATTTTGCATTCCTATCAGTAATGAATGAGAATTCCTGTTGGTCCATATCCTCACCAGCTTTTGGTATTGTCATTGTTCTGAATTTTGGCCATTTTAATAGGTGTATAGTGGTATCTCATTGTTTTAATTTGCTTTTCGCTAATGACATATGATGTGGAACATCTTTTCATATGTCTATTTTCCATTTGTTCTCAAACTCCTGACCTTAAGTGATCTGCCCACCTTGGCCTCCCAAAGTGCTGCTGGGATTACAGGCATGAGCCACTACACCCAGCCCCTATTTTCTGTCTATATATCTTCTTTTTTTTTTTTTTTTTTTGAGATGGAGTCTCGCTCTGTCACCCAGGCTGGAGTGCAGTGGCGCAATCTCGGCTCACTGCAAGCTCCGCCTCCCGGGTTCACGCCATTCTCCTGCCTCAGCCTCTCCGAGTAGCTGGGACTACAGGCGCCCGCCACCACGCCCGGCTA
>NW_026652289.1:94224275-94591986 GCF_009828535.3 Hylobates moloch | reverse complement strand
CACACCACCATACCCAGCTAATTTTTAAAATATTTTTAGTAGAGACAGGGTTTCACCGTGTTAGCCAGAATGGTCTCGATCTCCTGACCTCGTGATCCACCCGCCTCGGCCTCCCAAAGTGCTGGGATTACAGGCGTGAGCCACCGTGCCCAGCCCCTGTATATTTTCTTTAGTGAGGTGTCTTTCCAGGTCTGTAGCTCAATTTTTAAATCAGATTTTTAAAAAAATGGTTGCATTTTAAGTTATTTGCATATTTTACTTTTTTATATTTTTAGTAGAGACAGGGTTTCACCATGTTGGCCAGGCTGGTATTGAACTCCCGGCCTCAAGTGATTCACCTGCTCTGGCCTCCCAAAGTGCTGGAATTACAGGTGTGAGCCGCCGCACCCGGCCAAAGAGTTCTTTGTATATTTTAGATAACACTCTTTTCATCAGATATGTCTTTTGCAAATATTTTCTCCCAGCCTGACTTGTCATTTCATTCTGTTGTGGGCCCTCATTTTTATTTTTGTTTTATTTTTTGAGATGGAGCCCAGGCTGGAGTGCAGTGGCATGATCTCGGCTCACCACAACATCTGCCTCCTGAGTTCAAGCAATCCTCCTGCTTCAGCCTCCGGAGTAGTTGGGATTACGGGCACCTGCCACCATGCCCAGCTAATTTTTTTGTATTTTTAGTAGAGACAAGGTTTCACCATGTTGGCCAGATTGGTCTCAATCTCCTGACCTCATGTAATCCACCCACCTTAGCCTCCCAAAGTACTGGGATTACAGGTGTGAGCCACTGCGTCTGACCCTGTTATTTTGTTTTCGTTTTTGTTGTTGTTTGTTATAGACAGGGTCCTGTTCTGTTGCCCAGGCAACAGTATGTATGCAGTGTTGTGATCATAGATCATGGCAGTCTCAAACTGCTGGGCTCAAGCAATCCTTCTCCCTCACTCTCCTGAGTAGCTGGGGCTACAGATGCACACCACCAGGCTGGCTAATTTTTAAAACTCTTTTGCAGAGATGGGTCTTGCTATCTTGCCCAGGCTGGTCTTGAACATCTGGCTCAAGCTATCCTCCTGCCTCAGCCTCTCAAAATGCTGGGATTACAGGTGTGAGCCACCACACACAGACTTCTGTGTTCTTTTATTTTTTTATTTTTTACTTTTTTTGAGACTGAGTTTCACTCTTTTTGCCTAAGCTGGAGTGCAATGGCATGATCTTGGCTCACTGCAACCTCTGCCTCCCAGGTTCAATCGATTCTCCTGCCTTAGCCTCCCCAGAAGCTGGGATTACAGGCCTTCACCACCACACCTGGCTAATTTTTTTCTTGTATTTTTAGTAGAGACAGAGTTTCGTCATATTGGCCAGGCTGGTCTTGAACTCCTGACCTCAAGCAATCTGCCCCCCTCAGCCTCCCAAATTGCTGGGATTACAGGCATGAGCCACTATGCTTGGCCTGAGACTAGGTAATTTATAAAGAGAAGAGGTATCCGGGTGAGGTGGCTCATGCCTGTAATCCCAGCACTTTGGGAGGCCGAGGTGGGTGGATCATGAGGTTAGGAGTTCGAGACCAGCCTGACCAACATGGTGAAACCCTGTCTCTACTAAAATTACAAAAATTAGCCAGGCGTGTTGGCACACGCCTGTAATCCCAGCTACTTGGGAGGCTGAGGCAAGAGAATTGCTTGAACCCAGGAGGTGGAGTTTGCAGTGAATCGAGATCAAGCCACTGCACTCCAGCCTGGGCGACAGAGCGAGACTCCATCTCAAAAAAAAAAAAAAAAATTAGTTGGGCACGGTGGCACACACCTGTGATCCCAGCCACTCAGGAGGCTGAGGTAGGAGAATAGCTTGAACTCAGGAGGCGGAGGTTGCAGTGAGCTGAGATCGCACCACTGCACTCCAGCTTGGCGACAGAGCAAGACTCTGTCTCAAAAAAAAGAAAAGAGGTTTAATTGGCTCAGGTTCTGCAGGCTGTGGCTGGGAGGCCTCAGGAAACTTTCAATCATGAAGGTGAAGGGGAAGTAGGCATATCTTCACATGGGGAGAGCAGGATACAAAGAGAGAAGGGGGAAATACTACACACTTCTAAACAACTAGATTTCATGAGAACTCACTCACTATCATGAGAGCAGCAAGGGGGAAAATCCACCGGCATAATCCAACTACCTCCCACCAGGCCCCTCCTCCAACATTGGGAGGGATTACAATTTGACATGAGATTTGGGCAGGGAAACAAATCCAAACCATATCAATTATATTAGATGTACCGTTTAAAGAAGAAAAAGATCACGTGGGTTCCTTTGGAACCCCTGAGTCCCAAGAGTCTTAAAGTCCACTTATGTTTATTTAGAAATTAATTAACCAAATAAGAAATGGGCAGGGGCTAAAGGAGACATCTTCAAAACTTTCCATTAAAAACCAGGAGCTGGGCGCGGTGGCTCACGCCTGTAATCCCAGCACTTTGGGAGGCCGAGGTGGGCGGATCACGAGGTCAGGAGATCGAGACCATCCTGGCTAACACAGTGAAGCCCCGTCTCTACTAAAAATACCAAAAAAAAAAAAAAAAGGAAAAAAATAACCGGGCGTGGTGGCGGGCACCTGTAGTCCTAGCTACTCGGGAGACTGAGGCAGGAGAATGGCGTGGACCCAGGAGGCAGAGATTGCAGTGAGCTGAGATCACACCACTGCACTCCAGCCTGCGCCACAGAGCAAGACTCAGTCTCAAAAAAAACAAAAAAAAAAAAAGTAAAAAAAAAAGAAACCAGGAGAATAAATGGAAAGACACATCATGTTCTTGGATTACAAATGGGAACATTATTTAAAATGTCATCTCCCTCCAAATCACATTTTGGGTGAAATGTAATTCCAATAAAAAAGTGCACACTTGGTCAGGCATGGTGCTCACGCCTGTAATCCCAGCTACTTGGGAGGCTGAGGCAGGAGAATTGCTTGAACTCGGAAGGTGGAGGTTGCAGTGAGTCAAGATGGCACCACTGTATTCCAGCCTCGGGGTGACAGAAGGAGACTCTGTCTCAAACAAAACAAAACAAAAGTGCACATTCTCTGAACCAGCAATGTATTATTTTAAAAATCAGGAGTCTCTAATATTAAGCCTAGTTTTACTTTTAAAGCTTCGTTCAGGGAGTCTCTCTAGACCTATTCCATTTCAGGGACTGCCTGTAAAAAAAAAAACTAAAAAAAAAAAAACTTAGTTCATTTTTTTTTCTCTAGCATTTAGATTACTGTATTGAAGAAATTTTTGGATAGTTGTCTCTCCTGAATGGTGAATAACTCATGAATAATGAAGCTGCCAAAACCAAGGAATTCCGACATCCATCCCCCTCCATTACCATTGTTTCCTCCTGAACATGATGTTAACATCCAAATGTTCTCAAGGAGACTAGAAGACTAGAATGCGACAACAAGAGTCACCAAGGCATTACCAAACTGCGGGTATCCATAGTTGTAGTTGTGCTAGACTGTCTTTATGGTTGTGGACTCCAAACTAAATGGATGTTATCATCCATGTGGTTATTTGAGCAACTTCATTAGTGTTGTGTATTTTAAGGGAGATAAGCTATATTCTATAACAACTAGAGGGTCCACAGAGCCCAGAACTTAGGGTAATATTCTGTTCTGTGGAAATGATTAGAACATTTCAAGATGTGGACAACTGGGCACTTAGAGCTTTCGAAGGAAGAAACTAATGTGAAGCATGGATAACTTTAATAAATAGATAAATCAGAGGAAAAATGACAAATTACAGTTTTGATTCAAACCTATTATGAGAATAATGACAGATTTGAGACCTCCGACTTAAAAAAAACCCTGTGGTATAATTTGCACATAGAGTAAGGGCACAAATCATAAATGTATATTTCAATGCATTTGCATAAATTGAACACATCTGTGGAACTATTATCAGATCAAGAAAGTTAACAATACCTCTACACCAAAAATCTTCCTCCTGTCTCTTTCCAGTTGCTACATTGTACACCCTTCCCCCCACACACCAAGGGTAACCATTATCCTCTTTTCTCTCCTTTTCCTAACCACTGGACTACCAGAAATATCTTCTTTTTTTTTTTTGAGACAGAGTCTCGCTCTGTCGCCCAGGCTGGAGTGCAGTGGCGCAATCTCGGCTCACTGCAAGCTCCGCCTCCCCGGTTCACGCCATTCTTCTGCCTCAGCCTCTCCGAGTAGCTGGGACTACAGGCGCCCGCAACCACGCCCGGCTAATTTTTTTTTGTATTTTTAGTAGAGACGGGGTTTCACCGTGGTCTCGATCTCCTGACCTCGTGATCCGCCCGCCTCGGCCTCCCAAAGTGCTGGGATTACAAGCGTTTGTATTTTTAGTAGAGACAGGGTTTCACCATGTTAGCCAGGATGGTCTCGATCTGCTGACCTTGTGATCCGCCCACCTCAGCCTCCCAAAGTGCTGGGATTACAAGCGTGAGCCACCGTGCCTGGCCAGAAATATCCTCTTTTCTAACAAAATAGATACTTTACTTGTTTTTGAACTTTATATAAGTGGAATCATACAATATTAATTCTTTTGTCTCTGGCTTCATCATTCTGTTGTATAATTTATCCATATTGTTGTGTGTAGCTGTGGTTCTTTCATTCTTATTGTAGAGTAGTATTATACTGTATGATTATACCACAATTTATTCATTCATTTTACTGTAGGATATTTAAATAGAATCCAGTTGTTTCTACTGGTTATATCCTAAGATTGGAATTGCTGAGTCATAGGGTATGTACTTGTTCAGCTGAAAAGGACAGAAAATACCAAGAGTTGGCAAGGAGTTGGAACAAATCCAAATCCTTGTCAACTCTTGGTATTTTCTGTCCTTTTCATTTTTGCCATTTTGATGGGTATGTAGTGATATTTCATTGTGTTTGTAATGTACACTTATTTGATGACTAAAGACTCTTGAGTAGCCTTAAAAATGTTTATTGGGGGGCCGGGAACCGTGGTTCAAGCCTGTAATCCCAGCACTTTGGGAGGCCGAGGAGGGTGGATCACCTGAGGTCGAGAGTTCGAGACCAGCCTGACCAACATGGAGAAACCCCATCTCTACTAAAAATACAAAATTAGCCGGGCATGGTGGCAGATGCCTGTAATCCCAGCTACTCAGGAGGCTGAGGCAGGGGAATTTCTTGAACCCAGCAGGCTGAGGTTGCAGTGAGCCGAGATCGTGCCATTGCACTCCAGCCTGGGTGACAAGAGCGAAACTCCATCTCAAAATTAAAAAAAAAAGTTTATTTCCTGCCTCAGCCTCCCAAGTAGCTGGGATTACAGGCGCCCACCACCACGTCTGGCTAATTTCTGTATTTTTAGTAGAGACGAGGTTTCACCATGTTGGCCAGGCTAGTCTTGAACTCCTGACCTCAGGTGATCCACCCACCTCGGCCTCCCAAAGTGCTGGGATTATAGGCGTGAGCTGCTGCGCCCAGCCAAAAAATTTGTATATTAAAATGTCTTCTTTCACTCTGTGGCTTCAAAAAAAATTTTTTTTTTTTTTTTTGAGAGAGTCTAACTCTGTTGCCCAGGCTAGAGTGCAGTAGTGTGCAATCATAGCTTATTGCAACCTTGAACTCCTGGTCTCAAGCTATCCTCCCACCTCAGTCTCCCAAGTAGCTGAGACTACAGGCACATGTCACATGCTAACTTTATTTTTAGTAGAGACAGGGTCTCACTATGTTGCCCAGGCTGTTCTTGTACTCCTGGGCTTAAGTGCTGTCCTGCCTCAGACTCTCAAAGTGCTGAGATTTCAGGTGAGAGCCACTGCACTTGGCCTGTAATTGTTTAATAGCCCCAATTTATACCATTCCCCTCCTTTATGACTGGTATTTTTTGTGTCCTATTTTTAAAAATATTTGCCTGTTCTAAGATCATGAAACTATTCTCTTGTTTTCTTCTATAGGTTTTATTGTTTTACTCATGCCTTTAAAAATGTCTGAGTTAGAGTTGTAAAAATCAACATCTATCCAAATTAAACAGCGATTTTTAAAGAACTAGTCACAGAGTATCGTGATATCAAATCTGAAGGAGTTGAACGAGCAGCTCTCTGCAGCAGGAACACTAGGAATTGCAGTTACACAACTCCCACTCTACTTTTCAGCAAAGTTTCCCTTACTAAGTAGGCCATGTTGCAAGCCAGTCAGAAATTGGTTTTATTGCCAAGGGACCAGAAAACAAAATAAAATAAAACAGGGTGAGATTTTCCACACAGCAAAGAAAAAAATAAAGTGAGATCATTTAAAGTAGAATCTGAGATTCTTTACCTCCTATTTCTGAAAGTTCTTGTCATAGAAATATCTTTCCAAGGGTAACTGCTCCACCAATACCTCTGATACTATGACCTTGCTCTATCACTTATCCTTTCCTTCACCTTCAGTTTTTTCCATTTTCCCTTTCGACCTAAAACAAGCTCAATCTCCCCAATTTGTCCAACAGTTAAAACCCTCAACTGTTTTTCTCATTGTCAAAGGTCAGAACAGAGTAGTCATATTTGCTCTCTACTTTCTCACTTCCCACTTCTTAGCCACTTAACCCATCTCGTCAATTGTCTTACCAATCTACAGAAACTGCTCTCTTGAAGACTCTCAGAATTAGTGTGTCCAAACCGAATTTTTTTCACTTCCCCCAAGGCTTATCTCTTATGTTTCTTACTTGTTAATGGTACACCATCCTCTCGCTCAGGTTGCCAAAAACAATACACACCTGCCTGCAACGTTTCTTCCATTTGGCCCTTCCCTTCCATTCCTCCTGCCATATTCTGTATCATCTCATTACCTCTTAGTAGCTATTTTAATGATCTCTTAATTGCCCTTCTTGTTCCTGGTGTGTCCTAATCCAACCTATCCTGAACAAGACTACAAACTTAATCTTCTAAATTCAAAGTTCTAATCTTATCATGTCCTATTATGAAGATCTTTAATTTTTTTTCCCATTGTCTTTAGTCCCAACACAAACTGGACCCAATTCATGAATTCTTTTTACTTACACATACTAGAGTAAGAACCACTTCGAGACGTTCTTCGCCGAGAGTCGTCGGGGTTTCCTGCTTCAACAGTGCTTGGACGGAACTCGGCGCTCGTCCCCCGCGCCGGGCGGCCGCCCATAGCCAGCCCTCCCTCACCTCTTCACCGCCCCCTCGGACTGCCCCAAGGCCTCCGCCGCCGCTCCAGCGCCGCGCAGCCACCGCCGCCGCGCAGCCTCTCCTTAGTCGCCGCCATGACGACGGCGTCCACCTCGCAGGTGCGCCAGAACTACCACCAGGACTCAGAGGCCGCCCTCAACCGCCAGATCAACCTGGAGCTCTACGCCTCCCACGTTTACCTGTCCATGTCTTACTACTTAGACCGTGATGATGTGGCTTTGAAGAACTTTGCCAAATACTTTCTTCACCAATCTCATGAGGAGAGGGAACGTGCTGAGACTGATGAAGCTGCAGAACCAACGAAGCGGCCGAATCTTCCTTCAGGATATCAAGAAACCAGACTGTGATGACCGGGAGAGCGGGCTGAATGCGATGGAGTGTGCATTACATTTGGAAAAAAATGTGAATCAGTCACTACTGGAACTGCACAAACTGGCCACTGACAAAAATGACCCCCATTTGTGTGACTTCATTGAGACACATTACCTGAATGAGCAGGTGAAAGCCATCAAAGAATTAGGTGACCACGTGACCAACTTGTGCAAGATGGGAGCACCCGAATCTGGCTTGGCAGAATATCTCTTTGACAAGCACACCCTGGGAGACAGTGATAATGAAAGCTAAGCCTCAGGCTAATTTCCCCATAGCTGTGGGGTGACTTCCCTGGTCACCTAGGCAGTGCATGCATGCTGGGGTTTCCTTTACCTTTTCTATAAGTTGTAGCAAAACATCCACTTAAGTTCTTTGATTTGTACCATTCCTTCAAATAAAGAAATTTGCTACCAAAAAAAAAAAAAAAAGAACCACTTCACTTCATGCTTTATTATAATTTCCCCCTTTAATATGCAGTTCCCTCTTCATAGATCCCCCCGCCACTTGTGAATGTCTAAATTCTTTCAAATTTTCAAGATAAAAGGCTAACTACAAAGGCTGACTACTTAATACCTTTTCCTGTCTTCTTTATCTGGTAGACTCCTCTTTATCCTGCAAGACTCAAACATAATTTCTTCTCTACAATGTTTGTAAACTTAATCACTCTTGATCTCTGCTTCCAAAGCACATTGAACATACTATTATAAAAACAATTCCTACCATGTTATACTGTAATTATTTTTTTCTGTAACTGTCTCCCTACTAAACCCTCAGCTTCTCAAAAGAGTAAAAACCGGGCATGGTGGCTTATGGCTGTAGTCCCAGTTATTCAGAGGGCTCAGGCAGAAGGATCACCTGAACCCAGGAGTTTGAATCCAGCCTAAGCAACATGTCAAGACCTCATCTCTAAAAAAAAAAAAAAAAAAAAAAGAGGCTGGGCATGGTGGCTCACGCCTGTAATCCCAGCACTTTGGGAGGCCAAGGCAGGTGGATCACTTGAGGTCAGGAATTCAACACCAGCCTGACCAACATAGTGAAACCCCATCTCTACTAAAAATACTAAATTAGCTGGACATGGTGGCGGGTGCCTGTAATCCCAGCTACTCGGGAGGCTTAGGCAGTAGAATGGCTTGAACCTGGAAGGCGGAGGTTGCAGTGTGCCGAGATCGCGCCATTGCACTCCAGCCTGGGTGACAGAGTGAGAGCCCAGCTCAATAAATAAATAAATAAATAACAACAATAATTAAAAAAAAAAAGCAAAAGACGCCGGACATGGTGGCTCAGGCCTGTAATCCCAGAACTTTGGGAGGCCGAGGCAGGAGCATCACTTGAGCCCACAAGTTCGAGACTAGCCTGGGCAATACAGTAAGACTCCATCTCTACAAAAAATTAAAAAACAGCTGGCCCACACCTGTTGTCCCAGCTACTTAGGAGGTTGAGGCAGGAGGATCACTTGAGCCCGGGAGGTTGAGGCTTCAGTGAGCTGTGATTGTGATTGTAATCAGGCCTGAGCAACACAGTGAGACTCATTTCAAACAACAACAACAACAAAACAAATAAAACAAGCACAAAAGTAAGTGGAAGATAACTTTTTTTTTTTTGAGACAGAGCTTCACTCTTGTTGGCCAGGCTGGAGTGCAATGACACGATCTCAGCTCACTGCAACCTCTGCCTCCCAGATTCAAGCGATTCTCCTGCCTCAGCCTCTGGAGTAGCTGGGATTACAGGCATGTGCCACTATGCCTGGCTAATTTTGTATTTTTAGTAGACATGGGGTTTCTACATGTTGGTCAGGCTGGTCTCCAACTCCCAACCTCAGGTGATCCGCCCACCTCAGCCTCCCAAAGTGCTGGATTACAGGCGTGAGCCACAGTGCCTGGCCCAGAAGATAATTTTAATCTCTGCATCCCTAATGTCCAGCATAACACCTTGCCCAGAAACATCTATGATAGACTGGGCGCGGTGGCTCACGCCTTAATCCCAGCACTTTGGGAGGCCAAGGAGGGTGGATCACCTGAGGTCGGGAGTTTGAGACCAGCCTGGCCAACATAGTGAAACTCCATCTCTACTAAAAATACAAAAAATTAGCTGAGCGTGGTGGTGGCTGCCTGTAATCCCAGCTACTCAGGAGGCTGAGGCAGGAGAATCGCTTGCACCTGTGAGGCGGACGTTGCAGTGAGCCGAGATCACACTGTTGCACTCCAGACTGGAAGACAAGAGCAAGATTCCGTCTCAAGACAAAAAAAAGTAAATTGTCTTTATTAAATTACCATAGTGTTTTCTCTGTACATCTCATGTCATATCATTTTCTACCATATGTAATTGTTATTTATGTACCCTGATGGATGGTTATCCCCTAAAGGCCAGAGACTTTGCCTTACCATCTGAGAGCCTCAAGGAGGCTAGTAAGAGGGCCCTTATATACAGGCTCCCTACATCATTGTCACACCTAGATTTGACTTTGATCAGGACATACGGACATACCTCAAGAGCACAAAGTTCAAAAACTAAAGTGATAGGGAGGGACCTATCACTTTAGTAGTATAGGCCAAGGCAAACTACTAAGAGGCCTAGTTTGCCCCTGTATTCAGAAACTTTTAATACAAGTTTCTTTCTTTTTTTTTTCAGAGATGGACTCTCGCTCTGTCACCCAGGCTGGAGTGCAGTGGCGTGAATTCGGCTCACTGCAAGCTCCACCTCCTGGGTTCACGCCATTCTCCTGCCTCAGCCGAGTAGCTGGGACTACAGGCGCCTACCACCATGCCCAGCTAATTTTTTTTGTATTTTTAGTAGAGACGGGGTTTCACCGGATGGTCTCGATCTCCTGACCTCGTGATCTGCCCGCCTTGGCCTCCCAAAGTTCTGGGATTACAGCCGTAGGCCACTGTGCCCAGCCAGAAACTTGTAATACAGGTTTCTACAAATAAGGTAAGCATTGCTGCCTGGGAAAGCTATTCATTTGTTTCTTCATCAATTCATAAATCACTTTGTGGAGAAGAAGGGGGATGCATTTGGAGCAGTTACTTTATGCGAGGGATTTTCACATACATTATCTCCAACTCCCCACAACAACATTATGAGATGAGCACTATTATCTTAAATTTATAGATAAGGAAAATGATGCTCAGAGTGCTTTAGTGACTTATTCAATATCATGGAGCTGACGAGTGACAGAATCAAACTTGAAAGCAATTATGTGTGAGTTTAAAGCATAAGCTCTTTTCCACCTTGTCATGCAACACACTCAGAACGTTTCTGGAGAAAAGACTGGAGAAACCTTGAATCATAACCTGCCAGAACAAAGGGTCAAGCTTGCACCAAATATGTATTGAGGAAATCCTTAAGGAACAAAAATCAACTTGCCAAGTCTTATCTTGAGCACCAGGGTAATGCCTGCTTCCCAAAAAAGCTAGGGTTAATGTACATTTCCAGAAGGGATGGAGAAAAGATAGCAGTTATGATTGTGGGAAAAGGGAATGGGAGCTACAGGATTTATAGCTGGGTATCTATCAGAAACTTTAAAACAGATTGGAAATCAACAGAAACTCACTCTAACGGAATACACATTGGAGGGGACACATTTGGATCTTAAGTATACTGGGCCCTACATATGTTCTATTCAGTTCAGCTAAGTAACATTAAGTATTCTGGGGACTGTGGCAGGTGTGAGGAATGCAAAGAAACTAACAGCTTCTGCCTTTAAGACACTGAGTCTTGCATAGCAGTCTGTTGGTGGGAATAGGAGACAGGGTGCCAGGGTCGAGTCTTTTCTAAAAGGCCCTGGAAAACCCAGAGTGATCCCATCCCAGAGGCAGGATAGAAGGGAATCCATGGGTTATTAACAGGAGGCAGGCCAAAAGTTTCAGTTTACCTAACACTAGGCTTGATTATCAGTAATCTTCTTCTTTTATTCAAAGGTAGCACAATATATACAACACTTCCTGCACCTTCCTTTTTAATCTATCATTAAGTTTATATTAAGCAGAAAATATTTCCCTATGAGTACTTATCAGTGTTCCTTACATTTTTTCCTAGGTTGTTAATCTGTCCCTTGACTTGTCTATTTTTTTTGGGGGGGGGGGGGCCATGCAGATTTTTTTTTTTTTGAGACCAAGTGTCACTCTGTCACCAGGCTGGAGTGCAGTGGTGTGATCTTGGCTCACTGCAACCTCCACCTCCCAGGTTCAAGGGATTCTCCTGCCTCAGCCTCCTGAGTAGCTGGGACTACAGAAGCACACCACCACACCCAGCTTTTTTGTGTTTTTAGTAGAGACGGGGTTTCATCGTGTTGGCCAGGATGGTCTCAATCTCTTGATCTCATGATCCGGCCTACCTCGGCCTCCCAAAGTGCTGGGATTACAGGCGTGAGCCACCGTGCTCTGCCTGTTTTTGATTTTTACATAGTTGATTTGATCAATATTTTTCAATGACTTCTGATATGAGTCAGAATCAATAATAGTATAGCTTCTTCGCTTCTTCAGTGATAGTTTTGTTTTTTTTTTTTAGACGGAGTCTCACTCTGTAGCCGAGGCTGGAGTGCAGTGGTGCGATCTCAACTCACTGCAACCTTTGCCTCCCGGGTCCCAGTTCAATTCTTGCCTCAGCCTCCCGAGTAGCTGCGATTACAGGCACACGCCACCCTGTCCAGCTAATTTTTGTATTTTTAGTAGAGACGGGGTTCCACCACGTTGGCCAGGCTGGTCTTTAACTCTTGACCTTGTGATCCGCCTGCCTCGGCCTCCCAAAGTGCTGGGATTACAGGCATGAGCCACTGCTCCCGGCTGATCCTGTGTTTTTGTCTGGTCAAAGGGTTATCTCTGTGGGTAAAACTGGAGTCTGTACTTCTGTTGTCATTAACTCTCTCTGGCCTGGAGATGCAGAAAGCTAGAGGCAGGGAAAGTGTACCATACAGCTGCAAGTCTATCTCACATAAGCAACTCTATGGGCTAGTCAGCAAAGGACTGCTTTAAGCATAGTTGGGTCTAGATTTGCCTAAGTATGGTGACTTTTTTTCTGAGGTGGGGGCAAGTTAGAAGGAATTAAGGGAATATAAATACCCTGAACCCATGTTAAGACCTCAATAGGTGGATCCTTTCTTGGGTCTCTAACCACAAGTGCTTACAAAATCTGGTCTCTTCACATACTTCAGGGTGAGAATTTAGTTAACCTCTGCTACACTATACGTAATTCATAAAGCTCCACTATTACAATCAGTTTGGGCATAGGGGTTGTCCCAAGCTTCCCTATATTGCAACCTTGGAATGTCCTTGAGAAGAATGAGAAAGCAATGACTGAACGGCTGGGGTGGCTGCTCAGTATTGGGAACGTTTGTACCTTGCATTTACTCTTATCTCCTGAGCTGTACAGACACGCCTTCTAATTGAGAAGATGTATAACACACAGACAGGAAGGACAACAAAGACAAGTGCGTTGGGATTGAGCTCTTCGTTTATGTTCTGAAAGTGAGAAGAGACCCAGTATATTGAACAGTAATCAATACAAATACAGGTAATAGCAGTCAAAGAAATTCTTGAAGAACCAAAATTTCATGAGTTGGGTCTAGAATTTTGCCAGTTCACTGTTCCATGGCTTCCTTATGGTATAGTACACCTTAGGTCCTGCCTACTGACTCTAGCTGCTTTAACAGGAAAGAAGAGGACAAAGACCCCAAAAATCTTCCCTGAATTTTATTGTACATGTTGTGCCAGGTTTTCACTCCTAAAGGAAAACAGCAGGGGAAAAAAGTCAGGCATGTCTGAGAAGCAGCATGGTAGAGTAAAAATAAAACATGAGTTTCCAGGTGGAAGACCAAATGGGGGAAAAGTCATAATTTCGCCATTTTTATATTTTTAGATGGAGTCTCGCTCTGTCGCCCAGGCTGGAGTGCAGTGACACAATCTTGGGCCACTGCAACCTCCACGTCCCGGGTTCAAACGATTCTCCTCCCTCAATCTCCCAAGTAGTTGGTATTACAGGCACCTGCCATCATGCCTGGCTAATTTTTGTATTTTTAGTAGAGATGGGGTTTCACTACGTTGGCTAGGCTGGGCTTGAACTCCTGACCTCAGGTGATCCACTCACCTCGGCCTCTCAAAGTGCTGGGATTACAGGCATGAGGCACTGCACCCGACCGATTTTGCTATTCTCGACCTGCATATTACTTATCTTGAATCTACATTTTCTCATTTGTAAAATCAGGGGTAACACCTACCTTGCAGAGATTAAATGAGAAATCTACATGAAAGCATTTAATAGTTGATGAATAAATGCATGGTAAGTGGAGTCAAATGTGTAGTAACATCCAGCATTTTAATATTTATGCTTGATAAGTCATTTAAGTTGAAGACTCTTTATGTATTAATTTCAGCAAGAAACATAACCACACAGAATAGACAATGAAAGCATTATAGTCATTATACACAATTATAATTTAATAAAAAATTTCAACATATACAGAAGTATAAAAAACATGTATCATGCAGCTTCTACAATTATCATTCCAACTCCTCGTTTCTTTGATATTGCCAACAATTTACACCCTGCCCCAATTCCAGATTATTTGGAAACAAGTCCCAGATATTAATATAATTTCCTCTTCAATATTTCAGTATGCCTAAGTGATTCTTGTTTAAAAAAACATTTTTTTTGAGGGGCACAGGGTCTCACTCTGTCATCCAGGCTGGATGGAGTGTAATGGTGCGATCTTGGCTCACTGCAACCTCTGCCTCCTAGGCTCAAGCAATTCTCTTGGTTCAGCCTCCCAAGTAGCTAAGACTACAGGCGCACACCACTGCTCTAGGCTTGTGTACTCTTAGTAGAGACGGGGTTTCACCATGTTAGCCAGGCTGGACTCAAACTTGTGAGCTCAGGTGATCCACCCACCTTGGCCTCACAAAGTGCTGGGATTACAGGCATAAGCCAGGGTGCCAAGCCTTGTTTTAAAATTTAATCTTTATGCTCTGAATGGAAAGGCTATAAATGGAGTTCAGTAAAAGGAAAAAACATTTAAAAAATAGAATTTCTTTCTTTCTTCTTTTTAAGACAGAGTCTTGCTCTGTTGCCCAAGCTGGAGTGCAGTGGCGCGATCTCAGCTCACTGCAGCCTCCCCTGGGTTCCAGTGATCCTCCTGCCTTAGCCTCCCAAGTACCTGGGATTACAAGCGTGCACCACCAGGCCTGGCTAATTTTTTGTATTTTTAGCAGAGATGGGGTTTCGCCATGTTGGCCAGGCTGGTCTGGAACTCCTGGCCTCAAGTGATCCATCTGCCTTGGCCTCCCAAGGTGCTGGGATTACAGGTGTGAGCCACTGTATCCAGGCAAAAATACAATTTAATCATAACATCATTCTAATAATAAAACATCATAGCCAAACAAAATTAATGATTCCTTGGTATCATTAAATATCCAGTTAATCCCACGTTTAATACCACTTACAGCCCATTATTACTTTTGTTACATTATCACAGCCAGTTCCAAAACTTATAGCCCATTAAGTGTATGAGTTTACACCTGCATTTACGTATCTCTGATTTCTTTTTTTTTTTTGAGACAGAGTCTCACTCTGTTGCCCCAGGTTGGAGTGCAGTGGCGTGATCTTGGCTCACTGCAACCTACACCTCCCGTGTTCAAGCAATTGTCTTGTGCCTCAGCCTCTCGAGTAGCTGGGATTACAGGCACACACCATCACGTCCAGCTAATCTTTTGTATCTTTAGTAGAGACAGGCTTTCGCCATGTTGCCCAGGCTGGTCTTGAACTCCTGGCCTCAAGTGATCCACCTGCCTTGGCCTCCTAAAGTGCTGGGATTATAGGCATGAGCCACTATGTCCAGCCTCTGATTTCTTTTTTTTTGAGGCAGTCTTGCTCTGTTGCCCCGGCTGGAGTGCAGTGACACAATCTTGGCTCACTGCAACCTCCACCTCCCAGTTTCAAGCAATTCTCCTGACTCAGCACCCAAGTAGCTAGGATTACAGGTGTGAACTAGCATGCCCGGCTAACTTTTGTATTTTTAGTAGAGACGGGGTTTCGCCATGTTGGCCAGGCTGGTTTCTAACTCCCGACATCAGGTGATCTGTCTGCCTGGGCCTCCCAAAGTGCTGGGATTACAGGCGTGAGCCACTTTGCCTGGCAAGCAGCCTCAAGAGACAGAAGAGGATCCCAAATTCCAAGCAACTCCCAAGATGCAAATCAAAATATGGAAACGTTAAACAAATTGAAGGATTTCCCAATAGTTACCTGCAACACCTAAAGGTCACTGTTTCCAAATGGTGCAAGAACTACACAAACAATATGTTGGTTGCTGTTAAATTCAAGGACAGGACACTATTAACAGTGTAACATTTTTGTGTGGACCTTTATGAATCTGTGGGAAACTAGAGACACGTCTTAGCTTAGGATGCCATAAAACTACCATGGGCTTAAATAATAGAAATTTATTTCTCATAGTTCTGGAGCATGGGAAGTCCAAGATCAAGGTGCCAGCCAATTTGGTTCCTGGTGGGGGCTCCCTTTCTGGTTTGCAGGTGGCTGTCTCACTGTATTCTTATATGGCTTTTCCTCTGTGCTCTTGAGGAGGAAGATTTCTTTCTTCTTCTTATAACGCCACTAATCCCATAATGAGGGCCCTACCGTCATGACCTATCTAACCCATATTACCTCCAAAGGCCCCATCTCCAAATACTATCACACTGGACTCCAAATATTTATTATGGGACTCCAAATATTTATTTTTTTTTTGAGATGGAATCTCGCATTGTTGCCCAGGCTGGAGTGCACTGACGCGATCTCAGCTCACCACAACCTCCGCCTCCTGGGTTCAAAGCGATTCTCCTGCCTCAGCCTCCCCAGTAACTGGGACTACAGGCACGCACCACCATGCCTGGCTAATTTTTGTATTTTTATTAGAGACAGGGTTTCACTATGTTGGCCAGGCTGGTCTTGAACTCCTGACTTCGTGATCCACCTGCCTTGGCCTCCCAAAGTGCTGGGATTACAGGTGTGAGCCACTGTGCCCAGCCCTCCAAATTTTTTTTTTTTGGAGACAAGAGTTTCCCTCTTGTTGCCCAGGTGAAGTACAATGGCACGATCTCGGCTCAGTGCAACCACCCCCTGGGTTCAAGAGATTCTCTTGCCTCAGCCTCCCGAGTAGCTGGGATTACAGGTGCTCACCAACATGTCCTGGTAATTTTTGCATTTTTAGTAGAGATGGGTTTTGCCACGTTGGCCAGGCTGGTCTCAAAACTCCTGACCTCAGGGGATTCACCCACCTCGACCTCCTAGTGCTGGGATTACAGGCGTGAGCCACCGTAATTGGCAATTTTATTTTTTCTTCTTGAGACAAGGTCTTGCTCTGTCACCCAGGCTGGCATAATCATGGCTCACCGCAGTCTCAAACTACTGGGCTCAGGCAAGCCTCCTGAGTAGCTGGGACTACAGGTGTGTGCCACCATGCCTGGCTAATTAAAAAATTTTTTTTTGTAGAGATGGGGTCTCACTATGTTGTCCAGGCTGGTCCTGAACTCCCAGACTCAAGCAATCCTCCCACCTAGGCCTCCCAAAACGTTAGGTTTACAGGTGTGAGTTACTATGTCTGGCTTCCAAAATATGAAGTTTGGGAGGACATAAACATTTAGTCTATAACATACATTAAGTTGGCACACTACAAAGTAAGCAAAAGTATAAACATCCAAATAGCTGGGAAAAGGTGAGAGCATTAAGGACAAGCAAACATGTGAATGTTTCTAGCCATTTGCCAGACTTACCTATGACCTTAACAATGAAGCTAGGGCTGAACCAAGCTACTGTTTTCTGACTAAAGAGACGTCTTCGTAAGTAGTAATGTGAGGTAACCCACAATGAGGAAAACTTAGTCATAAAGGAGAAAAGCAAGAGAAACAGAATTAGCAGGATTTTTTTTTAAAAGAATTCGTGAAACATGAAAAATGAATGAATTTGTGAAAATGGCAAAACACGTTTTTACCATTTCCGATATATACAGTGACAAGTTCTTTTGATACCATGCCCTAGACTGTGTATTACCCCATATATTCAGCAGCTATCTCAACAGGTATCATGACATTTTCAAAACCAAAAACTGAAAGTTTTTTTTTTTTTTTAGATGGAGTCTCGCTCTGTTGTCCAGGCTGGAGTGTGATGGCACTATCTTGGCTCACTGCAAACTCCACCTCCCGGGTTCAAGCAATTCTCCTGTCTCAGTCTCCTGAGTAGCTGGGATTACAGGTGCCTGCCACCATGCTCGGCTAATTTTTGTATTTTTAGTAGAGACAGGGTTTCACCATGTTGGCCAGGCTGGTCTTGAACTCCTGACCTCAGGTGATCTGCCTGCCTTTGGCTTCCCAAAGTGCTGGGATCCAAAATAGTTTTAATTAACTTTAACTGAGGAATAGACATCACCTAGTTGGTTTTTTTTTGTTTTTTTTGTTTGTTTGTTTTTTGAAGGAAAAAAGTGATACCAAAATACCTTAACACTTATAAGGAGTCAAAAGTCCAAAACCATTTAGAAATTATTGATTTTTTAAAAGCCTTAAGTGGCTGAGTGCAGTGGCTCGTGCCTTTAATCCCAGCCCTTTGGGAGGCTGAGGTGGGCAGATCACCGGAGGTAAGGTGTTCCGACCAGCCTGTCCAACATGGCAAAACCCCGCCTCTACTAAAAAATACAAAAATTAGCCTGGTGTGATAGAGCACAGCTGTAGTCCCAGCTACTCAGGAGGTGCACGCCAACATGTCCGGTGGAAGGATGGCTTGAGCCTAGGAATTTGATGCTGCAGCGAGCTGTGATTGTGCCACTGTACTCCAGCTGGGGTAGAATGAGAAACCCTACCTCTAAATAAATAACCTTGTGTTTTTTCCAAAGATATTGCTTATGACTTTCAAAAGAGATATACAGACTGGTGGGTGCGGTGGCTCATGCCTATAATCCTAGCACTTTAGGAGGCTGAGGCAGACGATCACTTGAAGTCCAGAGTTTGAGGTCAGCCTGGCCAACATGGTAAAACCCTGTCTTCTATTAAAAATACAAAAATTAGCCAGGTGTGGTGGTGGGCGCCTGTAATCCCAGCTGTTTGGGAGGCTGAGGCTGCACTGAGCACAGATCGCACCACTGTACTCCAGTCTGGGTAACAGAGTGAGACTCCGACTCGAAAAAGAGGCACAGTAACCTAAATTTGTGTAGATCAGGCACTATTAGCACAGTTTTCCAGATAGTACTGATTACTTAAACATGTCAAAATAATAATTACTAGTATTTGAGTCCTTACTTTTCTAAGCATGTTATATTTATTTAATCCCCTCAAATACAAGGTAGATCCTATCATATTCCCCATTTTATAGGGGGAACTGAAGTATAGAGATTATGCAACTTCCAAGCAGTTGGGACTCAAAGATTAAGATGCTCTAGAAATCATGATTTGTAAAAAGAATAAAAAGTTTGGCAAGTCAGAGACCCACATGCCACATCTCTTTTCCCCCTCCTGTTACTTTTACTCCAAGTAACTCAGATAATTATTCCTGAAAATCTTTCTTCACACCCTGATAAAAATCCCCAGTTTAGGTGGAATTCATAGCCCAATATCCCTTTCTCCCTCCCTGTACCACCTCAACACTGAAGCAAGATTAATTAAAAATCTTTTTTTTTCTTGAGTCTTACTCTGTAGCCCAGGCTGGTGCAGTGGTGTGATCCTGGCTCACTGCAGCCTCAACCTCCTGGCCTCAAGCAATCGTCCCACCTCAGGATGAGTAGCCGTCACTACAGGCAGCACCACCATGCCCGACTAATTTTTGTATTTTTTTTGTAGAGATGGGATTTTGCTCTATTACCCAGGTTGGTCAAAAATCATTTTCAGTTCCTGTATCAGGGAACTTTTTAACAAAATTAGTGATTTCTTCCTCCTTACCATGTTAATTTTCTGCAACTCAAACAAAGGCTGAAGGATCCTTTTAGATTCTGCTAAGCTTGCACATTTGCCCAAAAAAGTGTGGGTGGAGCTGTTTACAGTTATTCCTGGTTCCCCTCCAGGTTTGCTGGTCATTTGACAACCTAAGCAACCATGTTTTTACTAGTTGTAGGTGTGTAGCTGCAGGAGCAGCAGCAAAAAAATTCTATATCCTGAACAAATTCTGTCAACTGAACCCCATTTCTCTCAATTTAACCAAATGATATTGTTACTGTTCCTGAAAATATTAATTAAGACTTGAAATAATCTGCCCTCCAAAAGCTGGCAGGTAAAAATCCAAAAATTTGGCAGCACTCTAATCTATCAGCAATGCTGGGGTGAAAACATTTGGTACATAGAAGGCAAATTAAAAATACATATATGCCTTTTTGCAGAGCAATTCCACCTGTGGAAACTGAGATGAGACATATTTAAATATACAAGGAAAGATGTACATCCAAGGATAATCATTCAAGCACTAGAGTACAAAAGAAATTCAATGTCCCTAAACTGGGTCATAACTAAATAACGTGCAGTGGTTAAGAAAAAACGTCATCTTTTTGCAGAGATGGAAAAGCCATCTCAAGTCCAATGTGCAGAAGGGTTTGTATGGTATTTTCTCTTATATAAAAATGGGGGAGGGGGAGGGGGAATAAGAACATTTATTCTTACATATATATGCATGGAAAAATATACAAGAGGCTGGGCACTGTGATTCATACCTGCAACTCCACTTTGGGAAGCCGAGGCAGGCGGATCACCTGAGGTAAGTAGTTCAAGACTAGCCTGGCCAACACGGTGAAACCCCATCTCTACTAAAAATATAAAAATTAGCCGGGCGTGGTAGCGTGCGCCTGTAGTCCCAGCTACTTGGGAGGCTGAGGCAGGAGAATTGCTTGAACTTGGGAGGTGGAGGTTGCAGTGACCCAATATCATGCCACTGCACTCCAGCCTGGGCAACAGATCGAGACTATGTCTCAAAAAAAAAAAAAAAAAAAAAAAAGAAAGAATATGCAAGAAATAAAAAGTAGAGGTTACTTCAGCAGTGGTAACTGGATGGGTGGAAGTTGATTAAAACATTTTTTTTGAGCCAGTGAATGGCTTATCTATTCGAATAATTTTTAAAAATTGGCTAGAAGCTCTAATCAACCAACCAACAACTATTAAATGCCTACTTGTCTTAAAATAGAGTCTACAGGCTAGGTAGCCCAAATGCAACCTTAACTCTGAGATATAAAATATAAGGTTGAATGAAGTGGCTGTGCCTAACCAATCTCTGGAAATCAAAGTTCTTGGTGCCTCTGGGGAATTCTGCTATCAGTGACTTGGCCAAAGAATTTCACTTGCTTATTGGTGGTCTTCTCTAGAACTCAGACAGAGCAGGGAGACAAACAGAGATAGGGTGAGATGCTCACCCAACCAAGTGAAAAATTTTCAGCAGTGTATCTGCCAAAAATCCACACATTATTCATCTGCAAACCTAAAAACAGGTAGGAAGGAACCAGTAATTGTTTTATGGTACAGAATTTTTAAAAAATTTTCTTTAACGTTATAATGCTATTTGTATGGTAAATGAGTTTAATAAATCTGGTAGGAAAAAGTCTTCCTCATTGATTACAGTAGTTTATACATTTTAAGGAGATACTGATGCTTTTCAAAAGGCATGTGTTCATCACCAGTAGAAGTTATCTTTCATTCCAAGTATTAACGACCTTTGACTGGCAAAACCATCTTGATCTTTTCTCTTAGAATTTCAGGTGACTAAAACTGCACTGTAAACACAGTGAACAAAATTAAATAACACTGCAGTGTTTCCCAATGTGCAGGATCCATATCACTGGTGATAATCAACATGGTTCTAGGCAGTACATGAACAAAGCAGTAAATAACATTGAATCACACAGCAAGAAAAGTTATTCCTGTTTACAGGCCAGGCGTGGTGGCTAATGTCTGTAATCCCAACACTTTGGGAGGTCAAGGTGGGTGTCTTGCTTGAGCTCAGGAGTTCAAGACTAGCCTGGGCAACATGGCAAAACCCCGTCTCTACCAAAAATACACAGAATTAGCCAGGCATGGTGGCTGCGCTTGTAGTTCCAGCTGCTAAGGAGGCTAAGGTGGGAGAATCACCTGAGCATGGGAAATCAAGGCTGCAGTGAGCCGAGATCTTGCCACTGCACGCCAGCCTGGGCAACAGAGTAAGATTGTGTCTCAGAGAAAAAAAAAGCTATTCTTCATTCAAGCCTTGAGATTCGAAGTGCTTGGTTGGCAAGAGTATCTAGCTAGAATTTAATAACTGGTTTGTTTTCATTATACTAATTTTTACATTTACTATCTTGACTTTTTCCCCCCCTTATTGACAGGTGTTTACATTTGTCTGGATTACCCACATTCACAGAGGCGTTAAGACAGGAGTGCAGGTGCTGCTATGTTATGGGAACCCCTTAGTCAAAAAACACAAAAATCCAATGGTCTTTTCCCAGGGCTTATCTTTCCTTGACCTATATTCTCCCCATGGTCTTCTGTAACACACACTTAGCCTCTCCAGGAATGGTGTAGTACACAGAATAAACTGGAGTCAAGTTGGTTTTGAATGCTGATTCTTTTTACTGCTTTTTGAGTCTACAAAGTCCGTCTATCAAATGAGGCTAAAATTGGCTACCTTGGAAATGGAGAGGAATAAATGAGATAGTAAATGTAGAGCAGCTGGCATACAGTTTAACAGATGCTCAATAAATGCGGATTTCCTTTCCTCCTTCGCTTCTCCTTCTCTGTCCTTCAGTACTTTTCTCAATATTCTCTCTCACTGGTTTCCTTCACTCTCATGGCTTTATTATCCTTCTATGGATGGGTAACTTCTAATTTTCTATCACCAGTTCTGACCTTTTTTTCAGAGTACCAAACCTTAGCTTTTGTGTCTGTTTAATAATTCTACCTTGATATTCTGGCATCATCTTAAACTCAATCCATATAAAATTTCTCTTTCTACAAAAAACTTGAAGGCAGTGGGGGTAAGGTGAGAGAGTCACAGGAGTTGGAGTGAGGAGCCACAAGTTCTTTTTTTTTGTCCGCGTCATGGCTTTTTTTTTTTTTATAAGTTCACTGGTTTTTAGTCTATGCTCTACCTACTCTAATCACCTGAACATGTTTCCAAGCTTAATTTCATGTTTTTCGTCTGTGATGGAGTGATAAAATGAACATTTTCTGTTTATAACTTTTTGCAAGCTTAAAAAATGCCATATAAAATTGCTATTGACATCTGATTCAACATGGTGGGATGAGGGAAGGAGTTAAGGATGAGATTTTGAGCCTGAGTTCTGCAGTGTCTTTTGCATCTGTCTCGCCTTTCCTTCACCATTGTCATTCCCCAGAATTCAGGCCTACCTTATCTTTCACATTGTGATGCATTTACAGAAAAATTGGCTCAGTCAGGGAAGTAATAGTTGGTAGTGTGTATCCAGCATTGCTCAGGAGTTTTAAAAATAACTAACCATGAAATATATAATATACAAACTGAAAGTACATTTTTCTCCAAAAAACCTACTTCTCAATACATCATAGAGCGAACACTCATGTAATCCCAGTGTCTTAGAATGTTAGGCTTATTTGGCTCACGGTTTTGCAGGCTGTACAAGAAGCATGGTAGCAGTATCTGCTTCCAGTGAGGGCTTCAGGCTGCTCATGTGGAAGGGAGATGGGAGATGACATATGCAGAGATCACATAGCGAGAGAAAGGAGAGAGGAGGTGCCAGTCTCTTAATGAACTCACTCCTTACAGAATACGAAGCCACTCATGAGAAATCCACTCCCACAACCCTTCCCACCAGGTCTCACCTCCAACATTGGGGATCAAATTTTAACATGAGACTTGGTAGGGTCAGGCAAACCAAACTCAAGCCATAGCACCCTACTTAGGAACAGAACATCAACAGCACTCCAGAAGCACCTATTACCTCCCAAGCACTACTCCCTGCAAAGCTATTTCTTTTCTTTATACTTTTACTACCTAATCATATATCCCTAAATCTAGATTGGTTTGCCTGTTTGTTGAACTTCCCATTGTCCAAAGTGGTTATACCAATATACACTTCCAGCAGCCGTGTAGTTTCAGTTACTCCAACTCTTGACCAACATTTGGCATTTTCTGGGTTTTCCATTTTAGCCATTCTGTTGGATGTGAGATTAAAATCTCATTTAGGTTTTAATTTGCATTTCTCTAATGATTAAATTAGTTGAGTATCTTTTACATGTTTATCGGCCATTTACATGCCCCTTTTTTATTTTTTAAGAAACTAATATTTAGATACCCTTTTTTGTGAGGTGACTGTTTAAGTTTCTACCATTTTTTTTTTTTTTTTTTTTTTGAGATGGAGTCTTGCTCTGTAGCCCAGGCTGGAGTGCAGTGGCACGATCTTGGCTCACTGCAACTTCTGCCTCCTGGGTTCAAGCAATTCTCCTGTCTCAGCCTCCCGAGTAGTTGGGATTACAGGTATGTGCCACTACGTCGGGCTAATTTTTATATTTTTAGTAGAGACAGGGTTTTGTCATGTTGGCCAGGCTGGTCTCGAATTTCTGACCTCAGGTAATCTGCCTGCCTGGGCCTCCCAAAGTGCTTGGATTACAGGTGTGAGCCACTGCCTGGCCTCTACCCATTTCTTATCAGATGTCTTCTTTTTTACTGATTTGTGGGAGTCTACAAATTCAAGATAGGAGCAAAGAGATGTATTTCTATTGTAGACATGAATGCATTTGGCTGGGTGTGGTGGATTACACCTGTAATCCCAGCACTTTGGGAGGCTGAGGTGGGAGGATCACTTGAGCTCAGGAGTTTGAGAATAGCCTGGGCAACGTGGCAAAACAGTCTCTACAAAACCTACAAAAATGAGCTGGGCATGCTGGTGTGCACCTGTAGTCCCAGCTACTCAGGAGGCTGAGGTGGGAGGATCCGCTTGAGCCCAGGTTGAGGATGCGGTGAGCTGAGATCACATCACAGCCTTCCAGCCTGCATGGGTGACAAGGTAAGACCTTATTCCCTCCACCTCCCCAAAAGAAAAAATGAATTCATTTGTTTGATACTATTAGAATACCAGTAACTCCCCTTACTTTGGCCCCAAATTCACAAATGAACCCTCCAGAAGGTAATGCAGTTAACTTCACGCATTCTCTTTAAACAACATACTGAGTCTTTATGCCAGGGAATTTGGAATTAACAGATATAGTACACGTCTCTCATCTCAAAGCAGTGTTCCTAATCATGAAGAAAATGAGAGACCTGTACTGGAATCCTGTCTTTAACACCTTTGAGGATGGTGAATTTAGGTAAGTTATTCAACCTATTTTAGCCTCAGTTTCTTCATTGGAAAAATGGGGCAAACAATACTTATTTTACACAGTTGTGAGGATTAAATAAGACAATATATGTAATAGGCTTTGCACAGTGGCTGGCATACAGGAAACGTTTAATATATGGTAGCTACTACAAACTCGGTTATTTCCATGTAGCTTTCCATGTCTACATGGAGGGAGAAAATGAGCAGATGTCCATTATAGTCTCGCTATTACAGTTTTCACTCTAAAGTAAAAAAGGCATTTATATTTATATGTCTTCTGGGAGTCTGGTTCTTCTGACTCCCTTCATCTGTGAGACCATAGGTACTTTTATGTAATATGATAAAAATTATTAGAAAAAGAAAAAAATGGCCACGTCCAGTGGCTCACACCTGTAATCCCAGCACTTTGGGAGGCCAAGGCAAGCAGATCACCTGAGGTTGAGAGTTCGAGACCAGCCTGACCAACATGGAGAAACCCATCTCTACTAAAAATACAAAATTAGCAGGGTATGGTGGTGCATGCTTGTAATCCCAGCTACTTGGGAGGCTGAGGTAGGAGTATCGCTTCAACTCGGGGGGGCGGAGGTTGCGGTGAGCCAAGATCGCACCATTGCACTCCAGCCTGGGCAATAAGAGCGAAACTCTGTCTCAAAAAAAGAAAAAAAAAAAAAACTAAAAAGGAAGAAAAGGCCAGGCACGGTGGCTTACGCCTGTAATCCCAGCACTTTGGGAGGCCGAGGCAGGTGGATCACAAGGTCAGGCGATCAAGACCATCCTGGCCAACATGGTGAAACCCCGTCTCTACTGAAAATACAAAAATTAGCTGGATGTGGTGGTGCACACCTGTAATCCCAGCTATTCAGGAAGCTGAGGCAGGAGAATCGCTTGAACCTAGGAGGCAGAGGTTGCAGTGAGCCGAGACAGCACCACTGCACTCCAGCCTGGCGACAGAGCAAGACTCCATCTCAAACACAAAAAACAAACAAAAAAAGGGAAATAAAGATATATGCAAAGTACAATCCCTCAAATTTTTATTAGACCCACAGAAATAAAATTAGTCTGTTAAATTGCTATAAGTTTCTAAATTCTTACTTTCTGTAAACGCCTTGTCATGGATGTGTAACAAAGGGCTTACAGACTAGCACTGCCCTGTGGACCATACTTTTGGTGAGACTGCTCTAGAGCACTGACAAAAATCAGACTTTGAATCCACAGGGCTGAAGTCAAAGCAACTGAAGGGTGTCCTGACTCACCAGCTGGCCACCTAGTGGCCTCTTTCTACTCATAAGCACAATGTTGTGTCACTCCTTAGTTCAAAAACCATCCATTGTTCTGCCTGACTCAAGGCTAAAATCTCAGTCCTTTAATTTGACATCCAAGGCCTTCCAGAGCTGGTTCTAAACAACTTTTTAAGTCTGACTTTCCACTATCCTCTATTTCACTAGACTGCATTGTCCAATATGGTAACAACTTGTCCCACTTGAAATGCAGGAAGTGAAATGAGGCTAATTTAGGAACTGAATTCATAATCCTAACTAATTTAAAATAAAATTAAAAAATATACACGATTCGATTACCGTAAAACTTTTAAGTATGCTTGGAACGACTTGGGTATGTGAATCTGTTTTTTCAGCTGGAAATTTTACGAAATCAAGTACTGAGATACGCTATAAGTATAAAATACACACCAGATTTCAAATGCTTAGTTATGAGAAAGATAATGTAAAATATTTTTAATACTTAGTAATTTTTTTATATTGATCACATGTGAAATAATATTTGGATATACTAGGTTAAATAAAAGGCGTAATTAAAATTAATTCCACCTAGACAACGTGCCCCAAACCTAGGCATCACTATTGATTCCTCCCTTTCCTCATTTAATTGGTAAGCAAGATAGGTCAGCTTTTTGGATCCATCCACTTTCCTCATCTCTACTGCTACTATCCTAGTCCATGATACTCCATTTCTTTTTTTTTTCTGAAACGGAGTCCCGCTCTGTCAGCCAGGCTGGAGTGCAGTGGTGCGATCTCGGCTCACTGCAAGCCCTGCCTCGCGGGTTCACGCCATTATCCTGCCTCAGTCTCCCAAGCAGCTGGGACTACAGCCGCCTGCCACCACGCCTGGATAATTTTTTTTTAATTTTTTATTTTGAGTAGAGACAGGGTTTCACTGTGTTAGCCAGGATGGTCTCGATCTCCTGACCTCTTGTTCCTCCCACCTCGGCCTCCCAAAGTGCTGGGATTACAGGCCTGAGCCACCGCGCCCGGCCAGATACTCCATTTCTTAAATCCTTCAATGGCTTCCAGTGCACTTCACCTTCTTATTGAGGCTAAAGACTTCACCTCCTATCATTCCTTCTTTTGGTCACTAGATTTCGGATACACTGACCTTGCTGTTCCCTAAACACGACAAACTTTTCACCTTAGGGCCTTTGCTCAGCTATTCCCTTTGGTCTCACACTGTTCTTGTCCTAATACCTTCTCAGTGAGGTCATCTCTGATCAACCAACCACCAAAAGTTTGCTCTCTTTTCCCCAGAGTAACACTTTGTCCAATCAGCCTTTAATTTTCTTCACAAACTCTTTTTTTTTTTTTTGAGACAGAGTCTCGTTCTGACGCCCAGGCTGGAGTGCAGTGGCGTGATCTCGGCTCACTGCAGCCTCTGTGTCTGGGTTCAAACTATTCTTCTGCCTCAGACCCCGCAGTAGCTGCAATTACAGGAGCGTGCCACCGTGCCCGGCTAATTTTTGTATTTTTAGTAGAGACGGGGTTTTGCCATGTTGGCCAGGCTGCTAACTCCTGAACTCAGGAGATCCACCCACCTCGGCCTCCCAAACTGCTGGGATTACTGGCATGAGCCACTGCACCCGGCCTTCTTCACAAATTTATGGGATATTCTCTCTCATTTTAAAAACTTGTTTATACGCTGTTTCCCTCTAAAAACAGGAGTAGGAACCATTTGTTTTGCTGCTGCTTTACCTATTTCAGTGTGTAGAACAGTACCAGGCACAGAGTAGGTGCTCTTCCAACAGTGCTGAATGAGTATCTAATTTCTGACTACACGTCTGCCTGGTTGGCTCACAGGCACTTCAAATTTTACACGGTCAAAACAGAGCCTTCTTTCTTCCCTAACATATATTCTCTTATTTTGTTTCTAATCTCAGTGAAGACATTACTATTCTCCTAGCTGCTCCACCAACTCACTTGGGAGTCATCTCTGACATCTATCTCCCTCAGTCATTTTCAGTTAACCAAATCTCCCAATAACCACTTTATTTTCTTCACACCTACCTGCCATCAACTCAGTCCAAGTCATTACTGGCTCACAGCCACTGTTTACTCCAAACTCTTCTGTTTACCTCAAATTTTTGTGTAACAGTGATCTGTCTAAAATGAATTCAATCCTATGATTCTTCTTCTTAAAATCTTTCAGTTATCTTCCTCCTGGCTCTCAGAAGCTGACTTCTGCACATAGCATTCAAGGCCTTACAAGTATACCTCCAGCACTGTCTTCTTTACCCAACAATCTCTCTAGTGTTTGCCTCCAAACATCTGTACTTACTGCTTCTTATCTAGAAGGTCTTCCATAATACCCTTATTGAAGTTAATTGCTTCTCTAGTCCCATTCCATTTTATTCCTCCCTCTTGGTTTAGTAAGGGGTTCCGCCTTTATTTGATTCCACAGCATTAAGTAGCTTCACTCTCATCATACTGATGATGCCTATTTACTTGTCTACGTTCTACAGCCTAAGATTAATGGGGGCAACGATTCTGTAACAATTAGCTGAATGTTCACTCAAATAAACAATGCTCATTCAAATAATGCTACAGAAAAACAGAATTTTGACAAATTTCTATTAACCGGAAAAATGAAAACATTAAATCAAAAGAAAACATACCCTATGGTTCCTATGCTTTTTTTCTATTTTAGGCATAATGCTTTAATAAATTACGCAAAGACTACAAACCTTTATTACATCAATTGTTACAAAAGGCTAAGTGGAGAAAGATTACTTATCTGAAGCTGCACAAAATCAGTGGGCAATATGGATTTCATTTAAGCTTGTCAATTCTCCTGGATTAAATTCTTGGCGCTGTCTCACATATTCCCAAGTCCTACACGTAGGATGCTAGAAGTTGCAGTTACTAGGTTGGGAAAGCCATGCCCAGACGCCCCTGTGAAAAACGTATCAATATATTAAATTCCTTAGCAAATCGCATCTAGATTAAGTTCATAAGGCTTTTTTTTTTTTAACTTTGCAAATCTCCAAACTTTTGCTACTTTCTTAATAAAATACAACAAAATTTTTGACATTCCAGCCACGGAAAAACAGATCTCTACCTCTGAGGTGGCAGTAATCCAAGCAGTTATTAGGATCTAAGAAATACGAGGCATAATTACAATGTTGGGGAAAAAATCTATAGAAGTATGTATATCTTCGTCATGAACCTGACTGTTGAGTTTATGAAAAAGTGGAAAAGGAACCTCACTCGTTCCTTCCCTGGTACCTTCACAGCGTCTCCCGTCCCAGTCTGCCTAGTTGAATCTAGGGACACTTAAAGGTAAATCCTAGCCTCTTGGCTGTCCTTCCGTCTCCCAGGATTCTGCTAGGCCGCTTAGTTGGCAAGCTTAAACTCCAAAGATTCCGCACTCTCCGTCTTTCAACAGTCATGTCACAGAGACACGAAGGTTAGCACACGAACATTAGTTTCCAAACTCCTACCCACCGCAGAACAGGCGGGAAGGTTCGGCGGCCACCCGGCCTCTCCGCCGCGCACATGGCCGTCCGCGGCTCCCACCCCCGCTGCCGCGCAGGCGCCGGGCGAGCCGGGACTTGCGGTCGCCGAGAGCGGATCATTCCGCCGCTTTCTTTGTGTGGCTGAAGCGCTAGAAATGGCATATTTTCTTTCCTTTCGTTAAAAAATCAGACCCCCTTTCCCCTCTCTCCCCGCGGGAACACAGCTAGGGAGTGGGTAGGAGCAGGATCTGCCGACGACTGCAGAGGCGGAAAATCCTCGGGCGAGGAGCTGAAGAGGGCCGGGTCCGGGAGGGATGCTGGGAGCTTGACTCACTCGCACACCATGTGTCCCTCCGCGCGCAGCACGGGGGACTTTTCGGTGGGGATTTTGGGCGCCGACCAGACGCGGCATTTTCGGAAAATAGCGCCCTGTGCAGCTGAAGCGCTTTGTGTGTAGCGGGGCCGCGTCAGCCCGGCCGGGTACGAGGCGCCTCGGGTCCCCGCACCACCTCCTGCTGCCTTCCCGTCGCCGCTCCCGAAGCTTTTCCAGGTCAGTGCGGGTCTGTGTAGGGCCCTGTTACCACCGGATGTGGAAGTTGATCTCTTCGCTGGTAAAAAATAATTCCACTTCCCCCGGAACCCAGATCATCCCCGCGATTTCCTGTTTATTGCATTAAGGCGCCGGGTTTCCGGGGCTCCTGGCCCCGCTTATTCCGCGGGGGTCGGCGGGGTCGGCCTGGGCGCCCGCTCCGCCCGCGCCGCCGCTGCGCTTTGTCCGCTGGGCACCCCGCTTCTGGGAGGGGCGGGCAGACATGGTGGCGGCCGCCGCCCCCTCCTCGGCCCTGGCGTGCCGCGGCCTCCTCGCGGCCACCCGGCGGGCCGGTCCCGAGCGGCAGCCCCGGGGTGGCGATGGGGTCGCGCCGAGGCAGCGGAGGTTCTGCGGGCGACTGGAGGTTGGCAGTGGCCGGGAGAAGGAGGAAAGCAGGCGCAGCTGGGCCTCGGCCTCTGGCGCCGCGGTACCCTTTGTCTCGGCAGCCTGACGGCCCCGCCGGGCTCTCCGGAGAGGGGAACGGGCGGCGAGGGTGGCGGGTTCTGGGCGCCCTGTGCTGCGGGGCCGAGAGGCGCTCGGGCCGCGGCGGGATCGGCCGGACCAGACAGGGTTAATGGGAGAGCCTGGCCAGTCCTGCGCGGGGCCCCCGCAGCGACAGCCTTGGCCGCGGGCACTGGAGTCCTGAGGGGGAGAAGCCTGCCGTTCTGAAGGCTCGGGAGTTCTGCCCCAAAGACTTCGCCGCCGAGACCTGCGGGTGCACGGCCTCAGGGAAGAAGTTGAGAATTTTGCCAGGTCATCTCTGCCAGGGCACAGTTCATCAGTGTATGTTTAGTGTGTTTCGGTGAAGCTCTCCAAGTGTGTTGAATCAGCGTGCCTAGCCTCAAGGGTGCATCGTGAAAACTGAAACCAAAGGAATGATACAGGCCTGCTTTGTGTGTGTCTTCCCACTTTAAGCTTGTTTTCAGTACAAATACTCTTGCTTTAAACCTGATTGGACTGTGGCGAGCGGACATCTGTTCAAAGGAGGGGCCGAGACCACAGTACTTCTGAAGGGGGCTTGATAATGTGGAAACATTTTAAGTTTTCTCTCCGGACTGTTTTGCTCTCTCAATTCAGGCAAGTTACTGAAGTACGTTTTTTATCTAGAAAAAGGTTTGATGTAGTCTGTAAATGGTCCTTGTAAAGTACATTGCCATCCCAGAGTTAAAAGATCCACTCTCATTTATTATGCAGAAGTTAGTGGTCAGACATTCTTTCTTGTAGATAGTTTTATCTCATGTAAAGACCCACCCAGCTTGGTTTAAATTTTTTTCTCACTGACGTATAACCATCAGCTTTGATACTTCCATTTTCAGGCTCAGACTTTGAATTTAAGGAAACTAAAGATTATTTTATTTTATTTTATTTTCTCTCGGTTTTTTTTTTCCAAAAACAAAAAATAAATCCATTACATGTTAACATGGATGATATGTTGAGTGACATCTTGCATTTTTGCAAATCTTTTTAATGCCTGGTTTAATAGAAGATTCTCAAATCTACGTCAGACTGTTGTGGTTAGCACACCATGTAACCTCTGGAACACTCCACTGTACACTCATACTTTTTAAAAAAAAAAACCGAAATGTGTCATTCTTACCGTGCTTTCACCATACAAGTCAAATCAGGATATTATGCAAGACACATTTTTAACAAGACTGAATAAGATTGATTCCCATACTTTTTTTTTTACTCGGCTCTAACTTTTTTAAAAGTTGGAATTTAGGTGCCTAAACAAAATCACAGATAAAGACTGCATAATCTGCTTGTGATCTCGGAGACTCAGGAACGTTTGAAGATATTCTTAAGTGATTAAAACATTTAATTCTATTACATATTTATAATGATTTACACAAGTAACACTTGAGTTCCACATTACATATGCTATTACACTTGTGTGTAAATGTTATCTTTAAAGATAGAACATGTTGAAAACTATAGGAGGTACAGATTTTACAGAAAATTAATTCTGCAGTGAATCCTTTGGTGAAACGAACAGTTTGCAGAGACATATCCTTAGAGTTCTTTGTCTCTGAATCATTCTGGGTTTTCTAGGTTGGGAGACAATTACACTTATTGGGAGACAATTATACTTAATTGATTAATGCGTAAAAATTTAAGGCCATATTTTAATGGCTTTGAAAGGAAGCTAAGTTTGTTTCCAGTTGTTTCTGTGAACTGTAGTCTGAATCTGTCAGTCTATAGTTCTCTACTGTTCAATCAACAGGAAGCATCTGGTCATTCTTCGTGTAATTGTTAGAAAATACCAGGTGTATTTTTAATGTTTGCTGTTTAAACGAAAATAGATTGGATCTTGGTTAAGTTCACTTCGTATGGCCAGGCACAGTGGCTCACGCCTGCAGTCCCAGCACTTGGGGAGGCGGAGGCGGGCCGATCACCTGAGGTCAAGAGTTTGAGACCAGCCTGGCTAACGCGGGGAAACCCCATTTCTACTAAAAATACAAAAAATTAGCCGGGCGTGGTGGCGCGCGCGCCTGTAATCTCAGCTACTCGGGAGGCTGAGGCAGGAGAATCGCTTGAGCCAGAGAGGCAAAGGTTGCAGTGAGCCAAGATACCGCCATTGCATTCCAGCTTGGGCAACAGGAGCGAAACTCTGTCTTAAAAAAAAGTATGCTTGGTTTTAGTTTGTTTTTTCCCCTAACATTGTGTCACTGTAATGGACCACATCTCCTGTACCATGGATTTTTTTTTGTCTTTTTTCTTTTGACCCTCAGTACCAGAAATAGTAACAGGTAACAGGTAAAGTGCACGTCATGAGGAATTCAGAAATTCAGAAATTACATGAAGTTTTGCATCATGAATTTATTTTTGAGGGTCCGTGAGGCGGTTACCCAGTCTCTGTTTGCAAGTAGCCTGAATTCAGATGAACTCACTGATGGCCTCCATCTCTTCTGACTTTGCAAACGTTGAAAAACCCACACAAAATCTTGAAGTTCAGAGCAACTTAGCTTCCTAAGTGTCATCCCTCTGCTCCCCTCTCCTCCCCAACAACTAGTATGATTTCCAGCTAGTAATCACAATGTTTCTATAGCTCTGATGTGCCTACATTGGGATAGCTATAATTAGTATTATAGTTTTCTGAAGATGTTTGTTCCATCATGCTTTCTAGAAGGTAAATCTAGCACTAGATGAGATCAGTATTAGGGCCTGTGTTTTTTCTCAGTGTTGACATCACAGCGCTCTATACAGAGAAGATGCTTTGGTGCAATCAGTTGTCAGTTCAGTTGTTGGTGGGCTAGTGCACCTTTCTGTCTCTCTCTCTCTGTCTCTCTCTCTCTCTCTCTCCCTCCTTCCCTCCCTCCCTCACCTTTGTCCCTCTCCCTCTCTCTCTCTTTCCCTCCGTTTTCCCCTTTGCACCTCTTCTTTGTTTGACACGGTCTTGCTTTCTCTGTTACCCAGGCTTAGTGCAGTGGTGCAATTATACTTCACTGCAAGCTCCACCTTTCAGGCTCAAGCGATCCTGCCTCTGCCTCAGCCTCCTGAGTAGCTGGGACTACAGGTACCTGCCAACATGTCTGGCTAATTTTTTAATTTTTTGTAGAGACAAGATCTCACTATGTTGCCCAGGCTGGTCTCAAACTTCTGGACCCAAGTGATCCTCCCACCTTGGCCTCCCAAGTGTTGGGATTATAGGCGTCAGCCACCACACCCATCTGTGAATAATTCTGAAGTTGGTAGAACAGCTTATTGATAGAGCAAGGTGTTAGCCCGACTTTACTGTGTGCTAGTTATATTATATTTGGGGTATTGTGTTGGCTTTTTGGGTAGCATACCATCATAAGTGAGACCTTGTGTTCATTCTCAGACTTTATCAGAATCATCTGGAGAGCTAATTAAAAACCACACAGAGGACCAAACTTAAGTAGGGTAGGAACGGATCTTAATTTTTCTCATTTCCAAGGTGGTAGACATCTAAGTGTCAAAATCACTTATCTGTAGAGCATAAACGAGGACCTTTATCATGAGAGAAATGGAAATGAGAAAAAGTTGAAAAAATGGGATGTTTGACCTAAAGAAGAGGAGCTTCTTTTGAGAAGTAACAGCCACTTTTAAGGATTTGGAGTTCTGTCATACAGAAGGATCAGATTTGACTTGACCAGAAGGAACTAGAGTCAGTGGGTAGAAGTTTAAAAGAAGCAGATTTCAACTCTCTTTCAAGAGAAATTTCCTCAAAATTGTGAAGATAGAATGAGTTGTTTTGGGTGGTAGGTTGTTCTGTTCACTGACAAGTTGGAGATTCTAGAGTAGAGGAATCATACTGAAGGAGAATTTGACCTAGGTGTCTTCAAGTTACCTATCAACTTCGAGGTTTTATTAAATATGCCGAGGTTTACAGGTGGAAGAACAAAAAGCTAATTGAGTGAAACAAGCTGGTTAACTTAAGTGGATAATAGTTTTTCTTCTTGGATAAAGAGAAATGAGTATTAAGTGAGAAGGCTATTTAATGAAGGGCTTTAAACCACACTGTAATTTGGCAGATTCAGCAGCCTTAAAAATTGGCATACCTTCTGACATGGAAATTCCCTTTAAAGAATTTTTTTGGATGTAGTAAAGATGTGTGTGAATATTTAGTTGTGAGCATACCAGTTGCAGTGTTGTTGATTATAAAAGCTGTGTATTAATGCCTTTAAGCCCCATGGTAGTCATATGAAGTGGGTAGTACTATTTCTGTTTTTCAGAAGAAAAAACAGGTATAGAGAAATGAGGTTGCTTGCTCAAGGTACCTGAGTTAGTTAAGTGTTAGGGCCAGGACTTGAATCCAACCAGTGTGACTCTAGAGCCAGTACTATTGACCATTATATGGTAAAATGGTAAACAACCTAAATGCTTCACAGTGATTATTAGGGTCCATCCCTTCCGTGGGGTACTGCCTTCTCAGCCATGAAAATGATGATGGAATAATATAAAGACATGAAAGGATGTCTTGGTATATGTAAGGGAGAAAAAATAAATTTAAAAACATGATTCCATTTTGGTAAAAAAACCCCAAAATATATTGATGTCTGGAAGGATATGTGCCAAATTGTTAAGTGGTTATTTCTGAGTGTAGTTTTACAGGTGAATATTTTGTTTGCTTATCCAAATTTTCTAACTTCCACAATGAATATAAATTATCTATCATGTGTTGTAATTAAGATATTAAGATGTTATTTTTCAATAAAAAATTAAATGTGTTAGCATAAGCTGAGAAATTTGGGTTTTATACTCTGCATTTTAAGCAAGTTTGTAGAAATTGTACGAGAATTTGTAAATGCATGTAGTATTTTGTAATTTTTTGTTTGATTCCTTATTCTAGAAGTAATATCAATTGAGTAGAGAAACATATCACTCCTACCACCCTACCATAATCAATTCTCTTATTTTGTTGTGTTTTGTTAATCTTATGTGTAATATTTTAAATATTCATCCCAGTGTCATCCCAGTTAGTCATACTCTAGCTGTGTGATTTTAGGCAGTTTACTTAATCTCTCTGTGGCTCAGTTTCCTTCTTTGTAAAATGCGGATTATTATAATACTTAGCTCATTATGATTGGAAAGATTAAATGTTATTTCATATGAAGTGAACAGAACAGTACCTGAAACATAGTTAATAGCTCAATAAATGTTAGCAATTATAGGATCACAGTCCACCATTCAAACTCTTAGGGTCTAATAGGTTATGGAATTAGGAATTTTGTTTGATATGGACAAGGTAATAATGTGTAGCCTTCCAGTAGAGTCCAGTGCAATATCCCCCTTCAAAAGTGTTACTGTTTCTTCAACAAAATGTATGAATGTTTGCACTAAATAGGATAAAGACTGTAAATAGCTTCATATCAGTTTGGGTAAGGTTTACCACAAGATGAGTTATTTTGGGTTTCAGAAGTTTTTTGGATTTTTGGAATTGAAGATAAGGAACCTATAAAATATTAATTTTGAGTCCTATTTTATAATATTAAAACATCTTTTCATGGTATTGTATAGTTTTATAGTGCATGGTAAATTAAAGTCAATTAAAATGAAATAATGGAAAATGTCCACCTCTATCTCCTTTGATTAAAAAAATACTGAGCATACTGATACTATGATTTTTTTTTAAATATATATTTTTTGAGATGGATTCTCACTCTGTCGCCAAGCTGGAGTGCAGTGGCACGATCTTAGCTCAGTGCAATCTACACCTCCCAGGTTCAAGCAATTCTCCTGCCTCAGCCTCCCGAGTAGCTGGGACTACAGGTGTGCGCCACCACGCCCAGCTAATTTTTGCATTTTTAGTAGAAACGTGGTTTCACCATGTTGGCCAGGATGGTCTGGATCTCTTGACCTTGTGATCTGCCTGCCTCGGCCTCCCAAAGTGCAGCAATTACAGGTGTGAGCCACTATGCCCAGCCAAAAAGTTTCAAAGTTTAAAAAAAAAAAAAAAAAATGGCTGGGCGCAGTGTCTCACAACTGTAATCCCAGCACTTTGGGAGGCTGAGGCAGGCGGATCACTTGAGGTCAGGAATTCGAGACCAGCCTGGCCAACCTGGTGAAACACCGTCTCTACTAAAAATACAAAAATTAGCCAGACATGGTAGTATGTGCTTGTGTCTCAGCTACTCGGGAGGCCGAGGCAGGAGCATCCCTTTAGTCTGGGAGGTGGAGGTTGCCTTGAGCCGAGATTGCACCACTGTACTGCAGCCTGGGTGACAGAGCAAGATTATGTCTCAAAAAAAAAAAAAAAAAAAAAAAATTGAAACTTAAACTACTCCTGTTGGTCCTGACTGTGATTCTACTTTTAAGAATATCTTAAACCCACTAATGCTATGATTATATTACATAATGTAGAATCTTTTTTTTCTGAAAGAGGCTTGAGCATTCCTATAACCCAATTAGCTTGTTTATGTCTCATTACACTTGAGGGGTAAGATACTTTTACTATGGTGGTTTACTATAGTAGTGATTCTTTTTTTTTTTTTTTTTTCAGATGGAGTTTCACTCTGTCACCCAGGCTGGAGTGCAGTGGTATGATCTTGGCTCACTGTAACCTCTGCCTCCGGGGTTCAAGTGATTGTCCCAAGTAGCTGCAGTTACAGGTGCTCGCCACCATGCCCAGCTAATTTTTGTATATTTAGTAGAGACAGGGTTTAGCCATGTTGGCTAGGCTGGTCTCCAACTTCTGACTTCAAGTGATCTGCCCACCTTGGCCTCCCAAAGTGCTGAAATTACAGGTATAAGCCACTGCGCCCAGCCTATAGTAGTGATTCTTTAAAGGAGGTGGGTAGATGCCACTGTGATACCTGTCTTTAACACACCCATTCTGTGCATGTAGAGACTGAGGTGGTTGTAAAATCACAGTACTGAACTTTGGAATTAGGTCGATTCTTCTCATTATGATAATGGTTTTGGATGTATAGCCTCTTCTGACTCCTGGAATCCTTTATTTCCATAGCACTTCCCATGTATCCAAACAGAGGAAAAAATAATTAGTAGTATAGTGCTTGCTTCAGCAGCACGTATACTAAAATTGGAACGATGCAGAGAAGATTAGCATGGTCCCTGCACAAGGATGACACGTAAATTTATGATGTGTTCCATATTTATTATTCTTTTTAATAATAAAAAATAAAAAAATTTGTATGGTGTATAAGTGAATGATCTAAAAAATTTCCTTTATGCCCTCAATGGCCTGTGTGGACTCTGTGATCTTTGCCATTGTTTTTATTCTTCCTGTGTTCGTTTACTTGTTCCATTCATAGAGACCCTCAGTTTCTCGCCCTTAGTGCTATGGTCTAAAAGCTTGTGTCTCCCCATAATTCATGTTGAAATCTTAACCTCCAAGATGATGGCATTAGGAGATGGGGCCTTTGGGAGGTGATTAGCTCAGGTGGGTAGAGCCTTCAGGAGTGGGATTAGTGCTCTTAAAAAAGAGAGTCCAGACCGGGTGCAGTGGCTCATGCTTGTAATCCCAGCACTTTGGGAGGCTGAGGTGGGTGGATCAGGAGGTCAGGAGTACAAGACCAGTTTGGCCAAGATGATGAAACCCCATCTCTACTAAAAATACAAAAATTAGCTGGGCATAGTGGCAGGCGCCTGTAATTCCAGCTACTCGGGAGGTGAAGGCAGGAGAATTGCTTGAACCTGGTGGGGTGGAGGTTGCAGTGAGCCGAGATCGTGCCACTGCACTCCAGCCTGGGCGACGAGTGAGACTGTCTGAACAAAAAAAAAAAAAAAAAAAAAAAGAGACTCCAGACAGCTTGTTAGCTCTTTCTTCCCTTTCTTCCACATGAGGTTACAGCAAAAAGACAGATGTCTAGAAGCTGGCCCTTACCAGATACTGAATCTGCCAGTGCCTTATCTTGGACTTCTCAGCCTCCTGGGCTGGGTGTGGTGGTTCATGCCTGTAATCCTGGCACTTCAAGGAGACTGAGGCGGGAGGATTGCTTGAGACCAGCCTTGGCACCATAGTGAGACCCCATCTCTACAAAAAAAAAAAAAAAAAAAATCATTTTCTGTTGTTTGTAAGCTACCCAGTTCATGGTATTTTGTTACAGCAACCCAAACAGTCTGAGACGTTTAGCGTACTCCTGTATGCACTAGATACAGTCTGCACTTTGACATCAATCACTTATTTTATATTTTACTGGACTCCTATTGTCAGATTTTTCCACCATCGATTTCTTCTGTTTTCCCTCACAGGTCACAGCATATTTGTGGAGGAAGGTGAGTAATTATGAAGATTTCTTGGCCGCTATAAATTTACGCTGAACAATTCCAAATAGGCCCTTCCTACTTCTTGGCAATCATCTTATTAATTGCATTTTTCTGTTGTCTCATATTCCTTCTTCCTCTTTAACTCTTAATAGATGCCATTTACTTCTATTTAAGTGAAAAAGGAAAACAGGGTACAAGCTTGCACATTTTTTTTTTCATTGTAACCATGGCAAATCACTGTTCTTTCATCTTATTTTGTAAATTGAATGGAAGAAGAATCCTGCTGCCACAGTTAATTTTACCTCTCTGGTCACTTTGATTGTTATTTGCAATGTTGTTTCTTCCCTACCTTAAAATATGTACAGACTTCTCACTGGGCGTGGTGGCTCACGCCTGTAATCCCAGCACTTTGGGAGGCCTAGGCGGGTGGATTATGAGGTCAGGAGATCGAGACCATCCTGGCTAACACAGTGAAACTCTGTCTCTACTGAAAATACAAAAAATTAGCTGGGCATGGTGGCGGGTGCCTGTAGTCCCAGCTACTCGGGAGGCTGAGGCAGGAGAATGGCGTGAACCCGGGAGGCGGAGCTTGCAGTGAGCCAAGATTGCAGCACTGCACTCCAGACTAGGTGACAGAGTGAGACTCCGTCTCAAAAAAAAAAAAAAAAAAAAAAGTACAGACTTCTGTACTTTGGGAGGAAAAAAAATCAATTTTGATGAACTGCTGCTACTGTTCTTTCTAGCTATCTGCCGCATTTCTCTAATTCAAAAATTTTAAGAATTGAATTACAATTGCTGCCCTGAGTTTTTACTTTTTTTTCGAAGACAGGGTCTCACTGTGTTGCCCAGGCTGGAGTACAATTGCAGCTCACTGCAGCCTTGACCTCCTCAGGCTCAGGTGATCCTCCTACCTCAGTTTCCCGAGTAGCTGGGACTACACGCATGTGTCATTACCATGCCTGGCTAATTTTTGTATTTTCCTGGTAGAGACAAGGTCTCACTGTGTTGTCCAGGCTGGTCAATCCTGAGTTCTTTTACTACTACTTTCCTAACTTACGCAGTTTTGGAATAGCATAATTCAGATTGTTGCTTCAGAGGACATCTTTTTTGTCAATAATATTGGCTTCATCCTGACTCTTTTCAGCTAGTATATATGTGTTACTATTTCCACCGAGGCTTCTTAATGTTCTCTCCTTGCCGTTTGTGTTAGTTTGCCATGCTGGTTTTCCCTTCTGACTACTACTTTTCTGTTTTCTTTGTTGTTTCATGAGCCTCTTAGCACTGTTAGTCTCATCAGCACTTGATTATTCCCCTCTTAGATGTTTTATATGCTGATGACTCCCAAATGTGTGTCCCATCCATGTTTGTTGCTCCAGTAGTTTACTGGATATTTCTGTTGGAACACTCGAGGAATTTCCATCACTTTTAGATTTATTATTATTCAGCCTCCCACCTGCTTTCAGCATTTCTTTTAATTTTATCATACTTGGCCGGGCGCGGTGCCTCACGCCTGTAATCCCAGCACTTTGGGAGGCCGAGGCGGGCAGATCACGAGGTCAGGAGATCGAGACCATCCTGGTTAACACAGTAAAACTCCGTCTTACTAAAAATACAAAAAAATTAGCCGGGCGAGGTGCGGGCGCCTGTAGTCCCGGCTACTCGGGAGGCTGAGGCAGGCGAATGGCGTGAACCCCGGGGGTCGGAGCCTGCAGTGAGCCGAGATCGTGCCACTGCACTCCAGCCTGGGCGACAGCGAGACTGCGTCTCAAAAAAAGAAAAATAATTTTATCATACTTAAATTTTGAAGTAGTCCACGATGCATACTTTTTATTTATTTATTTATTATTTTTTGTTTTTTTGAGACGGAGTTTCACTCTTGTTGCCCAAGCTGGAATGCAATCTTGGCTCACTGCAACCTCTGCCTCCTAGGTTCAAGCGATTGTCCTGCCTCAGCCTCCTCAGTAGCTGGGATTACAGGCATGCACCACCACGCCTGGCTAATTTTGTATTTTTAGTAGAGATGGGGTTTCTCCATGTTGATCAGGCTGGTCTCAAACTCCCGACCTCAGGTGATCCGCCCTCCTCGGCCTCCGAAAGTGCAGGCGTTACAGGCGTGAGCACAGTTGTTTACCCTTTATTGGCTCTCAGTTTGTCTTGGAATTCTGCGTTGCCTATTATTTGCTTCCTTTAAACTTTAGATTTTCCTTCCTTGAATCCTTTTTGCGTATGGCTGCCAGAATGATTTTCCTGAAGATTTTTTGAACCCATTGCTAAACATATGAGCCTGAGGAGAGAGCATGTGCTGTTGATCTTTGCACTGTCTATTCTGTCAAAGTGAATTGAACCTGTGCTGAATAAATGTTTGAAAGGGTCACCATTTGCTCAGAAATTTGAATGACTCCCAGTTGTTTACAAGATAAAGTCCAAATTCTACTTTCTGACTTTCAAACCTTTTTATATTCTTCAGCCTTATTCCTTACTGTTTAACATTATTAAGCTGGTGTTTACTCTGTAATATACCTTGCTTAAGCACAACTCCATGCATTCTTCCTTTTCCTTGCCTGTCAGAGCCTACTCAGGGATGTTTGCCCTGCGGCCGGCACTGTTCTAATCTCTGGTGTTATAGTAATGAACAAAAGAGAAGACAAAGTCCTGTTTTCTTGGCGCTGACGTTTGTGGGGAGGGACACATAGTAAACAAATATGTGATGTTAGGTGGTAATGAGTAAAACGAAAAGGAATAAAAGGTAATAAAAGATGATTGTTTATTCTGATTTCCAGTAAAAAATATATCTTACATGGTAATTATATATGTTACTATGTGCATATGTGATAACTACATTTGATTGGCCAGGTGCGGTGGCTCATGCCTATAATCTCAGCACTTTGAGAGGTGGAGGCGGGCAGATCATGAAGTCAGGAGATCAAGACCATCCTGGCCAACATGGTGAAACCTCATCTGTACTAAAAATACAAAAACTAGCTAGGCGTGGTGGTGTGTGCTTGTAGTCCCAGCCACTCGGGAAGCTGAGGCAGGAGAATCGCTTGAACCTGGGAGGCAGAGCAGAGGTTGCAGTGAGCTGAGATGGCGCCACTGCACCTCCAGCCTGGTGACAGAGCGAGACTCCATCTAAAAAAAAAAAAAAAAAAAAGGAGGTAAGGGGATAGATTGGTGGGATGTGGTAGCTATCTTATGTGGTCTGGGAAAGCTGCTCCCTGGGTGTCCTAGAGTGCAGGAGCAAGCCATGCGGTTATCTAAGTGAAGAGTTCTAGGCAGCAGAACCAACTTGTGCTAGACCCTAAAGTGCGAACACATTTGCCTTGTTCAAAGAATTGCTAAGACATTTGTGGCTAGAGCACAGTAACTAAGGGGGAGAATGATAGATGAGCTGAGAAGAGATGATGGGGAGATTGATAGATGAGCTGAGAAGAGATGATGGGGAGATTGATAGATGAGCTGAGAAGAGATGATGGGGAGACAGATAATGCTTCAAATGTTAAGTCCTGCCAGGCACGGTGGCTCACGCCTGTAATCCCAGCACTTTGGGAGGCCGAGGCGGGTGGATCACGAGGTCAGGAGATCGAGACCATCCTGGCTAACACAGTGAAACCCTGTCTCTACTAAAAATACAAAAAATTAGCTGGGTGTGGTGGTGGGCGCCTGTAGTCCCAGCTACTCGGGAGGCTGAGGCAGGAGAATGGCATGAACCCAGGAGGCGGGGCTTGCAGTGAGCCGAGATGGTGCCACTGCACTCCAGCCTGGGTGGCAGAGTGAGACTCCGTCTCAAAACAACAACAACAACAACAAAACAAATGTTAACTCCTTCATTGAAGAGGGCTTCTTTGACTACTACAACTTGTTAATATAAACCTTGGAACCTATCTAACAACTATGGAAGTAGCTCTCAGATGATTGTTTATTCTGACTCCCAATAAAAAATATATCTTACGTGGTAATTGTCTATATATATTACTATGTGCATGTGTGATAACTACATTTGATATATACTGATATTTTCAAAAACATTGGCTTTAAGCTACTAAAGTGATTTCACAGTCTGTTAATAGGTCATGACCAACAGTTTGAAGAGCACTGAACTATGGTGTCTATACCCACTTAAACAAAACACTGAACTACAAACTACTTTTGTTATAATCCACACATTTTTTCAGTTTGTGAAATATTTTTGGTTAAAGATCTTGCCTTCAGTTTTTGTGTGTGTAGGTTTACAGTGTTGGTAATAATGCTGCATAGAAAAGACTTGTTTAATTTAGCAAACATCTGTTGAGTGGTATATTAGAAGCTGCTGGATACTAAAATACACATAAGAATAAGATAAACCATTAGCCTTTACTCCTATAAGGGTTAAAAAAAAAAGGTAAATCCTTGTCTGAATTCCTAAGGCTTATGGGAGAGGAAAGCTTATAAATAAATCATTTGTAATGTGATGGAATCTGTCTAATAATGGAAGTGTGTTAAGGCCACAATGAGAGAATAAAGAAGTGATTAATTCATTTTGCTGAGAAGGTCAAGGGAAACTTACCGGAGGAGGTAATGTCTGAACTGGGTTTGGAGGGAGCATAGGACTACTTAGGTAAGTTCGGGAGGGGAAGACTTCTTAGGCAGGATAACATACAAAGGAGTAGAATCATGAGGCAGAATAGCACATGAGGGTATTGTAGATAACCCTGTATTAAAATATAAATCCAAGGGGGAAATGGTGAGTGATGAGGCTGCAGTGAGGCACAGGTCATATCCTTAGAGGTCTGAGACGCGTTGGAGTTACCACTTATTTAATGATTATGCATATTAGGGGAAAATACTGTATAGTCAGAATTAACTTGTAGGAAGTTGCCATATGGGAAGTAAGATACCATCTCTCAATAATTCCAAAACAGTCAGTTTTTCCTCTAGTGATGAAATATATCACTGTTTCCTCAATTGTGCCCTAGAGGAAGATGGCTTACATTTATGGGCTATGTTGTACAAAATAAAATCTTATGAAACGTTAACTTATCCATTACAATGAGAAGTTCATTCCGTAAGATACATTTGAGAACTGAGACCTACTGAAGAAATAGATTCATGTTTCAGGCTCATGCTTGGACTTATGTTTATTAAGTAGAATGGTGAGTAGCCAACTGTTTAAATCATTTTCTTTTTTTTTTTGAGACGGGGTTTCGCTCTTGTTGCCCAGGCTGGAGTGCAATGGCACGATCTCGGCTCACCGCAATCTCCACCTCCTAGGTTCAAGTGATTCTCCTGCCTCAGCCTCCCTGGGTAGCTGGGATTACAGGCATGCACCACCATGCCTGGCTAATTTTGTATTTTTAGTAGAGACGGGGTTTCTCCGTGTTGGTCAGGCTGGTCTCGAACTCCGACCTCAGGTGATCCGCCTGCCTTGGCCTCCCAAAGTGCTGGGATTACAGGTGTGAGCCACCACGCCCAGCCTAAATCATTTTCAAGTTAAATATACATATGGTCAGTGCCACTCTATTCTGTAGGTGATTGGAATGCATAATTATATCTATATTCATTTTAGAAAGGTATTTTGATAAATTTGGCCAAACCACAATTTAAGACTTTATGACAACATTAACATTTAGAATATACAAATTTTAAAGCAAAAAATACATACAAATTTAAAACAGACTGAGAGGAGTATGCAACATATGTAATAAACCAGAAATATACATATCGCACTCCTACAAAGAGAATGAAATGGTAAAATAGGTAAAGAATATGAATAAGCAGTTTCGGAAGAGGAAACAGTGGCCAACAAACATTTGATAAAGATGCACGGTCTCATTAGTAGTTTGAGAAATGTGTATTAAAACACAATAATAGCATACTATGCAGCTATATAAAAAATGAGGAAGTTCTCTCTGTGAACTAATAGGAAAAGATCTCTGGCATGTGTTAAGCAAGAAAAGCAAGTGGGGAACAGTGTTATGTGGTAATGTTTTTTTTTTTTTTTTTTTTGGTGATTATAGAAATATTGGAAGGATACTCATGAAACTAGTAAAGGTAATTACTTGTTGGGGTTGTGGGTCTGGGGTGGGCCAAGGAGGAGCAGTGAGTAGTGTAAATACTTCCGTTGAGGATTTTCAGTGTATACATTTCTGTGTTTGGGCTTTTGAGCTATGGGAAAGTATTGCTTATTGAAAAAGGAAAAATATGTGAAGAAGACTTCATAGAACTTGACCACCAACTGTCTTAGTCCATTTGGGGTACTATAACAAAATATAAACTAATGACTTATAAACAATAGAAATTTATTTCTCACGATTCTGGAGGCTGGGAAGTTCAAGATCAAGGTGGTGGCAGATTCCATGGCTGGTGAGGGCCCATTTCCTGCTTTATAGATGGAGCCACCTTGCTGTGCTCTCATATGGTGAAGGGACAAAGCAGTTATCTGGCAGTAATTCCCTCCAGGAAATTATGAATGGAATGATAAGGTTTGCCCTCATGACCTAATATTCACTCAAAGCCCCATCTACTAATACCATCACCTTGGGGTTAGGATTTCAACATGTTAATTTTGTGGGGACACAAACATTGAGACCAGCTGTATGTAGAAGATGAGGGAGAGGGAAGAGTTGAAGATAACTCTCAGATTTCTAAATTGGGAAGTAAAGAGGGTGATAATATTATCAGGTAATGCAGAAGGAAGATTAGGTTTTGTCATGTGCCTGGGAAGTTCTGGACATGCTAACTGACAAATTCTTACTACTTCTTAGTTTAGTGTGTGTGGGTATAATTTATGTACTTTAGATATGGAACTTTTGAGCTTATCTTAAACATGAATATTAAGTAGTCATCAATAAATATTTTTTATCTGTAGACATTTATATTCTGGGTTAATTTTTAGAAAATAATGACTAATTTTATAGTCATAATAGGGACACTGATAAGCACAGGTGGAATGTAGATAGAGAAATAGAGAATGTGTATCTGATAAATATATAGCTTAGGTGGAAAGTAAGAACTTAATTTATTAACATGGTTTCAAGAAGTTTTTTTTTTTTTTCCGAGGTGGAGTCTTACTCTGTTGCCCATGCTGGAGTGCATTGGCACAGTCTCGACTCACTGCAACCTTTGCCTCCCAGGTTCAAGTGATTCTCCCGCCTCAGCCTACCAAATAGCTGGGATTACAGGTGCCTGCCACCATACCTGGTTAATTACTGGTTATTTATTTATTTGTTTGTTTTTTGAGATGGAGTCTCACTTTGTTTCCCAGACTGGAGTGCAGCAGAGCGATCTTGGCTCACTGCAACCTCTGCCTACCAGGCTCAAGCAGTGCTCCCACCTCAGCCTCCTGAGTAACTGGGACTACAAGCACGCACTACCGTGCCTGGCTAGTTTTGTATTTTTAGTACAGACAGGGTTTCACCATGTTGACCAGACTGGTTTTGAACTCCTGACCTCAGGTGATCTGCCCATCTTGGCCTCCCAAAGTGCTGGAATTACAGGTGGGAGCCACCACACCCAGCTGCTGGTTAATTTTTGTGTTTTTAGTAGAGATGGGGTTTCACTATGTTGGCTAGGCTGGTCTCAAACTCCAGACCTCAGGTGATCTGCCCACCTTGGCCTCCCAAAGTGAGATGTGAGCCACTGTGTTTGGCCTATGGTTCCAATTTAATGACATCTTTTGATGTCTGAAATTCAAAGAAACAAAAATACATTTGAATAAGGAAGTGATCATGGTAGATAGCTTATACCGTAATATTTAAAACGGAGGTTTAGGCCGGGTGTGGTGGCTCACGCCTGTAATCCCGGCACTTTTCAAGGCCTGGGTGGATCACTTAAGCCCAGGAGTTCCAGACCAGCCTGTGTAACGTGGTGAAGCCCCGTCGCTACAAAAAATAGAAAAATTAGTTGGGTATGGTGGTGTGTGCCTGTAGTCCCAGCTACTCGGGAGGCTGAGGTGGGAGGATCTCTTGAGCCCAGGAAGTGTAGGTTGCAGTGAGCTGACATCACGCTACTACACTCCAGCCTGGGAGACAGAGCTCTGAAACAAAAACAAATCTCTTTGAAGTTTAGGGAAGTTTATAACAGTACAGAAATATTTTTTTAATGTAGTATGTTTGGGAGTAACCGTATATAAGACACAGAAGTTTAACCTAATGGAGACAAGGAGTCATAACATGTTGGGTGCTACTTAAAACAAGCTCTTGGCCGGGTGTGGTGGCTCATGCCTGTAATCCCAGCACTTTGGGAGGCCGAGGTGGGTGGATCGCCTGAGGTCAGGAGATTGAGACCAGCCTGACTAACATGGTGAAACCCCGTCTCTACTAAAAATACAAAAATTAGCTGGGCGTGGTGGCGCGTGCCTGTAATCCCAGCTACTCGGGAGGCTGAGGCAGGAGAATCACTTGAACCTGGGAGGCGGAGGTTGCAGTGAACCAGGATCTCACCACTACATTCCATCCTGGGCCACAGAGTGAGACTCTGTCTCAAAACACAAAAAACAAAAAAAACAAGCTTTTGCTATATAATTTAGAGTTTAAATTTTTTTGAATGAATTACATTTCAGAATCTGATTTTTGAGGTTCTCATTTATCCATACTACTTTTACCTGAGTTTTATTTGGCCAGAGTCTAAAATTAAGTAAAAGAGGAGCACAGATAAAGCACATACTTGCAAATAAATGTAGTAGTTTTTTTCTGGATTTAAGTTAGTAAGGATTTGGGTATGGAACAGTAACGAAAAAGAACTAAGTAATTCTTTTTTTTTCTTTTTTAATTGAGACAGGGTCTGTCTCTGACACCCAGGCTGGAGTGCAGTGGAGCAATCTCAGCTCACTGCAGGCCTCTGCTTCTTGGGCTCTGGTGATCCTCTCACTTCAGCCTCCCAAGTAGCTGGGACCACATGCTCGCACCACCACACCTGGCTAATTTTTTGTACTTTTTGGTGGAGATGAAGTTTCTTCATGTTGTCCAGGCTGGTCTTGAACTCCTGAGCTCAAGTGATCTGCTTGCCTCAGCCTCCCAAAGTGCTGGGATTACTACAGGTGTGAACCACTGCACTCAGCCAGTACTTTTTGCTTGAGATTCAAAACTTTTAACCATTTATGTCTGAAGAGGAGAGAGTTTACTAGTAAAAGTTTACTTTTTAAGATTCTTTTATTGCTGGCTTAGTCTCTCAAAAAATGCTTTAAAAATTACAAATAATATTATAGAATCTCATAGCAGTTGGAGATGGTCTTGTTTATGTGAGAGTGAAAAGGGTCTGAAACTTGCTCTTCCGTCACCTCCAACCTGTGCTTACGTCTTTAGCCACTGTCCTTCTTGCTACTGAAGTCTGGAGCTTTGGGAAACACAAATTGAGAAATGCTGGATTGGGCTGGGCTAGAATTTTGGATGGGCTCTGACCTCTTCATATATATATAAAAATAAGTAATTTTTTCTTTTTGAGACAAGGTCTCACTCTTTTGTCCAGGCTGGAGTGCAGTGGTGCGATCATGGCCCACTGCAGCCTCAACCTTTTGGGCTCAAGTGATCCTCCCACTTCAGCTGCCTGAGTAGCTGGGACTACAGGCACACGCCACCATGCCTGGCTGGCCTGAAGCTCCTGAGCTTAAGAGATCCCCCTGCCTCATCCTCTCAGTCATGTACCACCATGCCTGGCTACATTTAACTGCTTATAATAGATTTGTGTGTATTTAATGGTAGTAAACCATAAAATAGACCAATATCTATATATATTTTATGCATTCTGGACATACCTAACTTTTTCTTAAGTTTTTAAATATGCAGTTCGTGAGTTTTGCTTTTGAGACAGTGTCTTGTTCTGTTGCCCAGGATGGAGTGCAGTGGCATGAACATGGCTCCCTGCAACTTTGACCTCCTGGGCTAAAGTGATCCTCCTTCTTCAGCTTCCTGAGTAGCTGGGACCACAGCTGTGTGCCACCATTCCTGGCTAATTAAAACATTTTGTTTTAAATTTTTGGTAGAGATGGAGTCTTACTATGTTGCCCAGTCTGGTCTTGAGCTCCTGGGCTTAAGCAGTCCGCCTGCCTCAGCTTCCTGAAGTGCTGGGATTATAGGTGTGAGACACTGTACCTAGGCTTGTGAGTTTTTTTTTAATTGTCAAAGATCTCAAAATAATTTTTTTTTTTTTTTTTTTGAGACAGAGTCTTGCTCTGTTGCCCCGGCTGGAGTGCAGTGGTGCGATCTTGGCTTACTGCAACCTCTGCCTCCTGGGTTCAAGCAGTTCTCCCTGCCTCAGCCTCCCGAGTAGCTAGGATTACAGGCACCTGCCCCCACGCCTGGCTAATTTTTGTATTATTTTAATAGAGATGGGTTTTCGCCATATTGGCCAGACTTGTCTCGAGCTCCTGACCTCAGATGATCCACCTGCCTTGGCCTCCCAAAGTGCTGGGATTACAGGCGTGGGCCACCATGCCCAGCCTCAAAATAATTTTCTAATATATTAAAAAAAGTGTGTGTGAGCAGACTGTGCAGTTCAAATCCGGGTTGTTAAAGGGTCAGCTATACATCAGGAAGGTCACTTCCAAATATATCTTGTTTCTGGATAATAGTGGCCTAGATTAGACCAGTCTTCTTCTTTTTTTTTTTTTTTTTGATTCGGAGTCTTGCTCTGTCACCCAAGCTGGAGTGCAGCAGCATGATCTTGGCTCACTGCAACCTTTGCCTGTTGGATTCAAGTGATTCTCCTGCCTCAGCCTCCTGAGTAGCTGGGATTACAGGTGCATGCCACCATACCTGGCTAATTTTGTATTTTTAATAGAGCTGGGGTTTCACCATCTTGGCCAGGCTGGTCTTGAACTCCTGACCTCATGATCCACCTGCCTTGGCCTCCCAAAGTGCTGGGATTACAGGTGTGAGCCACTGCGCCCGGCCGACCAGTCTTCTTTTTGAAGACAATTGAAAATGTTGGATAAAATATATAGAACATTACCTTTGTAGCTTTTTTTTTTTGGAGACGGAGTCTTGCTCTGTCACCCAAGGCTGGAGTGCAGTGGCACGATCTCGGCTCACTGCAAGCTCCTCCTCCCGGGTTCACGCCATTCTCCTGCCTCAGCCTCTCCAAGTAGCTGGGACTACAGGCGCCCGCCACCACGCCCGGCTAATTTTTTGTATTTTTAGTAGAGACAGGGTTTCACCGTGGTCTCGATGTCCTGACCTCGTGATCCGCCCGCCTCGGCCTCCCAAAGTGCTGGGATTACAAGCATGAGCCACCGTGCCCGGCCACCTTAAGCTTTGAAGAACTGGGAAGAAAAGGGAATCTGTTAAGCCAAATTCTGGAAGAAAGCCTAAAGCAGGAAGTTAACAGACTATCTGGAGAACTGAAGCCACTTTTGCCTTCAATATGTTTGCCGATATCAAGAAATTTAGGTTTCTGTTCATCAGTCTTATGGGGTGAGGTGGACAGAAATTAAGATGCAGAGCCCACCCAACATGTGGACATGTAAAGTCTTATGAGATATTCTTGCCTAATTAGGCTTGAGCTCCATATATCTACAGCTGAGAGGTAAGGATGAACCAGAACTAACCCCTTTTCATCACCTACCTCACAATCAAATATCAAGGAATTTCAAGACAAGTTGTGTTGGTACTGAGCAGAGCAGGAGGAAAAAAGAGAAAGGAAACAAGCAAACAAAAGTCTTTACAAAGCTGTGCCCATAGCATAGGTGGGAAAGGGAACCGTAAGCCATACTTAATTTAGGTTGGTTCCTGACTCCAGGTGCTTGTCAGAAGCAAATGCAAATGTGCTCCAAAGGAAGGCTTCTTCATCTTAGGCCTCCCCACAATTTTTCAAGGACAGTAATCAGCACATAGTCAAAGATAACTAGACATACAAGGAGACAAGGAACCATAGGCATGAACCAGTAGAAACAACAGACAACAGAAAAAGATTTTCATAGGCATCATATCATATAATTGAAAGATACTTAATAAAACAACCAAGCTTACTGTGTTTACAGAAATAAGTGACAAATTTGAGAATAGGGAACAGGAAATGATTGTTTTTAAGTGGCATTATAGTTTTGAAAAAACCAAATTGAATTTTTGGAATAAAAAATAACTGACTCAGGAGTTTGAGGCCAGCCTGGGCAATATGGTGAAACCCTGTCTGTACAGAAAATACAAAAAAATTAGCTGGGTGTAGTGGCATGCGCCTGTACTCCCAGCTACTCGGGAGGCTGATGTGAGAGGATCACTTGAGTCCAGGAAGTCAAGGTTATACTGAGCCAAGGTTGTACCACCATGCTGCAGCCTGGGTGACAGAATGAGACTCTGTCTCAAAAAAAAAAGGATAAAAGTAACTGAATTAAAAACTTAATGATGCAATTTGCAGCAGATTGGACACATCAGAAAAATTATCAAACTGGAATATAGATCAAATAAAATTATCCAGAATGTAGCATAGATGATGGCTAGAAGCAAAAAGTTGGGAAATATAGAAGACAGTGTAAGAGATATGGGGATAGAGTGAGAGAGTCTTAATTGGAATTCCAGAAGGAAAGGAAGAGAGAATGGGACATTTGAAGAGATGATGGCTAATATTTTCCGGAACCAAGGAAAGATACCAAACCAGGATTCAAGAATTTCAATGAATCCTAATTAGGATAATAATAAGTCCACACCTAAACACATTGTAATAAGGTCACAGAAAACCAAAAGTAGCTGGAGAAAAAGAAAACCATCAAAGGAGCAAGCATTAGAGTAATAGATGACTTTTCTTTTCTTTTTTTTTTTTTTTTTTGAGATGGAGTTTCGCTCTTGTTGCCCAGGCTGGAGTGCAATGGCGCAATCTGGGCTCGCTGCAACCTCCGCCTTCTGGGTTCAAGCAATTCTCCTGCCTCAGCCTCCCTGGTAGCTGAGATTACAGGCACCCGCCACCACACGCAGCTAATTTTTTGTGTTTTTAGTAGAGACGGAGTTTTACTATGTTGGCCAGGCTGGTCTCGAACTCCTGACCTCAGGTGATCCACATGCCTTAGCCTCCCAAAGTGTTGGAATTATAGGCGTGAGCCACCGCGCCTGGCTAGATGACTTTTCAGCAGCAACAGTGGAAATCAGCAGACAGTGAAATGTCTGCTATATGGAATGAAAACTGCCTGTCAATCTAGAATTTTATGCCCAGTGAAAATATATTTAAAGAATGATGGTAAAATAAGGATATTTTCAGATAAAAACAACTTGTCACCAACATCTCACCTATGAAAGATCATTTAAAGCAGCACTGTTCAATAGAAGTTTCTGTGGAAATGGGAATGTTATTTATTTTTTTCTTGAGACAGGGTCTCACTCTGTCACCCAGGCTGGAGTGTGGTGCAATCATGGCTCACTGGGCTAAAAATAATATATTTCTGGATTAAGTAATGTGATAATGTGATGATAATGTGATCACTCAGGTGATCCTCCCACTTCAGCCTCCTGAGTAGCTGGGACCACAGATGCACACAACCTCGACCTGGCTAATTTTTTAAATTATTTGTAGAGACGAGGTCTCGCTATTTTGCTCAGGCTCAAACTCCTGTGCTCAAGTGATTCTCCCACCTCAGTCCTACAAAGTGCTGGGATTGTCAGTGTGAGCCACCACATTGGGCCTGGAAATGTTCTTTTTCTGTGCTGTCCAATATTGTAGTCACAAGCTACATAGGGCTATTGAGTACTTGAAATATGGCTAGTGTAGCCAATAAACTGAATTTTTAGTTTTACTTAATTTTTATTAAATAGCCACATGGACCATATTGGACTGTATGTTTTTAAAGGATATACTTAGGACAGAATGAAATTGATCCCAAATCACAAAATGAAATGTATGAAGAGTAAACTAAAGGTAAAGAAAATGATACATATTTAGAGAATGAAAATGAATATGGATTGCATTAAACATAGTAAAAATATCTAATGGATTAAAAACAAGGGAATAACAAGTAGGACAGGTAGAGTCTAGGATTTAAGGTCCTTGTCTTACCTAGAAGGATAGTAATTTAAAAAAAACCTCTTTGTTATGGAAAATTTTAAATACGTAAAAGAGAAGAGTATAATGAATCCTTATGTATTTATTACCCACCTTCAACAGTTATGAATTCATGACTAAAGTATTTTTATATATATCCCACGTATTTTAAAGTCCTAACATTCACATTATTTAACCCATAAGTATATTGTTCTTATAAAAGATACGGGCTTAAAGTATAATACCAGTATCATATACAGAAAAAAATCAATAATAATATCTTAGCATTACATACTTAGACAGTATTCACATTTTCCCAATTAACTAAAAAAAGATTTAAAAAATTATATTTGGTTTCTTCAAACAGGAATCCAAACAGGGTCTACATATTGCATTTTGTTGATGTGTTGCTTATGTCTTTTAAAATCTATAGATTTTTTGGGAAAAGAGAGAATAAAGATTTTGATTAGACTTTACTACTTGGTATAATTTCTAGAAAACCAATAAAAGAACAGAAACAGAGGGTATGACTTCCAAATCAGTAGAGGAAATAAATAGAATGTTAAAAAGAATTGAGGTAAAAGAAGGCAGCAACAACAAAGGAGAGAAAAGAAACTGGACAGGGGGCTGGGCACGGTGGCTCACACCTATAATCCCAGCCCTTTGGGAGGCCGAGGCAGATGGATTGCATGAGGTCAGGAGTTTGAGACCAGCATGATCAACATGGTGAAACCCCGTCTCTACTAAAAATACAAAAATTAGCAGAGTGTGGTGGTGCATGCCTGTAATCCCAGCTACTTGGGAGGCTGAGACAGGAGAATCGCTTGAACCCAGGAGGTGGAGGTTGCAGTGAGCCGAGATCATGCGACTGCAGTCCAGCCTAGGCGACAGAGTGAGACTCTATTTCAAAAAAAAAAAAAAAAAAAACAACCAAAAACTGAACAGGGAACAAATGGAAAGCATAAAATATGATGTTAGATTTAACTTAAATATATAGTAATTAAATATAAATTGTCTAATAACCACACAGGTATCATCCAGGCCTGAGGTGCCTGCAGTTCTTGCCTGGAATAATTTTCTAACTAGTACGCTTGCTTCAGTTCTTGCTTTCCACTATGTATTAACCAAATGATAACAGGAGTAGCCTCTTAATAATGTAAATCACATCACAACACTCTCCTGTTTAAAACTTTCTGACAACTTGCTAGTAATCTCAATAAAATTCACTCTTTGCTAGTGCCTGTAAGGCTCTATGTGATCCAGCCCATTCGTATTTCTATGATTGCATTTCCTGTTATACTTCTTCACGGTAGCTCAGGGCCCTTACATATGCTGTACCATTTCCCTGGATCACCAGGGTCAGCCAGAATTCTTAGTTCTAAGCAGTCAAATAATCTCTGGTTAATTTAACAGAAAAGGAATTTATCACAGCAGGAAGCTGCTACCACTACTGTTATTGGAATCTGCTGCCACGTTTGCCACAAAGGGTTCTACACACTCTTGGCTTTTTTTATGCACTATCTTCTACATTAAGGTCCAGCACAGATGCTTCTCTTGTGGAGTGGAGGTCATATGACTGTACCCTTGCCTTATGGGAATCAAGGAAAGCAAATATTCAGTAGTAGGCAGAGGTTTCTGCCTTCTTTCAATATGCATATGGAAGGGAATTCCCCAAGGACAAGAAGGTGTTTTGATGCTAGGCAACCAAGAGAATGACTTGTGCGTCATGATGCTTCCTTTGGATCCTCCCTAGGTTTGCTTTTCCCTTTCATTCCTGTTTCTACTCACTTGTCACCTCCTCAGAGAGGCCTTTTGTAATCACTTTCTCCAAAATGGCAATTCCCTATCCCTAATCTAGTACTCTTGTTTCTGACTTTGCCTTACTTTTTCTTCATACCATTTATCACTGCCACAACCACCACTACTACTACTATTTATTTACTTCTTTATTGCGAAGCTCTTACCCCAGAACATAAGCTCCTTGCTCTTCATTTACTCAGTAAACGTTTGTTTGTTGAATGAAGGAGAAACATAGATTATGCTATATATTGCCGAGGAAATTTAAGAGCTCATCTTAGAAAGTTTTGTTGGAGAAAAGATCTTTTAAAAATGGGCTTTGATTGAAGTATAGAATTTGGAGAGAAAGGATGTAACCATTCTAAACTGGGAAAATAGCATGAGGAGAGACATTGCGTCTGGAATAAGGTAAGTGTGTATGGGATGAGGAAGGAGAATTGTTTAAAATCAGATTACTGTCAGGGCCCGATATTAAGAGAAAAATGGATGAAGTAAATGTGTGAGGCAGTTGATAGAAGGACTCAAATTGCAAGGTGAGAGCTTGTGATTGCTAGAGTAAGAGATAACTAGTTTTTTTTTTAATTAAAAGTATATGATGGTATTTTCACATAGCCGAGTACTATGCAGCTGTAAAACAGAATGAGAAAAATCTCTATGCAGTGTTTTCCAGGATATATATTAAATGGGAAAAAAAGCAAAGTACAGAACAATGTGTGTTTAGTATGTTCCTTTGGTGTGAGAAGTAGGGAATGGTGGCTGGGCGTGGTGACTCATGCCTGTAATCCCAGCACTTTGGGAGGCTGAGGCGGGAGGACTGCTTGAGCCCTGGAGTTTGAGACCAGCCTGGGCAACATGTCAAAACCTCGTCTCTCCAAAAATTAGAATTAGTCGGGTGTGGTGATGCGTGCCTGTAGTCCCAGCTACTTGGGAGGCTGAGGTGGGAGGATCGCCTGAGTCTGCGAGGTCGAGGCTACAGTGAGCCATGATCATGCCACTGCATTCCAGCCTGGGTGACAGCATGAGACCCTGCCTTCAGGGAAAAAAAAAAGTAGAGTGGAAGGGTGGAGAATAAGAATAAGAGTGTGTGCAAATTTGTTCATGTTGCAAAGAGAAACACTGAAAAGACAAATTAGAAACTAATAAAATTGTTACCCTATGGTAGAGGGTATGGGGAATACATGAAGTAGGGATGGAAATGTGATTTCTGAGTGTGTCTTTTTATTATTTAGTTCTAACTTTTGAATTATGTAAATACTTTACACATTCAGAAACTATAGTAACATCAAAATTTTTTTTAATCCTTAAAATTGAAGACAAACTCGAACAATTGTATCCATGTGTATATCAAAATAGTTATTTAAATACATGGAGAAAAACTATTTCAGGTGACTTTGGAGCTTAATACTAAATGGCATATATGCTAAGGATAAAAGAACTGCAAAAAAACCCCCAACTTTATTCATTTTATTGCTAGTTGTAATATTAGTATTTTAATTTTGACACCATATGATATGTATTGTAGGATAAAGGCAGTGAGTCCTTATGTGAATATATTACAAATCAATAGAGATACAAGTATAAAATCAAAGAAGCTAAGCACAAAACCTATAATTTTGAACCTGAATTATAAATGTCAATATGAATTCATCATTTATAATACACATTTCTTAATTCAATCCATATAAATTTGTTCCTTAGCTCTGTCCACTAAGAGGACCTAGAAACACTTTGTCATCTTGGTAGATGTGAGCTCTTCTAATACCCTAATTTTGGTCTTTAAATACTTGTACTTGAAAGAATCCAGGACTCCTTGAAGAAATGACTGATTCTGAGTCTAGAGCAGGGGACATGTGTAACCTGGAATATCTTGTGCCAAAACCAGGAAAGCTTTCAAAGATGGAAAAGCCAAATCGAAAAGGCTCTCCTTGGCCAAAATTGGGACAATTTGAACATCAGAAGAAATAAGGAGAATAATTTCTTGAGAAAATGATTATATAACAATAAATAAAACATATAGAGGTGGCTAGGTGGCTATTCTTTACTCTGAAAATTGGTAATGAAAAACAATTATATATTTGAACTGCCTTTTGAGTGGGAACCATTTTATATTTAGTGAGGGATGCCAAGTAATGTAGAAGGAATTAAAGAATTTGAAAGTGGCAATTTGTTACAACCTGTTATGAATAATTGATTTGGGCGAGGATCATTAATGGGTGCTAAAACTGTTAGACAAAAATGTTTGATTGGGAATTGGATATTCCCATGGAGCCAAAGTATGATTCCACAGATTACTAGCTGGCCTCAAGCTAAAAGAATATAACTTTACATTGGAAAGATTAGACTATCACTAACCTAGCTATTATTCTTAGTATCATTAAAAGTGATCCAAAAAAGATGTGCTTCCTGATGTGCTTCAATATCAAGCATGTTGCTATTGACATTTTTTGTCTAAAATATTAAATCTGAATTTTAATTAACTTCAGAGACTTTTAGTTTGTAAGACATAGGGAAGATCAGGAAATTACATGCTATCTTGAGGAAGCAATAAAAAAAACTCAGTATGAGGTACAGATGAACTGACCATTCTCTTCAACAAATCAATGTCATGAAGGAGAAAAACAGGGGAGAGGTAGATGGGAGAAAGGGTAAGTGTCCTAGAATAAACTTGATTTAGAGATAGAGTAACCAAATACAACTTGTGTAAGCTGTAAAGTACAATTTTTTTTTTTTTTTTAAGAAAGGAATAGGATGAAGCAAGATGACCAGCTTTTAATTTAGAATGTCAATGATGGGTATATAGGTATGTATATAATCAAACACACAAACACACTTATACAGTATATATTATATGTATGTATATTTTATGTATTTGAAAATTTGTATAATGAAAATTTAATTTTTTTGTTTATAGGCACTTAGGTTACTTGGAGTTTCTTTTTTTTTTCCTGTTACAATAATGTTTTTATAAACATATTCCTTTCCTTGTTTATGTGTTTAAGAGTATACCAAGATAGGGTAGCTAGCAGTGAAGTCCCTAGGTCAAAGAGTAGGCACATCTTTTTTTTTTCTTTTGAGATGGAGTCTCGCTCTGTTGCCGGACTGGAGTGTAATGCCATGATCTCAGCTCACCGCAAACTCCACCTCCTGGGTTCAAGCAATTCTCCTGCCTCAGCCTCCTGAGTAGCTGGGATTACAGGCATGCACCACCACGCCTGGCTAATTTTGTATTTTTTTTTTTTTTTTTGAGACAGAGTCTCGCTCTTTCACCCAGGCTGGAGTGCAGTGGCGCGATCTTGGCTCACTGCAGGCTCCGCCCCCCGGGGTTCACGCCATTCTCCTGCCTCAGCCTCCCGCGTAGCTGGGACTACAGGCGCCCGCCACCACACTCGGCTAATTTTTTGTATTTTTAGTAGAGACGGGGTTTCACCGTGTTAGCCAGGATGGTCTCGATCTCCTGACCTTGTGATCCGCCTGCCTCGGCCTCCCAAAGTGCTGGGATTACAGGCATGAGCCACCGCGCCCGGCCTAATTTTGTATTTTTAGTAGAGTTGGGGTTTCTCCATGTTGGTCAGGCTAGTCTCAAACTCCTGACCTCAATCTGCCCACCTAGTCCTCCCAAAGTGCTGGGATTACAGGCATGAGCCACCACGCCTGGTCATCCCATCTTAAACTCTACTGGAAGTTGATAAATTGTTCTTCAGAATGATTATATTGGTGGGGATTTTGGACAAGGGAATCATGAGACATATGTCTTCCCTACCAGATGGTGAATTCTTTAAGGGCAGGTACTGTGTAGAGGTTCAAATATAGAAATGTTTGATTGAACACAGTTGTATTTTAGGGGGATTGCCTGGCAGCAGGATGGAGAAACTAGAGTTAATTCAGCTGAGAGACTATTGTGATGTGTAAGGTATGAGGCAATGAGTCTGTAAGACCAGAGGTAGTAGGGAGGAGGGGATGAGTATGAGAACTTCTGAGAAGAAAGGATCAGAATGTATGCATTCTTTTTTTGAGCAGAATATTGATGGTTCGTTTTTGTGACTTACAAGAACCAGCAGTTTATTGGCTTCATTTTGTAGGAAGCAGGTAAGTTATACTTCTCTGATTAAATCAAAGGCATCTACTGGCTAATTCCAGTAGAGTTCTAAGAAGCCTTTTCTTTATTTTCTACTTGCACTCTTTTCAAGCCTCCATTTTTTTCCTGGGATATATTCACGTGATTTAAAAGCAACTGGTAGTTGAATTGGGCAAAGGCACAGTCAGTGGCAAAGATGAGGAGGATTTAGTAGAAGCCATGGGCCCCCTTCATTGTCAGATGAATTTGTGAAGTCTTACAAGGATAAAGGCTATCTCCTCGTATGGTTTTTAGAAGGAAAGCGTATTCACCACCATAACGGGCAATTCATCATGTGCAGTTTTTCTTTCTTTTTTTTTTTTTAAGACAGGGGGTCTTGCTCTGTTGCCTAGGCTGGCATGTAGGAGTGTGATCATGGCTCAGTGCAGCCTTGACCTCTCAGGCTCAAGCAGTCCTCCCACCTCAGCGTCCTGAGTAGCTGGACCACAGGAGCATGCCACCAACCCTGGCTAATTTTTGTTTTTCATTTTTTTTTTTGAGACGGAGTCTCACTCTTGCCCAGGCTGGAGTGCAGTGGCGCGATCTCGGCTCACTGCAACCTCTGCCTTCCGGGTTCTAGCGATTCTCCTGCCTCAGCCTCCCCAGCAGCTGGGACTACAGGCGCATGCCACCATGCCCAGCTAATTTTTTTTTATTGTTTATTAGAGACGGGGTTTCACCATGTTGGCCAGGCTGGTCTCAAACTCCTGACCTCAGGTGATCCACCCACCTCAGCCTCCCAACGTGCTGGGATTACAGGCGTGAGCCACCATGCCTGGCTCTTGGCTAATTTTTAAAAATTTTTGGAGAGATTAGGGTTTCACCATGTTGTTCAGTCTGGTCTCAAACTCCTGGGCTTGAGCGATCTTCCCACCTTGGCTTCCCAAAATGCTGGGATTATGGGCATGAACCACCATGTCTGGCCTAGATGAAATTTTTCTAAAAGAATCTGCTTGGCTAGGCATGGTGGCTCATGCCTTTTGGCACTTTGGGAGGCCGAGGTGGGTGGATCACCTGACGTCAGGGGTTCGAGACTAGCCTGGCCAACGTGGTGAAACCCTGTCTCTACTAAAAGTACAAAAATTAGCTGGGCGTGGTGGTGGGCACCTATATTCCCAGCTACTTGAGAGGCTGAGGCAGGAGAATCGCTTAAGCCTGGGAGGCAGAGGTTGCAGTGAGCTGAGATCGTGCCATTGCACTCCAGCCTGGGTGACAGAACCAGACTCTGTCTTAAAAAAAAAACAAAAACAAACCCTTATATCTTATTTTAAAATGTTATGACTTCTTGCATATTCTGAAGTTAGTGGCTTCAAGAAGTTTGACCAGGCCGGGCGCGGTGGCTCACGCCTGTATTCCCAGCACTTTGGGAGGCTGAGGCGGGTGGATCATGAGGTTAGGAGATCGAGACCATCCTGGCTAACAGGGTGAAACCCCGTCTCTACTAAAAATACAAAAAATTAGCTGGGTGTGCTGGTGTGCACCTATAATCCCAGCTACTCAGGAGGCTGAGGCAAGAGAATGGCATGAACCCAGGAGGCGGAGCTTGCAGTGAGCCAAGATCGTGTCACTGCACTCCAGCTTGGGCGACAGAGCGAGACTCCATCTCAAGAAAAAAAAAAAGTTTGACCAATGATTCTAGAACAGCTCTCTCCAGTAGAAATATCAGATCAGTGAATCACAGATGATGATGGGTTTTTTTTTTTCTCCATTCTATATCCGCAGAAACAGAACCAGACAGAGAGGGATGAGATTAGCACCTGGGTCACACAGCTGATCTGTGGCAGAGGTGGAGTCTCAACTTCTGGCTTTTAGCCGGGCCTTTTTTTTTTTTTGGCATAACATCATATTGCCTTAGTGCCCTCAAAATATTATTTGTCCAGTTTGTAGTTACTGACTATTGGAGGCCAAGTCTTGATCTAGGCCCACTTACCATGGGATACACTTGTCCCTCTTCCTCATGGAAACAATTTCATCCTGACACTCTCAAAGCACATTTTATCCTTTACTGACCTCACCTTTTTTAAATCACAAAATTTACTTAGAAAGACCTGACATTTAGAGTCAGAAAGGAACACACATTACTGAACACCTTCCTTGGGCATGGTGTTTCTAGGGAGCTACGCAGGTCTGGTGGGGCCAGCCCTCTAAAAAGTGGAGACAAGAAACAACCTACTCATAATCCCACAGTCTCCAAGGAGCCAGAGATTCTTGGGTCTAGCTAACCTCCTTTATTTTCTAAACAGCAAGTACTATAACCTTAACTTGTGCCCATACAAAGAACCACAGAGGCCAGGCGCGGTGGCTCACACCTGTAATCCTAGCACCTTGGGAGGCCGAGGTGGGCGAATTGCCTGAGGTCAGGAGTTTGAGACCAGTCTAGCCAACATGGTGAAACCCCGTCTCTACTAAAAATACAAAAAAATTAGCTGGGAGTGGTGGCATGTGCCTGTAATCCCAGCTACTTGGGAGGCTGAGGCAGGGGAATTGCTTGAACTCAGGAGGTGGAGGTTGCAGTGAGCCGAGATTGCCCCACTGCACTCCAGCCTGGGTGACAGAGTGAGACTCTCTCAAAAAACAAAAACAAAAAAAAAGAGCCACGGAGACATTGGGAGCATTCAGGGCAGTGGATCACTGGAGGGACTTCAAAGCCAGGGGAGCCCACCTTTGAGACTGAATTTCTTACTAGCTTTGTGACCTTGGTCAGGTGACTTTTCCAAACCTTGGTTTTCCCATCTGTAAAGTGAATATAGGCAGTACAGCCCCTCTCTAGAACTGTGTGTAGGGAAATGGTGCTTGGGCACAGAGCACTCAACGAATGCAGATCGTTAACAGTGGGAGACAACAGTAACTCAGATTTATTGAGCACTTACTGTTGGCCTGGCGCTTGCCGTCAATGAACTCATTAAAAATTTTTTTTTTTTTGAGATGAGGTCTCATTCTGTAGTCTAGACTGGAATGCAGTGGTGCAATCCCAGCTCACTGCAGCCTTGACCTTCCTGGGCTCAGGTGATCCTCCCATCTCAGCCTTCGAGTAGCTGGGACCACAGGTGTGCGCCACCTGCCCTGCTAATTTTTATGTATTTTTTGTAGAGACAGAGTTTTGCCATGTTGCCTAGGCGGGCCTCAAACTCCAGGGTTCAAGCAGTCCACCCATCTTGGCTTCTCAAAGTGCTAGGATTACAGGCATGAGCACCACACCCAGCCATTTTTTTAAAATTAAATTTTAAATTTTATTTATTTATTTATGAATGAATGAATTAGTGACAGGATCTGACTCTGTTGCCCAGGCTGGAGTGCAGTGGCGCAGTCATGGCTCACCGAAGCCTCAAACTTGTGGGCTTAAGCGATCCTCCCGCCCCAGCCTCCTGAGTAGCTGTAGCTGGGACTACAGGGAGACACCACCATATACAGCTAATTTTTTTTTTTTATTTTAGGGAGAGATGCTGTCTCTCTGTGTGTTGCCCAGGCTGGTCTTGAACTCCTGGGCTCAAGGGATGCTCCTGCCTCAGCCTCACCAAATACTGGGAGCAACTGTGCCTGGCTAATTGCCTCTAATCCTCAGAACAACCCTGTGATAGAGGTTGTGCTATTACTCTCGTTTTACAGATGTGTAAACTGAGGCGTAGAAAGGCTGAGTGACCTCTCCCTGCCTCACTCTGGGTCCTCAGCCACTTCTTGCCTCTGCAGGTGTTTGTTTTCTTTCCCTTAGGCAGGGATAAAAAAAGGGCATCTATGTTGTCTTCTGGGGCCTGTAGTGAGAGTAGTGCATTCTATTAATTATGATTGGTTTTATTGTCATGGCTCCTAAAAATGATGGGCTAGCAGGGACTACTGCAGTACCAAGGTTTCCCATTTCCCCCATGGGCCTGATCCTAGGGTAGCAGCTTCCCATTCCCCTGCAGTGGTGCCTGTAGCCACAGATTTAATTTAAAAATTTCTGGTAGCCGCTGTGCAGTACAGTCTCGAACTCCTAGGTTCAAGTGACCTTCCTGCCTTAGCCTCCCAAGTAGCTGGTACTGCAGGTGCACACCACTGTGCCCAGCAAAATTAATTTTCGTAATAGAGTTTAATCCCTTATATCGAAAATATTATTATTATTTTTGGAGACAGGGTCTCACTCCTGTTGCCCAGACGGGAGTGCAATGGTGCGATCACGGCTCATGGCAGCCTTGACTTCCTAGGCTCAGGTTATTCTGTCACCTAAGCCTCCGAACTTGTTGGGACTACAGGCATGTGCCACCATGCATGGTTGATTTTTTTTGTATTTTTTGTAGAGACCAGGTTTTGCCATGTTGCCCAGGCTGATCTTGAACTCCTGGCCTCAAGCAATCCACCCGCCTCAGCCTCCCAAAGTGTTGGAATTACAGGCATGAGCCACCGTGCCTGGCCCTTCCAAAATATTGTTTCAACAAGTAATCAGTATAAAAGTTATTAATGAAATATTTTACATTCTTCTTGATAGCAAGTCTTCAGAATCTGGTATGTTATATTTATAGCACATCTCAATTTGGACTAGCCACATTTCAATGCCCAGTATCCTTGTGTAACTAGTGGTTACTGTATTGGACACCTCAGTTCTTTTTTTTTTTTTGAGACGGAGTCTCGCTCTGTCGCCCAGGCTGGAGTGCAGTGGCGCAATCTTGGGTCACTGCAATCTCCGCCTCCTTGATTCAAGTGATTCTCCTGCCTCAGCCTCCTGAGTAGCTGGGACTACAGACATGCACCACCATACCCAGCTAATTTTTTTTTCCTTTGTATTTTTCACCATGTTGGCCAGGGTGGTCTTAAACTCCTGACCTCAAGTTATCCTCTGGCACTGGCCTCCCGAAGTGCTGGGATTACAGGTATGAGTCACTATGCCCAGCCTGGACACCTCAGTTTTAGAATATACGCATTTGAAACCTTTGAACTCAGTTTGGTGTGCTGATTTGGTCTACTGTCATTGAGGGTGGTCCTGAGCTGATTTTGCTTTGTAATATTATTGCTAGTTATTAGACAAGTTCTGGCTTCCTGCCTAGATTTTTCTATGCTAACTTGGCAGGTCCAAGAGTAATTCTGAGGGTCTCAGACGAAGCCAGTATCTACATTTATTATGTTCACAGTTTTTTCTTTTGACTAGAAAACCGAATTGACCTCAGATTTTTTTTTGGTCACATCTGTCAATTTGAGTTGCTGCCAATAAAAAGATAATATTCAGGCAAGTTCCAGCCTTGTTTAGTTATAAGAAATTTTGTTACAACAAGGCTGACTTAGGAATTCAGTAAGCATTCTATTATGGTATTTCCTAGGGTTTGTGAAATTTAGATTACATTAAAAAAAGGCAAATGTTAGGACGATTTTGGTTCCAAGTGTTTCTGGAGTTTCCACTGTGTGCCAAATATTCATTCAATGGATTAATATTTATTGAGCTTTTTTTTTTTTTTTTTTTTCTGCGACGGAGTCTTGCTCTATTTCCCAAGCTGGAGTGCAATGGCGCGATCTCGGCTCGCTGCAACCTCTGCCTCCTGAGTTCAAGTGATTCTCCTGCCTCAGCCTCCTGAGTAGCTGGGACTACAGGCACCTGCCACCATGCCTGGCTAACAGAATGCCCGTTTAATGCAGACTTTAAAAGTGATAAAAGGGTTGCTGCATCTTTTACTTCTTAAGTCTTTCTCTCCTTATGTGGTGGGATGTCCTCAGGTTATGGTTACTGAAAGAAAGTTATCCTAGAAGGAAGCTTTTCATCATCTTTGTGAGTATGATTTCATTGGAACTGGTCTTGACTTTTGGAAGATATAGCTCTGAGATCAAGGTTCTGGCTATGGGGATTGGAGACCTTGTGGAGAAGCAGTTATTCTTGTACACTGATAGTGGGAGTATAAGTTGCTACAATCTTTTGGTAGATAATTTGGCAGTGTCTAATCACAATTAAAATGTGATTTTAAACAAGTCTAGCAATCCTGCTTCTCACCATAATTTCTAGAATAATGCTAACTCGTATGTATTGCAGCACTATTTGTAAAGGTGAAAAATTAAAACAGGATCATATAATTAGTATACTGTGTGTATTTCTTTCCTATTCCTGTTGTGTAATAATTTCCTATTTGCTATAACAAATTACCACAACCTTACTGCCTTAAAACAACATAAATTTATTATTTTATAGTTCTGGAAGTCCGAAGACCTAAAATTAGGATTTCGGCAGGACTATTCCTTCTGGAAGCTTTAGGAGATAATCTGTTTTCTTTCCTTTTCTAGCTTCTAAAGAAGGCATGCATTTCTTGACGTGTGACCCCTTCCTCCATCTTTAAGGCCAACAGCATAGTATCTTCAAATCTCTCTCACTCTCTCTCTGATCTCTGCTTCCTTCCTCCTGACTGTGACCTTCTGCTCCCAATATCACATCTCCTATTCTGATCCTCCTGTCTCCCTCTTATAAGAACTCTTGTGATTACATCATACTTGGATAATCCAGGATAACCACCCTAGTCGGGATCCTTAATTTAATCATTTCTGCAGAGTTCCTTTTGCCATGTAAGGTAGCATATTCACAGGATCTGAGAATTAGTATCTAGACATCTTTGGGGGAGCATTATTCAGCCTGTCACACTCCATAGTACTGTGCAGCCACTAAAAAGACTGTGTGTACGGACACAGGAAGATTTCACTGATAAAACGAGAGGATTGGCCGGGAGTGGTGGCTCACGCCTGTAATCCCGGCACTTTGGGAGGCCAAGGCAGGTGGATCACCTGAGGTCAGGATTTTGAGACCATCCTGACCAAAATGTTGAAACCCCATCTCTACTAAAAATGCAAAAATTAACCGGGCCTGGTGGTGGGTGCCTGTAATCCCAGCTGCTTGGGAGGCTGAGGCAGGAGAATTGCTTGAACCAGGGAGGCGGAGTTTGCAGTGAGCCAAGATTGCACTATTGCACTCTAGCCTGGGCAACAAGAGCGAAACTCCATCTCAAAAAACTAAAATGAAAAAAAGAGGATTGCTTGTGAATGGGGAACAAAGCAAGTTGCCAAACAATTTAGTATGACGCCCTTTTTGTGTGTTTTTTAATTTTAATTTTTTATTTTTGCCCACCCGCCTGACCGCTTTGTGTGTTTTTGTTTAAAAAGAAGTAAGCATTGTGTGTATGTGTTTCTAATATGCATAGAAAAGATCTGGAAGGATGCACACTATAAACATTTAGATAGTGGTTACTTCTGAGAACACAAGGATGTGTTGAGATGACTTTAAACTGTATAATTCTTATGTACAGTAAACGTGTTTGTTTATTGTGATTTTACTTATGTATTTATGTATTTATTTATTTATTTTTGAGACAGAGTCTCACTCTGTCACCTGGACTGGAGTGCAGTGGTGCGATCTCGGCTCACTGCAACCTCTGCCTCCCGGGTTCACAACGATTCTCCTGCCTCAGCTTCCCGAGTAGCTGGGATTACAGGCGCCTGCCACTATGCCCAGATAATTTTTTGTATTTTTAGTAGAGACGGGGTTTCACCATGTTGGCCAGGCTGGTCTCGAACTCCTGACCTCATGATTTGTCCGCCTCAGCCTCCCAAAGTGCTGGGATTATAGGCGTGAGCCACCGTGCCCGGCCCTGTAATTTTTATGAAAGTATACATGCACAGTTCTGACTTATACGTGGGAGCTAAACAGTGGTTATACATGGACATACAGAGGGGGATAATAGACACTAGGGAGTCCAAAAGCGGAGAGGGTGGCAGAGGGCCAAGGGTTGAAAAATTCCCTTTTGGGAACAGTGTTCACTATTCAGGTGATGGGCACATTGAAAGCCCAGACTTCACCACTATGCAATATATACATGTAACAAACTGGACCTGTACCCGCTGAATCTATAAAAATAAAAACTTTTTTTAAGGAAGAAAAAAATTATATGTGCACATAGTTGAAAAAGTAAAAAATATAAACCATCATGAAAATCCTACACTCAGTTGTGTTATTTCTTCCCACCCCAGAACCCTCTTTCCCAGAGGTCTCCCTTTTATGAATCTTTTAGCTCTTCATATTTCTAAATAACAAATGTATGCTATTTCTTGATTTTTTTCCACATTAGATACCTTTTGACTTCCTACTTATGAAGATGAGGCTTCAGCTGTTTTAAGCCATTCCTATGCATATTTTCCCTCACCATTTATCTTTTCAATAGGATTACACTGAAAATCTTGCTTTACATTACACCCCAGGAACTATTATTCTTAGCTAATCCACGCCTATACTATAAAGGAAATGTGTGTGTGTGTGTGTGTGTGTAAAGGAAAAACTGTACAAGAGACATGTATACCTTTATGGTATAGTTTTTTTCTCCCTTGTGAAAAATAGTCTAGTTTTTTCTTTTCTTAGTTTTCTTGTATCCGTCATGTATCCGTCATTAACCCATCCCAAACTCTCCACTGACATTCATTCTCTTCTTAGGAGACTTACCAGCCTGTCTTTTCCTTGGAGATCTCCTTCCTGGAACCCTGTTCTCTGGCTCCCATCTGGGTTTGCTTTCTAGGTCTGTGTCACAGCTGTTGTCTTGGGGTCTCCCTTCACCATCATTCTGGGTACTCTCTCCTATTCTGTTTATGTTGGATCCTTTATTTCCTGAAGCCCTTGATTATTCTTTCTGGTTTACTCTTGGTTTTGGTGGAACACGTCATCTAGTGGTTTTCTGAAAAAGGGGTATATGGGAGATACGTATATGGATATAATATTTGAAAATATCATTTATTTTAAAAATAAAGGGGAAAAAAAAGCTCCATTAGGTAAAATGGGCATGGAGGAAAAAATCCAAATATACCAGAGTTCATGTGATGATTTTTCTTTTCAAAGGAATTACACCGGGAGACACTAAACTTAAATCCTTGGAGGACATGCCCTTTATATCCCAGCAGATTCCCAGTGTTGTTCAACTTAGAACACAGGAAGAATTGAGAATAAGGGTCTGATTTTAAGATCAAAATTAGTGTTCTTTGGTAAATCTTTTTACTTTTTACTTGCTTCCTCTGCAAAATGGAGACAATAATGGTCTTGTTAAGGCCTTTTAGAAGATAAAATGAGACAATGTAGATAAAGAGCAAGATGCTAGGGACTGTTTTTATTATTATTGAAATTGTTTTCTTATGAGACTGTAGGCAACTAAATTTGGAATATTTTCATACATGTACACATGATTATAGTATGCTAAATTTTACTTGGAGTCATATTTTACATACTTTTACTATGAAAAATGCTTTCAATATCTTTTTTTTTTTTTGAGACAGAGTCTCGCTCTGTCGCCCAGGCTGGAGTGCAGTGGTGCGATCTCAGCTCACTGCAAGCTCCGCCTCCCGGGTTCGCGCCATTCTCCTGCCTCAGCCTCCCGAGTAGCTGGGACCACAGGCACCCACCACCACACCCAGCTAATTTTTTGTATTTTCAGTAGAGATGGGGTTTCACCATGTTAGCCAGGATGGTCTCAATCTCCTGACCTCGTGATCCGCCCGCCTCGGCCTCCCAAAGTGCTGGGATTACAGGCGTGAGCCACTGCGCCCGGCCTCAATATCTAATGTTGTACATTAAAGGCTTTATTTATTTATTTATTTATTTTTTTGAGACGGAGTCTCGCTCTATCACCCAGGCTGGAGTGCAGTGGCGCAATCTCGGCTCACTGCAAGCTCCGCCTCCCGGGTTCACGCCATTCTCCTGCCTCAGCCTCTCCGAGTAGCTGGGACTACAGGCGCCCGCCACCACGCCCGGCTAATTTTTTGTATTTTTAGTAGAGACGGGGTTTCACCGTGGTCTCGATCTCCTGACCTCGTGATCCGCCCGCCTCGGCCTCCCAAAGTGCTGGGATTACAAGCGTGAGCCACCGCGCCCGGCCCAAGGCTTTATTAAGCTTATCTGTAACCTAATTTTGAAAAAGAGCTTTTAAATAAAAGTTTTAATATTAGTAATATATGCTTGCTATAAAAAAATTAAAACTTAGAAAAAAGTAGAAAAAATGGAAAATTCATAATTTTCATTACAGTGGTGTATTGTTTCTATGTGGTTTTTTTTTCTTTCTTTTTTTTTTTTGAGACGGAGTTTTGCTCTTGTTGCCCAGGCTGGAGTGCAATGGCGCAATCTTGGCTCACTGCAACCTTGGCCTCCCGGGTTCAATCGATTTTCTGCCTCAGCCTCCCGAGTAGCTGGGATTACAGGCGTCAGCCACCACACCCAGCTAATTCTTTTTATTTTTTAATTTTTAGTAGAGGTGGGATTTCACTGTGTTGGCGAGGCTGGTCTTGAACTCCTGACCTCAGGTGATCCACCTGCTTTGGCCTCTCAAAGTGCTGGGATTACAGGCATGAGCCACCACACTCGGCTCCAAGTATTTTTCTATTAAGATCATGGTATATATACAACTTAGAGTCCTGATTCTTAAACTGTTACATACTGTTTGTAAATATTTTCAAATGAATATATATAGTATTATTTTTAAAATATTTTTATCTTTTAGAGATCTGTACTGAAATATTAGAGATAATATTATATAATGTCTAACACTTGATTCAAAACAATGGGTGGAGTTGGGAAATGAGTCAGCCATAAGTTGATAATATTAAACTAGATGGCTATGTGGGAGTTTATTATACGACTGTCTATATATACTACAAATTTTTCATAATATAAAAGAAATAAATCACTACAGTATTCCATTATATCTTAATTTCTTTAATCATTGTCTGTAGTTGTTTTTTTCCTTATTTTCAATAACATCAGTATTAATATATTTAGATTTTTGAATAGTTTCCTTATGATGGGTTTATATGAGTAGAATTACTAGGTCAAAGAGTATGAACATTTTAAAGACTTTGGATGTGTGTGTAATACAAAACTGGAGTGGAGAAAATCTTTAGGAGATTTATATTGGATTTATAATTGTACTCATTGAGCATAAGAATTATATAGCAAGTTTATTTTAAACTTTTAATGTGAGTAAAGGCTTATTAAATATATTTATAATAGGTGTAAACATTTTTAAAATTCATATTTGTATTTAAGAGTGCTAGTGACCATTCATGTGGAACTAGTACTTTATGATTTTATAGAGTTTTCCTGTCCAGTACATGCCATAATCCTCACAACAACTCTATAAATTACGGAAATTCAAAACAAAATAGACTCTAAGCTTTAACATGTAATTATTGGTAGTAATTCCTTTTACCACTAGATGGCCCTCGTGGCATGTACTTTTGAGCAAAAGTAGCTAGTTTGTATAATAGATTTATTATTAACATACATTTTAATTGGAGTAAAGAACTTACTTGCCACAGCAAAATAGCAATGTATTTTTGTTGTAAAACTAAATGATTTTTTAAAAATCTAGCACTTTATGTCTGAGGATTTTTGTTTGTTTGTTTTTGAGAGTCTTGCTCTGGTGCCCAGGCTGGAGTGCAGTGGAGCAATCTCGGCTCACTACAGCCTCTGCCTTCCGGGTTCAGGGATTCTCCTGCCTCAGCCACCTGAGTAGCTAGGACCATACCCAGCTAATTTTTGTAGTTTTTAGCAGAGATGGGCGGGGTTTCACCATGTTGGCTAGGCTGGTCTCAAACTCCTGGCCTCAAAGCGATCTTCCTTTCTCAGTCTCCTAAAGTGCTAGGATTACAGGCTTGAGTCACTGCACCTGTCCAGAATTTTAATATATAGATATTGAACTGAGTAAATTAGTGACTTGACCTGGAGCTATGCTCCCCTTGGTAAATGTAGTTGTCTTATTACAATTGAGTTCTTCTAAGGGTCAAAAACTACGATGAGTGTGTGTGGTCCCTGTCAGGTGAGAATCAGAAGTGAAAATGCTACGATTTTGTTGTTTTCATTATTTAAAACTTTACTAATTATCTTGACAAGAAACTCAGAGCACCTTTGATTTTTGTCTTGCTTGATCTCATGTGTATTTTCTTCCATTGATTTCAATCTTATTAGCTGCAATGCCACCTTTTTATAATAAATATTTTGTATTGCCCCTTCTGCTAACTTTAAATGAAGATCATAGTTGCTGGGTGCAGTGGCTCACGCCTATAGTCCGAGCACTTTGGGAGGCTGCAGTAGGCAGATTGCTTGAGCCCAGGAGTTCAAGACCAGCCTGGGCAACATGGCAAAAACCCATCTCTATGAAAAATACAAAGATCAGCCGGGTTTAGTGGTGTGCTCTTGTAGTTGCAGCTACTTGGGAGACTGAGGCGGGAGGATCGGTTGAGCCTGGGAGGTCGAGGCTGTGGTGAGCTGTGATCTCACCACTGTACTCCAGCCTGGGCTACAGAGAGAGACTCTATCTCAAAAGAAAAGAAAGAAAATCATAGTTAATGTTACTAATCTGCATAATTTCAAAAAAAATCCTGTTTTGATTATAATATAAAGGATAATTTGAAAAGAAGCAATTTATAATAAAATGTGTATTAAAATATGTAAATACTTGAGCACACTACATTAGATGTCACAGTGAGGTAGTAAAATGCTTATACCAGCACATAAAATCACTGTGAATGTGATAGCTGGACAAGCTGATTGATACGTGATATTGGTGATGCAGATGCCAAAGTGGCATTGACATGATTTCCAAAATGGTAAACAACTCTTAGTAAATTTCTGAACAAAACAAATAGATTTATAGTATGGCTGCATTCTAGAATATTTGGGATACATTAACACTGTGGAAAAATACTTTTTGTTTACGTGTTAGATTCTAGCCGTAGATATATTTTCAATGGAATCTTTGAAAATTATCTAGAACATGTGACAATTCTTTGTCCTACAGGATTATTCCCTCCTTTGCTAGACCTCTAGTATCCATGGCACTTGCCCATTAAATGCTAGCAGAGCATCCTCACCTTCAATCCCCAAAATGCCTCCATAAACATACAAAGGGCCCTCAAGGGGACAGTGCTGCTACCATGAGAACCACTGATTTCCAAGAATCCATCTACATTAATCTACCATTTGGCGGCTGGGTGCGGTGGCTCACGCCTGTAATCCCAGCACTCTGGGAGGCCGAGGCCGGCAGATCACGAGGTCAGGAGATCGAGACCATCCTGGCTAACACGGTGAAACCCCATCTCTACTAAAAATACAAAAAATTAGCCAGGCGTGGTGGCGGGCGCCTGTAGTCCCAGCTACTCGGGAGGCTGAGGTAGGAGTATGGCGTGAACCCGGGAGGCGGAGCTTGCAGTGAGCCAAGATCACGCCACTGCACTCCAGCCTGGGCAACAGAGTGAGACTCCGTCTCAAAAAAAAAAAAAAAAAAAAAAAAAGTCTACCATATGGCTGTATCGCTCATGGAATTTTAAAACCAGAGTAACTTAAGTATATTAGGTCCTAAACTGTGATATGTTTTGAATAATTAAGGCAATTGAATAATTATGGTTAAAGTTCATTTGTTCAAATGCTTCATGATTTTATTATAATTCATGTAAGCAGATCTATGATTGGTATTTTAAGTTCCCAACATTATACATTATCTTTGCTTTTTCCGCTCATCCTATCTAATAAGTCAGGAACATAAAACTTTCCTTAATGTTATCATTTGCTTAGTTGACAGTCATACAATATAATTTGTCCCTTTGAAAAAACTTTTTTTTTTTTTGAGACGGAATCTCGCTCTGTCGCCCAGGTGGGAGTGCCGTGGCGCGATCTCTGCTCACTGCAAGCTCCGCCTCCCGGGTTCACACCATTCTCCTGCCTCAGCCTCCCGAGTAGCTGGGACTACAGGTGCCCGCCACCACGCCCGGCTAATTTTTTTGTATTTTTAGTAGAGACGGGGTTTCACCGTGTTAGCCAGGATGGTCTCGATCTCCTGACCTTGTGATCCACCCGCCGAGGCCTCCCAAAAGTGCTGGGATTACAGGCGTGAGCCACCGCGCCCGGTCGGAAAAAACATTTTTAAAATTAGGTAATATAGTAACATTATAGAAACTTTGTAAAATGACAAAATTTCCCATAATCATACCATCCTAAACAATTGTTAATATTTTTCAGTATTTTATACTTGATATGCATATTTTGACGTTAAAAAGATTTGTATCTTTTCATAGTGTGGCATAAATTTTTTGTGGTTTATATAGCTTCAAAACTATTAGGTTAAATTACTGCATTTTGTTCCTTTAGATTCTACAATTCAATCATTTTCTTACCTCTAGATTGGTCACATTAGAAGAGTTATATATAATATGTATGTGTATGCATATATAATCTTTATTGATAAATTTGTTTCAATATATTTTTCCTTTAGAATAGATTCTTAGAAGTGGGATCACTTATTGGGTCAATGGACTCGGATATTTTTTTAACTTGTTAAATTTGCCAAGTTGACTAAAAAATAAAGCTGATCCACTTATATTACTATCAACATATCTGAGTTGTCAATATATCAAAGCATCAGTTTCACTTTATTCTTGGCTGCATCAGGAATTACTTTAAAATTATTTACTTTATGTTAACCTGATTAACAGTGACACTGAGCATTTTTTGCCCTTGTGAATTATTTCTATTTTCTTTTCTGTAAAACGTATGGTCCTGTCTTTTAACTATTGATGTGTTGGGTCCTTGCTGTTTATTTTTCCCCACCTTTTCATTTTGAGTCACGCCTTTTAAATAAGTAAAACATGAATGTTTCTTCTAATCATTTTTGTGGTAAATATATTTCGTTGCCATTTCTTATTTTATTTTGATTATTTTAATATGTAGAAGTTGTACATTTTTATGAGGCTCAACAATTATCTACCCATAGAAAATACTATGTGTTATCAAAGAAAGAACATAAGATAGTCAAAAATCAGGGTTCTGTACAGAGATATTTATAATAACTGTGGTATTTGACAAAGGACTCATGTCCAGAACATTTGTGAGACAGGCAACCCAGTTTCAAAAGATGGGGAAAAGCCCTAAACTGGCACTTCACAAAAGATACTCAGATATCTAAACCATTTGGCAGCATGTATGCTGAATGAATGCAAACTGATTTTATATTACCTGTGTAAAACCTATTTAAAAATGTAGATTTTTGGAAAGATATATTTCATTGTAAAGCCAAATTTATATCTTGCAGAGTATAAATGCTGTATTTGTTAGTGTGACCAGTTTAGATTTTACTGTACTTCTGTAGGAGAGAGGTCAGTTTCTTTTTGCTTTATCCGGACTTTAATAGGAAATTATTTTTGCAGGTTTCTTGCCTGTTGAATATGATGTTAATTTTTACTGTCCAGCAATTACATATTATCTAGGAAAAAATGCCTCATTAGAGATTAGTAATCTCTATAGATCTTAGTGTCTTTAAGGAGGCTTGAGGAGTATCTTGGCTTTCAGTGACTCCATCAAGGTATGCGAGAATAGGAGAAAAAAAAGGAAAGGAAATCAGAAATTCAAGGATGAAAATGTTGCAAGTATCACAGAGAAGTGTATTTAAAAAACCCATATAAATCCCACAAGTACATGTGTTGTTTTTCCTATTCTTTACTACAGGATATAATATAGATTTTTTTTTTTTTTTTTTTTTTTTTGAGATGGAGTCTCACTCTTGCCCAGGCTGGATTGAATTTTTAGTAGAGACAGGGTTTCACCCTGTTGGCCAGGCTGGTCTCGAACTCCTGACCTCAAGTGATTCGCCCACCTTGGCCTCCCAGAGCGGTGGGATTACAGGTGTAAGATGCTGCGCCTGGCCATAATATAGATTATTTTTATCCTTACAAATGAAACAATTCTAAGAAATTCTTTCCTGCCTTGTGACAAAGGCCTGTTTGGGATATGTGTATCTCACCTAATTATTGTGCAAGCCTCCAAGTGTTAGTATCTGTCCCTGGTTACCTCTTCTGTGCTTGGTTATTCCCATCTTAGCTAATCTACTAAAAATTATAGGCATAATTCTGTTTATTTTCATGGACAGCTTTTCTTATAATTACCCCTTTTAGATTTCTTATCCCTTTTAATGATGTAGAACATTTTATTTCTTTCTGGCAGAAATAACTTTTTCAAGCCCCATTTGCCAACTTCCTTCTCACACATATGCTCCTTTCTCTTCCTTATTGAGTGCAGGTTGAGTATCCCTTATCTGAAATACTTAGGTCCAGAAGTGTTTCAGATTTTGGGTTTTTTCAGATTTTGGAATATTTGCATTAATACTTACTGGTTCAGCATCCCTAATGCAAAAATGCAAAATCTGAAATGCTCTAATGAGCATTTCCTTTGATTCTTAACATTTTCAGATTTCAGATTTTTGGATTAGGGATACTCAACCTGTAATAGTTGTTCATACCAGGTAGAGATTACACTAATCAACCTGCCATTAGTCTCTTTATAACTTACTTTCTCTTGACTACTTACCTAACCCTCAGAGTATATACTTTTTTTGAGATAAATTTATACCCCAGGCACATTTTTTCATTGTAAATCTCAGGGGTTCCATATATTCCCTTCCCCACGGGCCTAAAATTCTGCTTTTCCTTACTTAGGATACTGTATAACATAATTGAGTAATCTTCCAGCTGGATGGTCTTTCTGGGTTTGGAAACTTTCTTCTCAGAACTGTCATCCGTTGAATTTGAATGTTTGTGATACATTCAAATCTTAATTTACCTATATTCTACTGTCATAATCTTTTTTCTGCCATATATTTCAATATTTCTTATTCAAGAAGACACAAATACATACCCACCCATGCACACCTCACATCCCAGGCTGGGACATTAACCTTTTTCAGATATATTAAATTCAAGGCACAAGATATTCTTTCCTGGTTTTTTTTTTTTTTTTTTTTTTTTGAGACAAAGTTTACTTTGTTGCCCAGGCTAGAGTGCAGTGGCATGATCTCGGCTCATTGCAACCTCCGCCTCCCGGGTTCAAGTGATTCTTGTGCCTCAGCCTCCTGAGTAGCTGGGACTATAGGTGTGAGCCCCCATGCCCAGTCAGTTTTTTATTTTTAGTAGAGATAGGGTTTCACCATGTTGTCCAGGCTGGTCTCGAACTCCTGGCCTCAAGTGATCCACCTGCCTCAGCCTCCCAAACTGCTGGGATTAGAGGGGTATGCCATCGCACCCGGCCTCTAGCCTCTAATGAGACAGATAGTCTATTCGTAATACTGTTACTGTTTTTAGTATTTTCATAGAATGTGAATTGTTTACTTTCTGCAAAAACTTAAATATACATTGCATGTAGGAGGGCAGAAAATTTATATTTTAAAATTTTGAACACATTTACTATTGCAAAAAAATTTATGCCAAGTTTAGTTTAATTTGCACCAACAACAGATGACAATATCTTGCACTTTACTTTTATGAAAAATTTTATTGCTGCAAACCCTCCAGTGAAAACAATTAGTTGCCGGTTTTAAATTTTAGACCAGCTTGGCTGGGCGGGGTGGCTCATGCCTGTAATCCCACCACTTTGGTAGGCCAAGGCAGGCAGATCATTTGAGGTCAGGAGTTTGAGACCAGCCTGGCTAACATGGTGAAAATCCTCTACTGAAAATAGGATTATTTTCAGTGTGGTGGTGCATGCTTGTAGTCCAAGCTACTTGGGAGGCTGAGGCAGGAGAATTACTTGAACCTGGGAGGCGGAGGTTGCAGTGAGCCAACGTCGTGCCACTGCATTCCAGCCTGGGTGACAGGCTGAGACTCTGTCTCAAGAAAAAAATAAATAAATAAAAATTTGGGCCAGCTTTTCTCTGCTACTTACCTCTTCTATCTTTTACCAGATGTATTTGGAGAATTTAAACTACTTTTATTGTAAGTAAAAACTTAATGAAAAAGGAAAATGGATTCTAAAATCCAAATATAAATTGCTTTTGTATGATCTGTACTTTTAAATTAACCATAGCACACTCTTTTGAAGGGATAATTGAGAACTGACTTACTAATAAAGACAGGAAGGGGAAATGTCATGTCATAGTGTATAAATGGAGATTTTGATGTTCAGTTCATCTATGTTTTGTTTAGATGTCCCTGGTAGATTTGGGAAAGAAGCTTTTAGAAGCGGCACGAGCAGGTCAAGATGATGAAGTTCGTATTTTGATGGCAAATGGAGCTCCTTTTACTACAGACTGGGTAAAGAATGATTTTAATATTGTGTGTTTTTTTTCCTTCTTCTCATTTTTGAGTTTTTGCAGAGAAAAATGTAGTCAGTATTGTGTTTATAAGTGGTAAAAAATTATTGTTTTTGCAAATGTGTTTATTATTTTAGAATTATAACTGTCCTAAAAGAAGTGGTTTATATTATTTTCTTTGATATTGGACAACCTTATCCAAATATTTCATCCACAAAGAGTTTTTCTTTCAAACTATGGAGTGCATTAATGTGGCTTGAATATAAAAATGTATCTGCTTGGGATTTAATTTAAAGGCCTTATAAATAGCACGGGTAGAATTTATAATTCAGAAAGATACTGATAAAGATCGGAGTTAGTGTTATAGTCACTCCTAAAAGAAAAACAAGTTTATGTTTCAATTATTACTTGTAAAACTATTGCAAACATGACCAAAGAGGAAGAAAGGAATGGGAATGAGATCTTGACAACTATAGAAAGAAGGCAGTTGTGGGGAAGGCAAAAAAAAAATAACTCTTTAATTCTGGGGGCAAATAAAAAAGTATTGTCTTGTGGATATGGGATGCTAGGAATCTGAATTAACCCTCCCACTGGTAACAACTAAAAATTCCAGATTTTTGATTTTGCTGTTTTTGCCTTCCTTTCTCTTTTACATTTTTCATGAAAAAACAAAATTTTTTATTATAGAAAATTTCAAATATATATCAACGATATCCCTGTAATACCCGTTACCCAACTTCAAAAATTATCAAATCATGATGAATATTGTTTCCTTTATAACTCTATCTACTGTATTATTTTTTGTTCTGTATTATTTTAAAGGAAATTCCAGGGACCATATCATTTTATCCATAAATGTTTCAACTTGTATCTTTAAAGAATAAAGACTTTTTGATGAAATATTTTAAAGAAAATCTTCTTAAGTACACTGTTGAATTAGAAAGAAAGAGATTGTCAACCTGAAAAACCAAGTGAAGGCTAGAACCCAGAGAAATTTTACCCTGAAGAACATTAGGTGAACTCACACTTGTCTGGTGGTTTTTCCACCTCACTGGCTTGGGGTACTAAAGATAAAGACCTGAGAGTGTTCATGGAGAGAAGTCTGATAGGAGATCTCTGCTCATAATTCTGGAATCCCAAAGAGCTCACCTTCAGTGTAAGGGTAAAGCAGGAATACCCTGTCTCTCCTCCTATCTGCTCCTGCCCTTGCCCCTGTTGCCATGATGCTGCAAAGATAATAAGCTGATGTGAACCAAGACATCAAATGGAGAGAGGAAAACAATCTGATGGTGAGAATTTGGAATCACAAGGCATCCTTTGTACACACTTGCAGCCTGAACTCATAAATACTTGTGTAGTCTAAAAAACTGTAAACTGAGAAATGAATTTGAAGTGATCTTTGGACTAGGGATTACTCCAGGTTCTTGACAGAAGCAAATGAATATCCACTCTGGAGGAACCTGCCTTCATCCCAGGGTTCATACCCACAAATGAAATTCAAAGGAAAGTGAGCAGTCAGAAATAACTAAACACATGAACACATGCCAGATTGAACAGTAACCTGCTAAAACAACTGTCAACAGAAGCAGACCTATAAGGACTTGAGATAAAATTTTAGTAACAGATTAGAAACAGCTAAAGAGAAAATTAGTGAACTGAAAGGTATGAAAAAAAAATGATCCAGACTATATCACAGATAAAAATAGATCAAAAATGTAAAAGAGATGTTAGGAATCATGAAGGATCATGTGAGAAAGTCTAACATTTGATCATAGATCCACAAAAAGAGCAAAAATAGGGATGAAATAATTTGAAGAGGTAATTGCTGAGAACTTTCCAGGACTGATGAAAGATGGCAGCCCACAGATTTGAGTAGCCTAACAAATCTCCAGCAGGATCAATTTAAAAACTAATCCATATCTAGATATATCATAGATGCTGTAGTACCTCAAGACAAAAAGATCTTTTTTTTTTTTTTTTTTTGAGATGGAGTCTCACACTGTTGCCTGGGCTGGAGTGCAATGGTGCAATCTCGGCTCACTGCAACCTCTGCCTCCTGGGTTCAAGTGATTCTCCTGCCTCAGCCTCCCAAGTAGCTGGGATTACAGGCACCCACCACCAAGCCCAGCTAATTTTTTGTATTTTTAGTAAAGATGGGGTTTCAATATGTTGGCCAGCTGGTCTTGAACTCCTGACCCCATGATCTGCCCGCCTCAGCCTCCCAAAGACAAAAAGATCTTAAGAAGGATTAGTATCCATAATACATAAGGAATTCCCATGGGTTAGCAATAAAAAGACAAGGCAATAGAAGACTGACTTGATATGGTGCTTTACCAAAGAGAAAGTTTGATCCATAAACATGAAAAGATACTCAACTACATCAAGATTGGGGCAAATGCAAAGTAAAATCATGAAATACTATTATATATCCACCAGATTAGCAAAAACAGTTGAGCAGTACCAAGGCTTGGTGAGGAGATGGTGGGAACTCTCAAATATTTTTGATGGAAGTATGGAATTGGTATAATCGTTTTGGAAGACAGTTTGGCAGCACACAGTAAATTTGAAGATGTGCGTAGTATATGATGTAGCAGTTGGGCTTCTAAGACTATTCCCAAGAGAAACTTGTTCATGTGCCTGAAACATATACAAGACTACTGTATTTAGCAGCAGCGTTATTCATAATAACACAAAAACTGGAAACAACCTAGATGTTCTTCAGTAGATTGGTTAAATTAATTGTGGTTTACTCATTCAATGGAATATTATAGAACACAGAAAATTAGTAAGCTATACTTATTAACATGGTGAATCTCATGAATACAGTATCAAGCAAAAGAAGGCAAGTCACAGAGAAATACATGCAGTATAATTCTATTTAAATAAAACTCGAAACAGGCAAAATCAAAGTATATTATTTAGGGATAAGTGATACAAAGAAAACCAAGTAATGCTTGTCACAAAATTCAAAATATTAGTTACCTCTGGGGCTGGGGGAGGGGCTTGTGATTAGGGAGTGGCATGTGGGAAGATTTTTTTTTTTTTCTTTTTGAGGCAGAGTTTCGCTCTGTTGCCCAGGCTAGAGTGCAGTGGCATGATCTTGGCTCACTGAAGCCTCTGCCTCTTGGGTTCAAGTGATTCTCCTGCCTCAGGCACCAAAGTAGCCGGGATAACAGGCACCCACCATCACATCCGGCTAATTTTTTATTTTTAGTAGATGAGGTTTCACCATTTTGGCCAGGCTGGTCTGGAACTCCTGACCTCAGGCAATCACCTGCCTCGGCCTCCCAAAGTGTTGGGATTATAGGAGTGAGCCAGTGCACCTGGCCAGATTTTAAATTACTGGCAGTGTTTTATTTCTAGACTATGGTGTTGATTCACAGATGTTTGCCTTAAACTACATATATTGGCTGAGCACAGTGGCTTACGCTTGTAATCCCAGCACTTTGGGAGACTGAGGTGGCAGATTACTTGAGGCCAGAAGTTCAAGACCAGCGTGGGCAACATAGTGAGACCCCATCTTAAACAAAAAGAAAAAAATTAGTCAGGCATGGTGGCTCAGCCTGTAGTCCTAGCTACTCTGGAGGCTGAGATGGGAGGATTGCTTGAGCCTAGGAGTTAGAGGTTACAGTGAGCTATGATCACTCCACTGCACTCTAGCCTGGGTGACAGAGCAAGAACCTGTCTCTAAAAAAATGAATTTAAAAAAAACCCAAAAAGCTACAAAAACTACATGGCCAGGTGTGGTGGCTCATATCCATAATCCCAGCACTTTGGGAGGCTGAGGGAGGAGGATCGCTTGAGCTCAGGAGTTCAAAGGTACAGTGAGCTGTGATCACCCCACTGTACTCCAGCCTGAGTGACAGAGTGAGACCCTGTCTCAGAAAAAAACAAAAAACCCTGCATATATGTATATATATTTTTTAACAATAACCAAGAAGGGAAAGTCTCAGAAGACAAAAATAAAAAAGTAGATCCTCATGTCAAACTGAGCAAAGCTCCTGGTTGCTAAATGGGCTGTTGAGATATTTTCATTAAATACTGAAATTTAAGAGTATAGAAAAGGCTAGTTAAAGAAAAATTGACAAAGCATGGAGAAAGAAAGGATTGTTTAAGGATCTTCTTTGATCTGCTGGGATGACCTTCCCTTAAAAATGTAAGGTTTAGCTGGGTTTGTTGGTGTGTGCCTGTAGTGCTAGCTACTCTGGAGGCTGAGGTGGGCAGATTGCTTGAGCCCAGCAGTTCAAAGCTGTAGTGTGTGATAATTGTACCTGTGAATAGCCATTGCACCCCAGCCTGGGCAACACAGTGAGGCCCTGTCTCTAATTAAACAACAATCGAACAAACAAACAAACTAAATATATATATATATAGATAGAGAGAGAGAGATAGGACTAAGGACCTTTATACATATATCTCAGTCTCTTCATAACATAGCGAACTATTTATATATGTAAATTTCCTTAGTCCAAATATCTTAGTTCTTTGGAATATCAAGTGACGTGGTAATCAGAGAGTTGTAGGGATTTTCTATGCCTCTAAATGCATGTGATAGAACTTAATCTTCCTTCCCTCACATTTTAGTACTCCCTCTGTGTATTGTGGATGTCAATTTAATGACTAGACCACATGGAATCAATTTCAGGAGAATTGGGCTCTGTTTTGGTTTTGTCCTGATTCAACTTTGGCAAGTGTACCTAAGATTTTTCTTCTGAAAACAATCCCTTTAAAAAGATCACTGAGATGTTTCAATGCATGAATTTTTTAAGTCCTACAAAACAATTTTGATCCACTTAAAGTAAAAATGTACACTGTTACATTTATTTGAGATGAATTTTACAGATGAAGTTAACTTAGCAAGTTTTGTGTGATTGGTCTGAGGAACACATTCTAATACACAGAAAAATTTCTCAAACTCTATCTCTGATTTCTTTTTTTTTTTCTTTAGACCAAAGTCTCGCTGTGTTTCCCAGGCTGGAGTGCAGTGGCACGATCTCGGCTCACTGCAACCTCTGCCTCCCCGGTTCAAGTGATTCTCCTGCCTCAGCCTCCTGAGTAGCTGGGATTACAGGCACATGCCACCACGCCCGGCTAATTTCTGTGTTTTTAGTAGAGACGGGGTTTCACCATGTTGGCCAGGGTGGTCTTGAACTCCTGACCTCAAGTGATCCGTCCGCCTTGGCTTCCCAAAGTGCTGGGATTACAGGCGTGAGCCACCACGTCTGGCCTCTATCTCTTAATTTCTAATGAAATTAATTTTGTTCAGGCAGTTTATCTGATAAAAAATAAAGAAGAAAGAAAGTTTGAATTAAAGGAAATACTGGATTTTCTTCTTTGAGAGTGGGAATTCTTCAAGATGTCTATGAAGAAGATGTGATAAGCATGAATCTAGTCATTTCTTTTGAGTTTTGAGTTACTATGTAAACAGATAATGTAAAGAAAATCTGTTTACTATATAAACAGAAGTGTACTAACAATAATGTAAATGTGGATTTTTTTTTTCCTGTGGTACAGCTGGGAACTTCTCCACTTCATCTAGCAGCACAGTATGGTCATTATTCCACCACAGAGGTACTGCTGCGAGCTGGTGTGAGCAGAGATGCCAGAACCAAAGTGGACCGAACACCATTACATATGGCAGCTTCTGAGGGCCATGCCAGCATAGTAGAGGTTTTACTTAAGGTATGTGTTCTCTTTTTGCACTTTGCTTTTAAAAGACTTTACGGTTTTATAAGAAGTAGAGGGAACTAGTTTTTGTTAAGTGTCTACTTAGTATTTTATCTATAGTATTTCATTTTTTGTGTGTATAAGCCCATTAAATGAAAATTATCTTACAGCTTTCATTTCATGAGGGACAAAACTTCGTTTAGGTATATTCTTAGTTAAGTCAACTAACCGATTTCTTGGGCCTTGGTGTATCTTATGGTGAGGGACTACAGCGTTTTTTTTTTTTTTTTTTTTTTTGAGACAGAATCTCTCTCCGTCACCCAGGCTGCAGTGCAGTGGCACGATCTCAGCTCACTGCAACCTCCACCTCCTGGGTTCAAGTGATTCTCCTGCCTCAGCCTCCTGAGTAGCTGGGACTACAGGCACCCACCACCACGCCCAGCTAATTTTTGTATTTTTAGTAGAGATGGGGTTTCACCATATTGGCTAGACTGGTCTCGAACTCCTGACCTTGTGATCCACCCACCTTGGCCTCCCAAAGTGCTGGGATTACAGGCGTGAGCCACCACACCTGGCTTACAGCTTTGTCTTATAGTCAGAATGGTCATGGAAGGGAACATTAAGCTTGAATGATTAACAAACATATTAGCAAATAACATAAATGAGGATTTTTCTATAATCATCTAAATGCCAAAGAGTGATGTAGAAAATTCTGAACCATAGAGTGATAGATATTCTACTTGATCCTTCTTATCCTGGCCTCTAGATCAGCCTATCAAAAAGAAATACAATGGAAGCCATAAATGCAAGTCACATATACTGTAATTCCAAATATTCCAGTAGCTACATTTAAAAAGTAATTCTAATTTTATATTTTATTTAACCCAGTGTATACAAAGATTATCATTTCAACATGAAATTAGTATAAAAAAATTATTATTATTATTATTATTATTATTTTTCTGAGATGGAGTCTAGCTTTGTTGCCCAGGCTGGAGTGCAGTGGCGCGATCTTGGCTCATACCAACCTCTACCTCCTGGGTTCAAGCAATTCTCCTGCCTCAGTCTCCTGAGTAGCTGGGATTACAGGTGCCCGCCAACCCGCCTGGCTAATTTTTGTATTTTTCGTAGAGATGGAGTTTCACCATGTTGGTCAGGCTGGTCTCTAACTCCTGGCCTCAAGTGGTCTGCCAGCCTCGGCTTCCCAAAGTGCTAGGATTATAGGGGTGAGCCACCATGCTCGGTCCAGTACAAAAATTATTAATGAGATGTATTACGTTCTATTTTTTTGGTATAAATCTTTCAATTTCAATATGTATTTTTTTTTTTTTTTTGAGACAGAGTTTCGTTCTTGTTGCCCAGGCTGGAGTGCAATGGTGCGATTTCGGCTCACCACAACCTCCGCCTCCCAGGTTCAAGTGATTCTCCTGCCTTAGCCTCCTGAGTAGCTGGGATTACAGGCATGCACCACCAGGCCCGGCTAATTTTTGTATTGTTAGTAGAGATGGGGTTGCTCCATGTTGGTCAGGCTAGTCTTGAACTCCCGACCTCAGTTGATCTGCCTGCCTTGGCCTCCCAAAGTGCTGAGATTACAGGCATGAGCCACTGTACCTGGCCTCAATATGTATTTATACATATAGCACATCTCTATTCTGGCTAGCAGCATTTCAAATGCTCAAAAACTACATGTGTCTATTGGCTATCATATTGGACAATATATCTCTAGATAGCTTACTTTTAGTTCTTTATGTTGCACTGGTTTTCTTTTTATAATTTTTTTATTTTTATTTTTGTTTTTTCTGGGTTGCAGTGATTTTGAAAGCAAAAGATTTTTTTTTTGTGGAAATGAGGAACCAAGAGACCAGCTGCCATACAAACATTAAAGGAGCTTTTAGAGGAATGCTCATAGTTTCCTTCATTTCTTATGCCATTCTAGGTTTTTGTGCCCATAGCTGGGTGACTCAAAAAATAATTGCCTAATTTCTAAGAAATTAGAAGGAAAACAGGAAATTCAGTATGAGAGAAAAATGATTAAGTGACAGATAAGTGGTGATTGCTGGGACTTGTGTGTGTATATATATATATATTTATTTTATTTTTTTTCTTTTTCTTTTTCTTTTTTCTGAGATGGACTCTCACCCTGTCACCCAGGTTGGAGTGCAGTGGTGCAATCTTGGCTCATTGCCACCTCCACCTCCCAGGCTCGAGCAATCCTTCCAACTCAGCCTCCTGATTAGCTGGGACCACAGGTGTGTGCCACCACACCCAGCTAATTTTTTTATTTTTATTTTTTTATTTTTTTTTATTTTTGAGATAGAGTCTCGCTCTGTTGCCCAGGCTGGAGTGCAGTGGCGTGATCTTGGCTCATTGCAGCCTCTCCCTCCTGGGTTCCGGTGATTCTCCTGCCTCAGTCTCCCATGTAGCTGGGATTACAGGTGTGTGCCACCATGCTTTGCTAATTTTTGTATTTGTAGTAGAGATGGGGTTTCACCCTGTTGGCCAGGCTGGTCTTGAACTCCTAACCTCAAGTGATCCACCTGCCTTGGCCTCCCAAAGTGCTGGGATTACAGGTGTGAGCCACCATGTCCAGCCCTTAATTTTTTGTATTTTTTTGTATTGTAGAGATGGGGTTTTGCCATGTTGCCCAGGCTAGTTTCAAACCCCTGAGCTCAGCTGATCTAACCGCCTCGGCCTCCCAAAGTGCTGGGATTATAGGCGTGAGCCACTGCACCTGGCCTGGAACATATATTTAACATATACAAATAAAGAATTGATTACGTTATTTGTTCTTGCTTTAAAGCACAGAACTAATAATTTCATATCAGGAATTTTTTATGTGATATTTCATATTTTAGTAATCTCTTTGAAATATTTTTGTAGCATGGTGCTGATGTCAATGCAAAGGACATGTTAAAGATGACAGCTCTCCACTGGGCCACAGAACACAATCATCAAGAGGTGGTGGAACTTTTAATTAAATATGGTGCTGACGTACACACGCAAAGTAAATTTTGTAAAACTGCGTTTGATATTTCAATAGACAATGGAAATGAAGATTTAGCAGAGATATTACAGGTAACTTTTGGCTTTTAATTTAAGAAAATAAAGAAAAAGAAGCCTTATCAGTAGAGGGATTTCTTATATTGTGCATGATTTAAACTATTAAGTTTGTAGCCTTTCATTTTGGACTTAGTTATTTTGGATAGGCCTTTTTCTCTTTCACTTCCTCTTTATTACTATTCATTTTCTTGATTATAAGGCCAGTCTCTTCATTAACATTAGATAAGGTGATTACTTTCTGTTTTGTAAGTTTCTGAATTTCTCCTTAGACTTTTTTTTTTTTTTTTTGAGCCGGTGTCTTGACCTGTCGCCCAGGCTGGAGTGTAGTGGCACGATCTTGGCTCACTGCAACCTCTGCCTCCTGGGTTCAAGCAATTCTCCTGCCTCAGCCTCTCAAATAGTTGGGACTACCGGTGCGTGCTGCCACGCCCGGCTAATTTTTTGTGTTTTTAGTAGAGATGGTGTTTCACCATGTTGCCCAGGCTGGCGTCGAACTCCTGAGCTCAGGCGATCTGCCTGCCTCGGCCTCCCAAAGTGCTGGGATTGCAGGCGTGAGCCACCGCGCCTGGCCCCAGACATTTTATTCTATTATTTTTGTTGCATTTTGATACTATATGGTTTTTCCAAGTCTACTGTAAATGACTTTATAAAAATTAAAAAATATATATATTAGCAACCATAATACCATCCCTTGAGTGAGTGATGCAGTTTGATTTGTTTCTTTTATTTTTCAGCATCCTCAAAAAGATCAGTTGTTTTTGGCTTTTGGGAAGGTTTTTCTAGTAACCAACATTACTTCTCTTATTTTCAGCCCGATGACATAATATAAATTATCTTCTTTAATTACTGCCTCTTCTTGCCTGTTTGTTCCCTATCCCAGCAGTAGAACTCTTCTTTTCTAAGACTATCTGACTTCTTTGAGCTTCCACTAGTTACTTAAAAGATGTTTTATGTTCAGGAAAATGAATTCTACCATGCCTCTTTCCATTCCTTTTACTGCTAGGAGTGCGGTTTGGGGGTTGGAGTTGAAGATGGGGAACAATTAATTGAGAAGGACATACTTTATATATGTGGTATTACGTATTGCCAAATGTAGAAGAAATAATTAAATTCCTATAGCTACAGGGCAGAAATATTTTTTTTTTTTTTTTGAGATGGGGGTCTCACTATGTTGCCCATGCTGGTCTTGAACTCCTGGGCTTAAGCACTCCTTCTGCCTCAGCCCCTTGAATAGCTGGGATTACAGGCACCTGCCACCTCAGCCGGCTTAATGTCCAAGTGTTCTGCGTTCTATTAAAAACCTTTTAGATACTCATTTCTCCTCTCCCAGGATTTTGCTGCTTTACCTAAGAGGGGGACTCGGGATATAAATATATACCCATGATGTGCCCCTACACTGTCAGTGGACCTTAGACAAATATTTCCACTTGTACTGTGTGATTCTTCTTAGAGAATATTCCTTTATATGTGTTTGTATTATATGGAGAATTTGTGCTATATGTTCTGGTTATAATTCTGAAAACACTGTGGTCATTTTTTCCCTAGATTGCTATGCAGAACCAAATCAACACAAACCCAGAGAGTCCTGACACTGTGACAATACATGCTGCAACACCACAGTTTATCATTGGACCTGGAGGGGTGGTGAACCTAACAGGTCTGGTATCTTCAGAAAATTCATCCAAGGCAACAGGTATTGAGATGCATATAGGATAGGCTTTGGGATTTTATGCTTTAGTAGGTATTCATCCTTGTAAGAAAGGACTGTTGGAGAACGAGGGTAAGATTCTATCAGCCACCTTGGTTTTCTTTGGTATAACTGGCAAAAGGATTTTTATGAGACAAAACAATCTGAAGAAAGGTGATACTACAAAATTTACTGCAGTATTACCTTTCAAAAGCTAATGCTATCCAAGCTTTGTTTAAGAGTCAAGTAAGATAAATAGAATATCAGAAATATGCATTGGATTAAGCTCCTTAGAAATTCAAATCTATTTTCTTTTTTCTTACAGATGAAACGGGTGTATCTGCTGTTCAGTTTGGAAACTCTTCTACATCAGTATTAGCTACATTAGCTGCCTTAGCTGAAGCATCTGCTCCATTGTCCAATTCTTCAGAAACTCCAGGTTAGAAAAACAAGTCTAATGTGTACATTAAAATTGCAGATTCAGGCTGGGTGCCATGGCTCACACCTGTAATCCTGGCACTTTGGGAGGGTGAGGCGGGTGGATTGCCTGAGCTCAGGAGTTTGAGACCAGCCTGGGCAACATAGTGAAACCCTGTTTCTACTAAAAATACAAAAAATTAGCCAGGCGTGGTGGCACATGCCTGTAATCCCAGCTACTTGGGAGGCTGAGGCAGAAGGATTGCTTGAACCTGGGAGGTGAAGGCTGCAGTGAGCTGAGTTTGTGCCACTGCACTCCAGCCTCGGTGACAGAGCAAGACTCTGTCTCAAAAAAAAACAACAAAAAAAACAAAAAACAGTTGCAGATTCAAATATTTACAAAGGCCAGGAAGACAATAAAAGGCTAAGGTGGGCAGGATTGAGATTATGCCTGGCTGAAGAATGGGGCAAGGGCAGGGAGGCATCTGTGACTCAACTCTAGCTGATTATAGTCATCAGTCCCGTATTCCCAAATTCTGTTTTTTAATAGGAAGCTGTGAATCTGGATTTTAAAAGAACATTAAATCTTGGTAACTAATTGAAAAACAAAACAAAACTTGTGTGGCTCACAGAAAAAATGTCCCTGTCTCTAATTTGGACCTTGATTTACTAGTTTGTGACTTTTTGTTTAAACAACTCACTTTGGCTGGGCATGGTAGCTCACACCTGTAATCCTAACACTTTGAGAGGCTGAGATAGGTGGATTGCTTGAACCTGGAACCCTGGGCAACATGCTGAAACCCTATCTCTACCAAAAAATATAAAAATTATTCAGGTGTGGTGGTCCACTCCTGTGGACCCAGCTGCTCAGGAGGCTGAGGTCAGAGGATCGCTTGAACCTGGGAGACAGAGGTTGCCATGAGCCAAGATCATGCCACTGCATTCCAGCCTAGGCGACAGAATGAGACCCTGCCTCAAAAAAAAACCCAAAACCAAAAAGCAAAAAAACTTGCTTTTTTCATAAATTTTAATTTTTAGCAGCTCTGTTAGAGTGTTATAAAATCTTAATGACTGATAGAACTAGGAAATAGTATACAGAAACCACTGTTAAAGGGTAACCTGGTTGGGGGCGGTGGCTTACTCCTGTAAACCCAGCACTTTGGGAGGCCGAGGCGGGTGGATCACCTGAGGTCAGGAGTTCGAGACCAGCCTGACCAATATGGAGAAACCCCGTCTCTACTAAAAATACAAAATTAGCCGAGTGTAGTAGCCCATGCTTGTAATCCCAGCTACTCGGGAGGCTGAGGCAGGAGAATGGCTTGAACCCGGGAGGTGGAGGTTGCGGTGAGCTGAGATCGCGCCATTGCACTCCAGCCTGGGCAACAAGAGCAAAACTTTACCTCAAAAAGAAATGAAAGGGTTACCTGTTGTTAAATGATGACAGACAGTATTCATGAACATTTGATTTATACAAGATTTACCTTTATACTTAACCAAAATACTTCTTGATGTAATTATTATGTAGGTACAATTTTTTTTAATTAGGAAATTTTTTTAATTCCAAGAAGATATTTTTCTGTAGCTTAAGCCGTTCTATTTGGTTCAGTGCTTATAAAAGCAAAGAATAATTTGTCATTCATTTTTTAAATTAGTGTTTTTTCAAAATTTGATCAATAATAACATTTCATCAAATGCTTACTCTCTCTGCTAGGCACTGTGATAAATATTTTACTTATAATCTCATTTATTCCTCACCAGAAAGCTTTAAGGTGGGTATTACTGTAATATTCTTGACTTGGAGGAGTTGGGGGAATGCTACCTTTTTCTTTTCTCTTTCTTTTTTTTTTTTTTTTTTTTGATGTGGAGTCTCATTTTGTCACCCAGGCTGGAGTACAGTGGTACGGTTTTGGCTCACTGCAGCCTCCGCCTCCCAGGTTCAAGCAGTTCTCCTGCCTCAGCCTCCCCAGTAGCTGGGATTACAGGCGTGCGCCACCACACCCAGCTATTTTTTGTATTTTTAGTAGGGACGGGGTTTCACCATGTTGGCCAGGCTGGTCTCAAACTCCTCACCTCAGTGATCTGCCTTCCTCGGCCTCCCAAGGTGCTAGGATTACAGGCATGAGCCACTGTGCCCAGCCTCTTTTTGAAAATAACATTTATCCATTCTCTAGCTTCTGTAGCATTATAATCTAACTTTGAATCCAAGCCTTTATATTTGGGAGTCTTAAGATTTGTATGAATCACTTTTGGCCATTAGCAGTTATATGCATCATCATACTAACATGCTGCTTTTGAAAAAAAATGACTTTTTTTTTTGTTTTTGAAACGGAGTCTCACTCTGTCGCCCAGGCTGGAGTGCAGTGGCGCGATCTTGGCTCACTGCAAGCTCCGCCTTCCGGGTTCATGCCATTCTCCTGCCTCAGCCTCCCCGAGTAGCTGGGACTACAGGCGCCCGCCACCACGCCCGGCTAATGTTTTGTATTTTTAGTAGAGACGGGGTTTCACCGTGTTAGTCAGGATGGTCTCGATCTCCTGACCTCGTGATCTGCCCGCCTCGGCCTCCCAAAGTGCTGGGATTATAGGCGTGAGCCACCGCGCCCGGCCCATGCTGCTTTTATAACCTATGTCTGGATCTATTTAATACTTTTGTAATTGCAGAAGTATAGCAAAGAAAAGTGATTTCATTGGTGGTTTCTATTTGGTTAAACTTGTAAATTTCTTTTCTTTAATTAAATAATTTATCTCTGGCCAGGTGTGGTGGCTCATGCCTATAATTCTAGTACTTTGGGGGGCCAAAGGTGGCAGATCACTTGAGTTCAGAAGTTCAAGACCAGCCTGGACAACATGGCAAAACCCTGTCTCTACAAAAAAAATTAGCTGGGCATGGTGGCAGGTGCCTGTGTTCACAGCTACTTGGGAGGCTGAGGTGGGAGGATCACTTGAGCCTTGGAAGCAGAGGTAGCAGTGAGCTGTGATTGCGCCACTATACTCCAGCATGGGTGACAGAGCAAGACCTTGTCTCAAAAACAAAAAAACAAAAATGAAAACAAAAGCACATATATCTGAAAGTAAAACGGCTTTTCTTCTAAGTCAGCTGGAAATTTTGACATTTAGATGTGTGACTCCATGAAATAGCCACACCAATTTCTCTAACTTCTCTTACCTTTGAAAATGTTTTGGTCTAGTCTGAGAGAATTAGTAATTTCAGTTAGTTTTTATTGCATGTGACTTAAAATCTTCTATGAGCACAATAATTTTTCATTTCAATATGACATCACAGTGGAATCTTTTTTCGGAGACAAGGTCTCACTCTGTCACCCCAGGCTGGAGTGCAGTGATGTGATCTCGGCTCACTGAAGCCTCCGCCTCCTGGGTTCAAGCGATTTTCCTGCCTCAGCCTCCTAAGTAGCTGGGATTACAGGCACAGGCCACCACTCCCAGCCAATTTTTGTATTTTTAGTAGAGATGGGGTTTCGCCACGTTGGCCAGGCTGGCCTCGAACTTCTGATCTGTCCACCTCGGCCTCTCAGAGTGCTGAGGTTACAGATGTGAGCCACTGCGCCCAGCCCATAGTGGAATCTTTTTGAAGATATTTTAAAAGCTTACTTAAAAAGAAGTGCTGGGAGCGCAGGCTCACTCCTGTAATACCAGCACTTTGGGAGGCTGAGGTGGGCAGGTTACGAGGTCAGGAGTTCAAGACCAGCCTGGCCAACATGTTTCTGAAACTCTGTCTCTACTAAAAACACAAAAATCAGCTGGGTGTGGTGGTGTGCCCCTGTAATCCCAGCTGCTGGGGAGGCTGAGGCAGGAGAATGGCTTGAACCTGAGAGTTGGAGGTTACAGTGAGCCGAGATTGTGCCACTGCACCCCAGCCTGGGTGACAGAGCAAGATTCCATCTCAAAAAAGAAAAAAAAGTAATGGGTGGGCACAGTGGCTCACACCTGTAATCTCAGCACTTTGGGAGGCCGAGGTGGATGGATCACTTGAGGTCAGGAGTTCAAGACAAGCCTGGCCAATATGGTGAAACGCCATCTCTACTAAAAATACAAACATTAGCTGGATGTGGTGGCGTGTGCCTGTAATCCGAGCTACTCGGGAGGCTGAGACAGGAGAATCGCTTAAACCTCGGAGGTGGAGGTTGCAGTGAGCCAAGATTGTGCCACTGTGCTCCAGCCTGGGCAACACAGGGAGACTCTGTCTTAAAAAAAAAAAAAAAAAAAAAAAAAAGAATTAAAAAAAAAAAAAAAAAAAAAAAAAAAAAGAATTAAATTAAAGTTGAAGTATGTTACCACCAGAGTAAACAACTCAAAGCTCAATTTGCACATACTCAGGCAAAGCTAAATCTGCCACAGATTATTTCTCTGATTTCTGGCTGTCCGTTTCTTTAAAATCAATCATCAGACTCATCCTGATTCTCGAAATGTTTATATATATCTTTTCAAGGGCTTGTTAGAATCTGGAAAATACATTAGTGGGACTTCCATTTTATATATAATGAAACAGGTTTGTGGAGGTTGAATAATTTTATCAAAGGGCATATGGCTATTAAGTAGAGAAAGGAGGATTTGCTCAAAGTCTGACTGATTCCCAAGGTATGTGTCTGTGACCTCTATAATGTACCATCTCTCCTATGCAGTTTATTCACATGATCTGTGGGCTCTTTTAGAATGTTTATAATTTGGTTTGAGATACTTGAATTACACAATATTGAATTATTTGTGTAATTTTCATTTTATCTTATTTTAAGCAAAAGCGTCTTCGCTATTACTTTTGGGATGTATCTGTTTCTATAGCTTTTTCTAGTAATAGGTCATCTGTTGAAATAAGTGTTCTGCTACTTTCTTGCCCTTTATAAATGCTGTTGACCAAAATATAGCGTAAGCTCCATCAGTACACTAATTGTTACTGCTCATATTCTTTTCTTTTACTAGCTAAGTGGTACAATAAACATTTTTCCTGGTTACAAAACAGCCAGAATGTAGCAGCAAATGGACTATATTTTAAATGGAAACTAGCTGGTTGGCATGGTCCTATATATAAAGAGAAGGCAGTTGTGATCGTCCAGGGTACCATGCCATTTCACTCAGGAATTATGGGTTTAAATAGCACCTTCATGTCTCTTCATTTTGGAATGACTTGCAAAATGTAAACGATTTCCATTTGGAAGTCAATGGAATTGACTTTCCATTAGAAAATGGAAATGACGTTAGTACCATTTTTGACATATACCACACATTTTAATGGTAGTCCTATGAGAACCTTACAATGTCTATTATAATATTTTCATCGAGAAGCCAAATGATACCTCTATCTTTTCTTGATGTTATAAGCAAATATAACAGCAGGTTGTCAGTGCTTGATGATTAAAATAGCTCATTGAATTTCTATTATTGTTCAGTGGAAAGAGATTACTTTTGGCTGGAGTTGGGGGTGGGTGTGGTGGAGGGGAACGTGTTGAGTTGTGCCCTAAAGAATGGGTAAGATTTAGATTTTTTGGAACTCATTCCGACTCATACCATTTTGTGTGATTTTCATTTTGAAAGTCATTCCAAAATGAATAGACAAAAAAGCGAAAGCTTTTTTTTTTTTTTTGGGAGTTGCAGATATGTATTTTCTTATGAGGAAAACTACCACCATGTAGTACATTATTTATTAGTATACAGAAGCAATCACATTTTCCTGTCTTTCTAGTAAGGCTTACAGGCCATTCTAGTGGATCATGGAATCTTCCTAGAGGAAGAAACATTTAAACTGAAAATTAAAGTAAGCATTAGTCAGGGAAAAGTTTGGGGAAGAACATTTTAGCAAGAGGGACATGTGAAGCTTTTGAGGCAGAAAGAGCTTGACTTTTTAGGGGACCCAGAGGCCAGTGCAGCTAAACCCAGTAAGTGGAAGAGTCACTCAAGGTGGCTGAAGGTGAGATTATATAGGACTTTAAAAATGATCACTTTGGCAGGTTTAGAAGAATGCTTTGGAAGGGATTTTTGTTTGGAGTCTAATGCAGTCAACCAGGGAAAAGTTATCCTAATGATAGCATGAATGAAGATTTGACAGAGACAATAAGTGAATAGATTTGAGGGTTATTTGGGATATAGAATTAGAAGCTGTGATTGGTTAAGATGTAGGCCTTACATCTATAGTGTAGTTATCTGGCCCTTTAAAAATATTTTTTCATACATCTCTTATTTTGTAGCTCTAGCCTGTAATCCTATAGCAACTTTCCTTTGCTTAGCTTTATTCTTCCTTGTGGTACAATTGTATAATACCTTGATTAAATACACATCAGTGATCACCCTTCTTTTTTGTCTTCAGAGCAACTTCTGGTAATTACTAATAAAGTGGTTTTTCCAAAGGTGTAATGCATCTGGTGGCTATAAAAGTTCCCTCTTTTCTTATGTGTCAAAACAGGGGTTAAAAAAAGAAAAAAAACAAAAATAAGAAAGTTCCTTCTTTTTCTCCCTAAAAGTGAAATTTGAACCAGGTCTATTTTGTACATTGTTTTTTAGTCTATATCAAAAATAGGGTAATACAACTCAGTTGGCTTTAAGGGATACGTACTGGGCCTCATGAGATTGTTTTGTTTTGTTTTTGCTTTTTTGTTTTTAATTTCAGGTTAAACTGCCACCATAATACCTTCGAAAAGTTTATTTTTTTCTTCAATGAATATAGTTTCTATTTTATTTATTTATTTTTGAGACGGAGTCTCGCTCTGTTGCCCAGGCTGGAGTGTAGTGGCATGATCTCGGCTCACTGCGAGCTCTGCCTCGTCCCAGGTTCACGCCATTCTCCTGCCTCAGCCTCCCGAGTAGCTGGGGCTACAGGTGCGTGCCACCACACCCAGCTAATTTTTGTATTTTTAGTAGGGACGGGGTTTCACCATCTTGGCCAGGATGGTCTCGATCTCTTGACCTCATGATCCACCTGCCTCGGCCTCCTGAAATGCTGAGATTACAGGCATGAGCACGGCACCCGGCCCATAGTTTCTATTTTATTATTTAAATGTTTCTATGTAGAATTTTCAATCTTTTAGGACATTTCAAAGACAGTTTTCTTCCCTATTTCATTTGTATGGCATCTGAATTCAGAATTCTTATTGAACAAGAGAGCTCAGATGTCTTCAAAGGTGCTGCAGATTATCTAGGTTTTCTTTAAATATTACAATTTGACTTTTGAATTAGATCAGTGAATATTTATGTTATAGTTATTTTTTATCCAGGGAGCTTTATGTTTTGGAATATAAATCTATTTTTTAAAATCAATAATCTTTTAAGAGTTTTTAGGCTTTCTCTTTTATTCTTACGTGTTTCAACATTTTACTGTTAGATTGTTCTTAAGGCTTCCGGGGGGGCACTTTGTCTTACGTAATTGGTTTCCTTTTAATTTTTTCTTAAATATCTTACCATAGCACAACTTAAAAAGAAAGCTTTTTAGATGAAAGGCAAGAACTCTATTATTTTAATAACAGTCATTGCAAATAGTGCAAAGATGAAAGTTCTTGAATTGTGCCTTGTGTGTGATCTTAGAAATTTCTTACATATGATTATGCTTTAAAATATTTACAGTCTGTAGTTAGCATTCAAGTGAACATTTCTTTTTCATATGGATAGTTTTTTGAAAAAATCAAAGCAATACTTAATGTGTTTGAAAATCCTAGTAGTAGTTCTGTTGAATATATTACTATTTTATGTCCTACATTTCATTTTGTAATTATCTTCCTGAAATTTTCTTAAGTGCTTGGTGATAAAACCTAATTATAGTTTAAGGTAAACAAAAATTACAAGAGAGCTCAAAACAAAGGTTGTTTGTATTCTGAGTGTTCTGTGGTTTGTATTGTGATCCTTGATTACTAAGTAACACAGTAACAGAGTTGAAGCCAGGCCTGTTGAGTACATCTTGAAAACTAGTTTCCTAGTATTTTTCTTGCCTTAAAAAAAAAAGCAGTTCCTATATTTATGGCCTTTCTGTCTTAGTAAATCCCGTGATCACTGATATCCATGATGCCCTACTGTGAGTTGATAGAAACTCAGCATGTTTCAGAGCAACTGTGTATATGGATGGTAGCTTGATTTTAGTAGAGAGTGGTTTTATTTAATTACACTTTTTGTAAAATTACACTTTTTGGAATTACACTTTTGTAATGTGTAAATAACACATTAAAAACCATGCCATTTAGAAATAATTTTTAATGTCATTCCCCTTTTTGAACTAGTTATAATTAATTTTTTTTATATGTAGACAGTTTTCAAACCCACAGAAAAATTGGAGGATGAACCTGTACAACTTTCACCTGTATTCACCAACTGTTAACATCTTGGCATGCCCATATGTTCTCTGACACGTGTGCATGTACACACACACACATATATACACTTTTATTTTGCTAAGTTATATGAAAGTAGGCTGGAGACATCACGATACTTCACCTTTACTTTGGCAGGTATCTCTCAAGAATAAGGATGGCCTTTTACATATCCACAGCTCCATTTTATTTTCTAAAAACAACAACATTAATTAAAAAAAATTATCTGACATATGGTCCGTTTTCAAGTTGTCCTCCAAATGTCGTGTATAGTCAGATTTAGTTCAGACATTTCCAGGAAGAACACCAGTGAATTTTTGTAACCTCCCAGTGCATCGCGTAAGGAGGCTCATAATATCAGCCCATCCTGATAATGAGCACTCGGTAGAATGATGACTGCTGGGTCTTTTCAGGTGGATTTTCCCCTTTGCAACTAATAGTAATCTTTGGTGGGATACTTTGAGAACATTTGAATATCCTGTTTCTCCACAAGATTTTACCAATGCTTTTAGCACCCGCTACTGATCCTTGCTTGAATCAGTTATTACATTAGGAGTTACAACGATTTATCTTAACTTGTCATTTTTTAAATGTTAACTGGATGTCTATCGGGAAGATCTTTCCCATTTCCTCCTTTCTCTCCTTTTTATGAGGTATTATTGTAGATAGAATTTTTTTTTTTTTGAGACAGAGTCTTACTCTGTCACCCAGGCTGGAGTGCAGTGGTGTGATCACTGCTCACTGCAGCCTCAACCTCCCAGGCTCAAGGGATCTTCCCACCCCAGCCTCCTAAGTAGCTGAGACTACAGGTGTAAATCACCAAACCTGGCTAATTTTTAAATTTTGTGTAGACAGGATTTCACTGTGTTACCCAGGCTGGTCTTGAACTCCTGGGCTCAAGTGATCATCCTGCCTTGGCCTCCTGGAGTGCTGGTATTACAGGCATGAGCCAGATAGAAAGATTTTTTAAAATTCAGGCTGGGCATGGTGGCTCACACCTGTAATCCTAGCACTTTGGGAGGCAAAGGCAGGTGGATCACAAGGTCAGGAGTTCAAGACCAGCCTGGCCAATATGGTGAAACCCTGTCTCTACTAAAAATGGGAGGTTGCATGACCGAGATCACCCACTACACTCAACTGGTGACAGACGACATCCCTCTCAAAAAAAAAAAAAAAAAATCAAGAAATTTTGATGCTTTTTTATTGAAGTGCGGTTTAATGTACAGAAATGTTTATAGATTATAAGTGTACAGTTTGAGGAATTATCACAAAGGATTTACATAGGATAATTGTAAACATTGTGTAAACATTGCTCAGTTCATAAATGGAAGGTAGACAGTACCTTTTGTGTCTGGTTTACATCACTCAGTTTTGTTTTTTGTCAGGTTCATCCATGTTTTGCATATAGTCAAATTGCTGTGTTTGACTCTATCACTGTTTATTTATTATCAAATAATATCTGGGTTGTTTGTAGTTTTTTACTAGTATGAATAAAGCTACCATGTATGTTCTTCTACATGTCTTTTGGGATCAGTAGTTGGGTGTAGGATTGCCTATGAGAAAGGATTTTGGCGGTATTAACTTGCGATTTCTCTACCCAGACAAGGGCACAGGTGCTGCTTTAGCTGCCAGAATCCTCTCTAAGGCTTTCATAAATTATTAAGAGCATATTTGGGGATTTTATTTGGGGAAATGTTAACAAATACTATTTACTATCACATAGTACCACATCTGTATGCCACTTATTATCAAGGCAAATCCTTGCTCACTTAATCCAAAAAGAGAATACTCTTTATTCTGTATGTCAACTCACACATAAATGTAAATGGAGTATAATCATATTCAAATTCATCTTATGAATTGTGGATTTTTTTTTTTTTTGAGACAGGGTCTTATTTTGTTGCCCAATCTAGAGGGCAGTGGCATGATCTCTTCTCATTGCAACCTCTGCCTCCTGGGTTCAAACAATTCTCCTGCCTCAGCCTCCTGAGTAGCTGGGATTATAGGCATGCACCACCAGACCCAGCTAATTTTTGTATTTTTAGTAGAGACGGGGTTTTGCCATGTTGGCCAGGCTAGTCTCGAACTCCTGACCTCAAGTGATCCTCCTGCCTCGGCCTCTCAAAGTGCTGGGATTACAGGCCTGAGCCGCCAGCACCAGACTGAATTGTGAGGTTTTGCGAAACAGATAAAACCTTTGTCATGATATTAGATCTTCTAAATTTTGTACCTCATACAACCAAATGAAGAGAAATTGTTTAACCACTCACATGTAAAGATAGTTGGAACTGATGTATTATAAATTATGAGAGACTTATAATCAACTGGTTGCATAGATATCTCCAACACCTCTGGCGACTGAGTTTTAAAACCATGTACAAGTTTTCCTGGGTAAGAAAGAAGCAGGGGACCAGGTGTGGTGGCTCATGTTTGTAATTCTCAGCACTTTGGGAGGTCAAGGCAGGAGGCTTGCTTGAGGCCAGGAGTTTGAGACCAGCCTGGCCAACATAGCAAGACCCCATCCCTAAAAAAAATAAAACTAGTCAGGTATGGTGGTACGTACCTGCAGTCTCAGCTACTTGGGAGGCAGATTCAAGAGGATTATGTGAGTGCAGGAGTTAAGGATGCAGTGAGCCATGATTGTGCCACTACACTCCAGCCTGGGCATCAGAGTGAGACCCTATTTCTATTAAAAAAAAAAAAAAAGAAAAAAGAAAAGAAAGAAGCATAGAAAGCAAAAGTAGCAGACAAAGCAAAAATAGGTTTCTATTCATACCATTGCATATGTTTGCTGAGTTTTCTTTTTTTTTTTTTTCCAGTAGTGGCCACGGAGGAAGTAGTTACTGCAGAATCTGTGGATGGTGCCATTCAGCAAGTAGTTAGTTCAGGGGGTCAGCAAGTCATCACAATAGTTACAGATGGAATTCAGCTTGGAAATTTGCACTCTATTCCAACCAGTGGAATTGGTCAGCCCATCATTGTGACCATGCCAGATGGACAACAAGGTTAGTAGTAGACATTTATATAAAGTTTGTGTTTTTTTTTTTTAGTTTTTATTTTCTTTAAGTCTTCCCTGCAGTCCAAAAAGAATGTGTTTATTTTTAATTCTCAGGAAATTGTGATATGTGTTCCAAAGAATGTATTTTTGCCTTGAGTTATATTTGTATAACCCTTTGCAGTAGACTTAATTACCTAATTTTATTTGCTTAGGCTAATTAAAATTAAAATTAGCTTGCTTTCTCCGAGTATATACTGGGTGGAAAGAGAAATTGGCCCCAGAGTATTCTGGTTGAAAAATGAGCTTAAATGTCAACACAAATAATATCCGAAATAAATAATTCAAATCAGCATTGGACAGTAGTTTCCTAGATCATTTAATGCAATTCAAATACCATGTGAGCTTTTAAAAATACCATGTAAGAAAAAGCTACTTAAAAAGAAGTTGGAGCCTGGGCAACATAGTGAGACCCCATGTCTAAAAGAAATATTAAAAATTAGCTAGGCATGGTGACATTTGCTGATAGGCCCAGCTACTTGGGAGCCTGGAGTGGGAGAATTGCTAGAGCCCAGGAGGTTGAAGCTGCAGTGAGCCAGTATCACGCCACTGCATTCCAGCCTGGGCAACAGAGAGAAACTCTTTCTCAGAAAAAGAAAAAGAAAAAGAAAAAGAAAAAAAAAGGTGGATTTAGGACTTGTAGTAGGAATATGGTAGCACATTTTAGCAGCTTTATTGTGAATTCTAACATTTTTCTCCTTTTGGAAACCACAAAGGCTAACAAGATGAAACAAAAGCCTCAGCTACATTTTCAGTGAAACTAAAAGGCTGAGAAAACCTCAGAATTCCACATTTTTAAGTGCTGCCAAAAGCATCTGAAGCCATTACAGCCAGGGCAAGAGGACTCTCATGGAAATCCACACTGGTGCATCAAGGAAAGAAAAGGGGTTAAGCTCAGCAATAAACATGCTCTCTCAGAAGGACAGGGCCCCAGACTCAGTAGGAAGTGCTGCATGCAGGACTGAGATAGAATAGGGCATGAAATCTGAGGCAGAGAGAGAAGCTGTAGAAAGTGCCTAAGTAAGCATTGCCCTGTACCTTGTCTCCCCCTAAAAAAAGTGTCCACACATAATCTTTGAGAAAATGAATAGGGCTAGTACGGTGGCTCATGCCTATAATCCCAGCACTTTGGAATGCTAAGGTGGGATGATTGCTTGAGGCCGGGAGTTCAAGACCAGTCTCAGCAACACAATGATACTCGTCTCTACAAAAGTGAAAACGACGAAATTAGCCAGGTATGATATTGTGAGCCTGTAGTCCCAGCTACTTGGAAGGCTGAGGCAGGAGGATCGCTTGGACCCAGAAGTTTGAGGCTGCAGTGAACTATGATTGCACCATTGCACCCCAGTGTGGATGACAGAGTGAGACCCTGTCTCCATAAAAATAAAGAAGGAAAGAAAATGAGTAGGATTGTAGAACGTTTGCCTTTCATGGCCAGCAAAGGGCAGGGCTCGAGGTAGAACTTTGCCTAAACCAGGTTTGGTTTTGACTGACAGAGGAGGCATGGCATTGAACAGAGACCAGATTTCAAGAAAGGAGTTTGTTGCTGTAGCAGTAGGAGAGGAAACCCTTGACCTGTGAAGCCTGGGAGGCCATTCTGTCCCACTCTGCTGAAATCTGCTGATAGCTGGTCTGAAATTTGGAATAGGGTCGGATGCTTTCACAAAGCGTTAAAGAACTAATTCTAATTTTTAGAAAAGAAGAAAACTTTAAAAATATTTGTATCAAGCAGACATAACATTGTTTCCAAAACCTGTATCATTATACAGACTAATGATTTCTCACAGCTCTGAAGGCTAGAAGTATGAGATCAAGGTGTTGGGCAGGTTTGGTTTCTTCTGAGGCTGCTCTCCTTGGTTTGCAGATGGCCACCTTGTGGCCTGTCCTCACATGGTCTGCCTCAGTATTTGTGTTATCTGTGTCCTAATCTCCTCTTCCTATAAGGACACCAGTAGTACTGGATTAGGGCCCATCTCATTTTACCTTAATTATCTGTTTAAGGACCCTGTCTCCAAATAGAGTCACACTTTGAGGTACTGGGGGTTAGGACTTCAACATGTGAATTTGGGGAGTGGGAGTACCATTCAGCCCATAACAAATATCAAGTTTTTTTCTGTAATTAGCCAAATGGATTCTAAAGTTTATGTTGATGGGGCAGAGGGAAGAAGAATAAGGAAAACTCTGGAAAAGAATAGCAATGAGAAAGTTCTACTGAATATTAAAAAAATAAACTTTTAAAGCCTTCCTGAATTAAAATATATATAGTTTACATATGAATTATATAGACTTTACCGACAGTCTAATAAACAGATATAAATTCTCATTTTTTCCTGAGTTAATTTATGTCATGAATAAAAAAGAAGTAAAACCCGAATTCTCAATATTTCTAATGTTTTAAATTATATTATACTAAATAAATATTAGTTTTACTATTTTTAAATTTTTATTTACATTTATAACTGTCACTAAGAGAGTTTTTCATGTTTTGGTAAAAAATTTTAAAGGCCATGGAACAATTGTAGTTTTCCCATTGTGATTATTAAAATGGCTTCCCATGGTTCCAGCTTGCACAGTCATTTTTATGTTCCTGTACTGCTGTGCAAAGCAAGGACAGCCTCTCTATATAATTGCATTTATATAAAGAGCTACTAACAATTGAGAAAAAGCCCAACAGTACAATACAAAAACAAGCAATGTTTATGAACTATCAGTGCTCATAATGGAATATCCACTTAGTGGATATTATGCAGCTAAATAAGCAGAAGCTCTCTATGTAATGATGTAAGATACTATAAGTATTTGGAGTGAAAAAAGCAGATGCAGAACAATATGTCTATTGTATATATGCTACCTTTTATGTAAGAAAGGAAAATGGGAATGTATACTAATTTTTAAACAAATTAATATAAGTATAATACATAATAAATTAATAAAATGATATCTGTTAGGGGTGGGCATGAGGCCTCTCAAAATATGCTTGTTAAATATTTTGATGTTTTGAGTCATGAATGAATATATTATCTACATAATTTAAAAAATATTTGTAGGTACTTTAATAAGTAGATTTCAGTAAAAAAGCAAGAAGGTAATAAAAAAGACAAATATGGATTGTCTCATAAAAAGCAAATCAATGATTTGGAATTATTGTTTTGGAATGTACTTAGATGAGTAGCATCAACAATGTCAAGACTAGTTCTATTTCTAATAAATCTCTCTGGAAATGAAGTAATACATACTTTTTTTTTCATTTTAGTATTAACAGTACCAGCAACAGACATTGCTGAAGAAACTGTTATAAGTGAAGAACCACCAGCTAAGAGACAATGTATCGAAATAATTGAAAACCGGGTGGAATCTGCAGAAATAGAAGTAAGGAGTCTTTTACCCGGTGTGCTTTGCCGCAGTCATCCAAAATAAATTCAATTTTTTTTGTCTTTTATATTTATTACTGACAGTATTGTTTTGATACAGAATGAAAGTGCGTAGTATTTTCATTTTGTTTATTTTTGCCTTATACATATAGCAAGCCCTCAATAAATAAATATTGAATGAATGAATGAGTGAGTGAAGAATTTGTTTATAACAGTCTGTCATCTTGATAACACTGGAATGTCTTTGGTTCTTCCACTTCATCCTTTATATTTTAAACTTACACACACCATTCTTACGCGTCACTAAAGGAAAATACCAGTATATATTGGCTAAAAGTTTTTTTTTTCGTTCAAAACTGAAACTCAAATGCCTAATTGGGCTAGGGGGTCCTCTTAAAGAAGGTTGATGTTTGTCAAATGGGTTATTTTTTAAAAGCAATAGGTAATTGCTTATTTCAAGGCAAGTACGTGAATTTAGACTAGCTGTTCATAGGATTCAACATTTTTTCCCCTCTCCCAAAGTAATTTGTAAGCGTAAACCAGTTTGTAGGTGTAACAAAACCACAGTTGCTTCACAGGTTTTTTTCTTGACTGACTGTAAATAAAATTTTGTTCCATGAACTTGATAATAAGTTATATCAAATGAAAACAAAGTTATACTTGAATAACTTTGAAAGAACAACTGCAACCACTGAACTTGAAATCAAATGAGCTGAGTTGGAATCCCACCTGTTGCTCTATTAGCCTTGAGGCAAGGAATCTTATCTTTCTGAGTTTCAGTTTTATTGTGTCCCAAACTGGAATTTAGAATAATAATGTCTCCATTTTCGGGTTTTTATGAGAATTGAAAAAGTCACTATAGTCATACAATATTTATATCTGATATGTGTTTGTGGTAAACTTGGTGAATATTTAGTAATTTTTTGTAAAGGTTCTTGTTATAGAAAGGAGATTTTTAAAATAAGTCACTAAAAGGCAACATAAGTCAAACTAAAGACAATGAGAAAATAACCTTCCTAAATTCATGTAAATATAAGACTGGTACATCTTTGGCCACACCACAAATATATTATTGAGTTTAAAAGAATCTGATTATTGGTTTAACCAGAATATTTGGTAAAATTATGACTTTAAATATTGATGTTGGGTTGTTTTATTTCTTCAAGATTTAAAGTGATATGTAGGATATTGAAGTTCTTATTCACAAACTAACAATTTTTCCATTGAATGGTATCAGTATACTTATTATTTAATAGTTTTTGTTGTTTTTCTGATATGTCAGATGATCTTTTTCAGACACATAAGGTAACAAAATTGTCATGTACTTCGCTTTAACTATCTAATAAAGTACTATTTTAAAATTACTTGAATTTTTATTAAATGTAAGCTTATTTAATTCAACAGATTATATTTTTAAACAATGAATGTGCAGCCTGTACCTTTATTTACCTAATGACCAGTGAGCATTGCTGTTTCCCTCAAAGTTCAGCCTGATTTCTTTCTTACAGTCTTTTGAGAGACCAGGGAAAATAATTGCAAATAACAAGGAAGTATGAATTTAGAGGTATATAAAGTAACTAGGGCCAAGGAGATGGAGCTTTAGGGAGATTCAGTTTTAGCTTGGTATGAAGAACAGTGGTTTTTGGTTTGCTTGCTTTGTTTTGATTTTAGTAATTAGAGCTTTCTGGTAATGGAAATCTTATTCTCCATCACTGGAAATGTTCAAGCCAAGGTTGCATGACCTCTTAGGGCTATTTCAGAGAAACCTGGAAGCATACAGTGAGTATACAGGTAGTGGTAGGCTGGAGATATAGAATGAAGAGATGACCTCCAATGTTTTCACCAAACCAGGTAATAATTTCCTTATAATACATGAAGTTGTTATTTTGAATTTATTTTCTTAGGTGGCCAGTGGGGTTATCTTGGGGGGAGACTTTTATACTCCTAAGGGACAGCTTGGCCATTAACTTTCAAAGTTTCTCTAAAGCAGCGTCAGGAGACATATTTGGTTGTCGTGACTGGTGGCATTCCACTGACATGTAATGGGTAGAGGCTGGGTAGACATCCTACAATGCACAAGACAGCCTCCCACAATAAAGAATTGTGTGGCCCAAAAATATCAATGATGCTGAGATTGAGAAACTTAAAGAAATTTAAAAATTAACTTTATACAAAATCTAATATTTGAGTTTTCTCCATGTATCTGTGACTGCAATGACCAGAGTGACTGTCCATAAAGAAGTTGCTAAGAGTTGGCCGGGTGCAGTGGCCTATGCCTGTAATCCCAGCTCTTTGGGAGGCCAAGGTGGGTGGATCACCTGAGGTCAGGAGTTCGAGACCAGCCTGGCCAACATGGTGAAACCCCGTCTCTACTAAAAAATACAAAAATTAGCTGGGTGTGGTGGCGCACGCCTGTAGTCCCAGCTACTCGAGAGGCTGAGGCAGGGGAGTCGCTTGAACTCGGGAGACGGAGGTTGCAGTGAGCCAAGGTCATGCCATTGCACTCCAGCCTGGGTAACAGAGTGAGACAAAAGAAAAAAAAAAATAAGGTGCTAAAAATTTATGTTTACAGTTTCCCAACTAACAATGGAGAGGTCTGCCACGAGTCTCTGGAAAAATTACTTTAAATTGTAGAAAGTGTATTGTAAATTTTGTGGGCTTTACATCTGCCTGTGGCGATGTAGGAAATAGGTCTTTTTTTGGAGGGAAAGGTATGAATAAGACACCAAATTGCAATAATGTGTATAATTTTATCTTCCATTTATTACTGCATTGAAGTTCTTTTTGGAGGAAGTGTTATTTACAGATTTCTAAAAATAAGCAACTTTAGACTATTCTGAATTGAAATTAATCTTTGTACATGTGTAAGAAATGTATTCAGTGTATTAGGAGTAACAGATTTTCTCTATTACTTACTTTATTGTGTGACTTCAGGAAATACCTTTATGTTTTCTTTGCCATGAAGGTTAGAGATAAATGTTTATTAGTAAATTTTATTTTATTTTATTTTATTTTTAGATAGAGTCTCTGTTGCTCAGGCTGGAGTGCAGTGCTGCTATCTCAGCTCACTGCAACCTCTGCCTCCCAGGTTCAAGTGATTCTCCTGCTTCAGTCTCCTAAGTAGCTGGGATTACAGGCGTACATCACCATGCCTGGCTAATTTTTGTATTTTTGATAAAGATGGGGTTTCAGCAGGTTGGCCAGGCTGATCTCGAACTCCTGACCTCAGGTGATCCATCCGCTTCAGCCTCCCAAAGTGCTGGGATTATAGGCATGAGCCACTGCGCACGGCTATAAATTTTATTTTTATGAAATATTTGTGTCCTTTAACTGGTGGTAGATTTGAGATCCTTAGTGCTGTCTTAAAAACTGATTTCTATGAACTTTATAAAATGTTTTATTTGATGCAAAGTTTTTCAGTCTGTTTTTTTTTTTTTATGGCTATCTTTCCTGATCTGCCACAATTTAAAAATGTTTATAGTCACATCTGTCTCTGTTTTTCTTTTTTTTTTTTTCTTTTTTAAGGCAGGGTCTCGCTTTGCCACCCAGGCAAAAGTGCAGTGGTACAATCATGGCTCACTGCAACCTCAAACTCCTAGGCTCAAGCAAGCTTCCCACCTCAGCCTCCTAAGTAGCTGGGACCACTATACCCGGCTAAGTTTTTTTTTTTTTTTTTTTTTCTTCTTTTCATAGAGAGGGTGTCTTGCTACGTTGCCCAGGCTGGTCTTGGACTCCTGGCCTCAAGTGATCCTCCCACCTCAGCCTCCTGAAGAGTTGAGATTACTGGCATAAGTCACCATATCCAGGTCATATCTCTTCTCTCTCTTTTTTAATATTAGTTTTTTTATGTATGTTTGTATTTATTTATTTATTTTTTGAGACAGGGTCTCACTGTGTTGCCTAGGCTGGAGTGCAGTGGTGCAATCACAGTTCACTGCAGACTTGACCTCCCTGGGCTCAGGCAATCCTCCCACCTCACAGCCTCTTGAGTAGCTGGGACTACAGGCTACACCACCATGCCCAGCCAATTTTTGTATTTTTTTTGTAGAGATAAGGTTTTGTGGCCGGGCATGGTAGTTCATGCCTGTAATCCCAGCACTTTGGGAGACTGAAGTGGGAGGATCACTTGAAGTCAGGATTTCGAGATGAAGTTTTGCACTGTTGCCCAGGCTAGTCTCTTACTCCTAGGCTCAAGCAATCCACCTGCCTTGGCCTTCCAAAGTACTAGGATTACAGGCATGAGCCACTGCGTGCCCAGCACCCAGTCTATATCTCTTTTTTCTAAGGCTGGAGAAGGCAAAGTTTTTTTTCATAAATGGCCAGGTACCAAATATTTTTGGCTTTGTGGGCCCTGCAGTCTCTTTGTCAGCTACTCAATTCTGCCATTGTAGTGAAAGCAGCCATAGACCATTTAAAAATGGGTGAGTGTGGCTGTATTTCAATAAAACTTTATTTATAAAAACAAAATTACACTTGTCATGTTTGGCCCAGGGCAGTTAGAAAACTGATGTTTACACACAAGCAAACACCTCACATATCCTGCCCAGTTTCTCTCTTTTAAAAAACATTTAGGCCGGGCGCAGTGGCTCATGCCTGTAATCCCAGCACTTTGGGAGGCCAAGGCGGGCAGATCACGAGGTCAGGAGATCGAGACCATCCTGGCTAACATGGTGAAACCCCGTCTCTACTAAAAATACCAAAAGTTAGCTGGGCGTGGTGGCACGCACCTGTAGTCCCAGCTACTCGGGAGGCTGATGCAGTAGAATTGCTTGAATCTGGGAGGTGGAGGTTGCAGTGAGCTGAGATAATGCCACTGCACTCCAGCCTGGGTAACAGAGTGAGACTCCGTCTCAAAAAGAAAAAAAATAAAATTATAGTGTTAATTATACTTTCAATCTTAAAGATTAAATGTATTCAGCATGCAGTGCTAATGATCTTTGTCTTCTAGGTTTTATAGAATTAGCCAAAAAATGCTGTGAAAATGAGTTTTTTATTTCACCTAGTAGGCAGAAGGGAGCTATCTTTTCATTTTTATCAAGATAAATTGTACTTCTTGAAGTTAAAATATGCAATATGGAAAATAGGATTAGGTTCTTTTCACTGTTAGACTCGGTTTGCTTTCATCTTCTGCAATAATTGTGAATCCTTTCCTGACTCTAAATGTTAATAAATAGGTAATACTAGAAGATGCTTTAGAGTTAACCTCTTCCAATATTTCCTGCCAAATCAAGGTAAATTTTTACCGATATTCAAAACTTTGGCTACCAAAGGATTGGTCTTATTTTTCACATACATGTAAGTTTTTGTTTGTTTTCTCTTTTCTCTCTCTTTTTTTTTTTTGTTGAGACAAGGTCTTGCTCCGTCGCCCAGGCTGGAGTGCAGTGGGGTTGCACTGCAACCTCAACCTCCTGGGCTCAAGTGATCCTCCTGCCTCAGCTTCCCAAGTAGCTGGGACCACAGGCGCAGGCCACCATGCCCGTCTACATGTTGTATTTTTTGTAGGGGTTTTGCCATGTTGCCCAGGCTTGTCTTGAACTCCTGGGCTTAAGTGATCCGCTTGCCTTGGCCTCTCAAAGTGCTGGCATTAAGGTGTGAGTCACTGTGCCCGGCCACACGTAAAATTTTAAAACACGTGCATGGCTGTGGACACTCCTGCCAGAGCTGTGGTCTAGCTCCTGGGAAGTAACATCTAACCTTCCACCCCTCACCCCTTCTATTGGTGTCCTCAAAGTCCTGCACAGTTTGTAGCCAGGGTACTGGCATTGATTGCTTACCTTGGACTCATCCTAGGTTGTCTTTTCTGACTTGTTCCTATCTTGGCTGGATTTAGGATAAGAGGAGGGGAGAAGAAGTGTTGGGAGGCAGCAGGATAGGGCCTGGGCATTGCTTAAACTGGGAGTAAGGGGCATTCCTTTCTTCTACTTGTACATTTTGTATAATTGGAAGATTTGGAGATCATTTGTCTCCAAATGAATCACTCCCACATCTGGTGGGCCCATGAGAAAAAGAAATGTTGGAGCTAGCTTCATTCCCATTGTGGGGAAGGAAGTAGAATCACAGAAAGGCAGGAGGATTATACATGCTCCTGCTCGTGGACCAACCATGTGAATAGTGAAGGTGAGGAATCCTTTGGTGTTCGCAATGGTCAAGAGTCAAGGAGGCAGAGGATATATAGAATAGGATATATAGAAAGAGAACCTCATACTGTGCCTCCCCAGCAGTCGGCCAACCACTTACCTTTAGTTCTCTCTGGCCAAGTGTCTTGTCCACTGTGGACCTATCATTCTTGTGATAATCCGACCCCTGGCCTTCACCCCACTCAGAGGTCCTGGGCATCTGTGATGAGGTTGCCTCATTCCTAAGACCTGGAAACTAACCTTGAGCTTTGGTCTGTGGAGGTTGAGCTTTTGTCCTTGTGCTTACTTAGAGGTGTGGGAGTGGGTTCACTGAAATGTTTCTCCTTGTTTTTCCTGCAATAACTGAAGAGGGGCAGAGTGAGGAGGAAGAGGAGAAAGAATACCATTTTCATTGGATTGGATTTGTGTTTCAGCTCTCAGTTTGTTGAGGAATTTAATGCATATATTTTATACCTATATAATTTAATCATTGAAAATTTAATATTTTATTGGTTTATGAAATAGTATAATTTAGGAAATACTGATCTTGACCAGCACTCTTCATTTTAAAGGTGAATTATCTTGCTTGCTATTGTAAATGAAAATAGTTTTAAAAGCAGTAATGTTAGAACCCTATAAATCCAACTTCTTACTACGTGACCTTGGGAGAGCTACGTCATCCCTGAGCATCATTTTTCTTGTTCTGTAACTTGTGCATAATATCTGTCTTAGATGCTTATTGTTGGAAATCACCCTGTTTACTCATATAGTGGGTGCTCAATAAAATTGTTTTATAATTATTACCTTTAGGTAAGAGCACCACAAATGGAAATTTAGAGACGTGTGGTTGTATATTTCCCTCTTAAAAACTCTTCGCTAGTTTTTGTAGTACATATAAAGGTACAGGTGCCCAGTTTGGAGTCTTCCTGTTAGTCTTATTTCTAAATAGGAAAATAATTTCCTTACGGTCAGAAACTAATCCATACCTCATAATGTGGAGCACAAAATTAGGGACTTAAATATTAGCGAATTGATTGAAAAGGCAAGATGTCTAGGAAATTTCAATAGGTGGCTGCTTTTAGCTACTACAGTTTTTTTTTTTTTAATTTGAAGGATGCATGCTTATATGTATTAATAATGTATTTTTGCAAAAATTAAAAAAAAAACCTTTTCTTTTAATTAGGAGAGAGAAGCTCTTCAGAAACAGCTGGATGAAGCAAATCGAGAAGCACAAAAATATCGACAGCAGCTCCTAAAGAAAGAACAGGAAGCAGAGGCCTACAGACAGAAGTTGGAAGCTATGACTCGTCTTCAGACTAATAAAGAAGCTGTTTAATTGAAACGAACATGTAGTTTGATTTTACTTTTGGTCGAGAAAGAATACAATCTTGAACTGTACACAACAAAGGTACAGCCATGGGAATACAGAATGATAGAAGAGACTACAGATGGATAATTGGACTTAAGCCATGAGCTCTGAGTTCTTGTAACATAAAACTTTACTTTAGAAGTTGTGAAATGTATTTAAAACTGAATTCTGTAAATAGTTTTTGTTTTTTTTTACAGTTCCAAATGAGTCGATAAAGATTGTTGAAGAGATCCAAAACTACAATAAGCAACTGTTTTTGTGAATTCTTTTTGATTTTAGTACAAACCTTAATTTCTCAGAAACAGAACAGTTTTAAGGGTGATCGTTGTTGGTTAGACCAAATGTTGTGTAATAATTATGGTGGACTGATGCTGGAATTACTCCTGTAGGTATAAACCTCTATATGAAGAGAAGATTTCTCCCAGGAAATCTTTGTACAGCTTTAAGTTGTGTCAGATTCTCTGAAAAACATTTTTTAGAAAGCAAAATTTTTATATTTGTTCAATTTCAGCTATAGCCAAGTAGATTTACATGTATATGAAGCAAATATTTTTTAAAATTTCTGTTTGTACATATTCTGCATGTTTTATAATTTCAAAATGCATCACTTACATAGGTATTTCTCCCACAGAAATGATGAAAGTGACCAGAAAAAAACAAAAACAAAACCCCTTTACTCTGTAGGTCATTGAAACTAAGTAAGCTAGCAGCTGGTTTTTTTGGAATGACAATGTTCTCGGAAGGAGCAGCCTACAAGATAACTTGAATTTGCCAATTCTGCAAAATCTGTGCTTTTCCGAAAATTTAAGAGTGGGGACGTGAAACTGTATTCTGTGCCTTCCATCATGATTTCCACATGAAAGCACTTTAAGGCACTGGATTTTAAGATAATGTTTTTGGAAAACCCAATGCATATGGGTTTCTGAAATATTTTATGGACTTATTTCTCCCCAGGAAATTATTCTTATGGAAAAAAATTGCTTTTGTATGTAGAACAGGAACTTTTTGTACTATAGTGATGCAATAGACATGTCTAATGTAACTTCTACTTTTCCCTTTGAAAGCTCAGTGTCTGTGCTATGACTTGCTCTCATCACAATATTGTTGAATTCCACAATGTATGGACATTAAACACTGGCAGACTGTTCACTTTTTCTTTTTTTTTTTTTTGGTAAAACATTACTTCAAACCCCTTTTTCTTGCTTTATTTTCCAGTGTTTTATTGCTTTATGAACTGTTTAACCCTGAAATCCCCCTAGGTTATCTATACTGTATAAAAAAGCAATTACCCTTAAAACTGTACTCTGGTCTACTTTTCTATTTTGCAATTAAATATCTTTTTCACATATGTTATTGTAGACTTATGTTTTTATCACATCTTATTAACACATTAAAAATGTTATCCTACTGCATATTTGAGCCACCGTATGAAAATATACTCTCCACAACATGACTTTAAAATTCCTGAGGTAACTCTTGAGAATTTGTTAACTCTCTCACTGGAATTACCAGTATATTTGTTAATGTAATAAAGGGGTCTATGGTCTGTCAGCCTGATGGTTCCTATTGGAAGCGCTTAAAAAGGGTTTAGGGCAAATTGAAGAATTCTGTAAGGAAGAGGAAAAATATCTTTTTCAATTTTCCACTAAATTTGACATATTTTAAGTGATCCAAAAACTAGTTTTTAAAAATGCAAGGCCATATTTTCAGTAGCATGAAGTGACTTTTTCTGCAGTCCTGAAAAGTCAATAGAGAATGTCGTTTCTGGTTACTTCGGTACATTAATTTGTCATGTTAGGCAGGGTGCTGGTACAACAGCCAGGTACCCTGACGTGTGGTGCTGGAGCAGAGAAGGGCCAGTGTCTTCACCCCAGAGTGCAGCCACTGCAGAGTTTTGCTTTCAGACCAGGCTGGCCCTGAAAAGACTCAAGACAGTGTTGGGAACAAGTTTGTGAAAGCTAACTTAATGTTGTCTTTGACTTCCAGTCTCCTCTCCTGCTGGAGACTTTACCTGGTGCAAGAAATAATTTTGATTCCTAATAACAACAGCTGGCATAGATGGGGGAAAAAAATTGGTGCTTAAGGAGTGAGTCTATGATAGCATCAGGTACTCAGGTGTCTATGGAGGAAGCTCACCTTTTTCAGAGTCATTGTTACATAACATAATTTCTCAATCATTTACATCTGTAAAATCAATACTTAGACAAGAATTTGTAATTAAAACTTAAAATGGGGTTCTTTTTCCCTTCACTTATTTCATACTGTTTTCAGGTGGGCTGTAAAAGCTTTGCATTCTAGTCATTCTCAATGGTGCTCTGAACAGAGGATTTAAAGAACTGACAAAAATAAAAGTCTATGAAATAAAAGTTTTCAGAAATCCACACAATTGCTTCCACTACACAGTGATGGCTTTGTAGTGAGCAGTCATCTGGGTGCCACATCACTGGTTAATTGTTTCCACATACATATGAACAAACACCTTCTGGAGCAACTTTTCTCAACCAGGGTTCTGCAAGACAAGCAAGCCATTTAGTGTTACGGTGTAGTGAATTATTTTCTTTCCTATGCACCTAGAATCGTTCTTGTTTCATACTATCTAGACACTGAGTTCGTTAGGCATCTTGACTGCCCAATTACTTGATTCAGATTTAACACTTCCCTCTGTATAGTCTCTGGACCTCTAGAATTATAAGTTCTAGGTTGCATCTGTGATGCTTTCAGAAAGCCTCATCTGAGAAGTAGTATCTGTAGGGACTGTGCTTCTCAACTAATTTTCATTTATTGTTTTTTATTTTATTTATATCTTAATTACTTCACAAAAGGACTTGTGATGTCATTTGTTTTCATTGGCGTTTAGGAATTATTTTCTTAACATCAATCTTGAATGGCAGAATAGTTCTTTTACTCTGTCACTGGATTGCTCTATTTCTTTATGGTGGTGGAGGGTTGGGAAGACAATTAGAGAGAAAAGAGGATAAATGGGAAATCTCATGTAATGAAAACTATACAGATGGTCCCCAATTTATGATGCTTTGATTTATGATTGTTTGACTTTATAGTGGGTTTATCAGGGTATTAACTGCATTTTACATTTATGATATTTTTGACTTAGGATGGGTTTATCAGGACGTAACCCCATTGCAAGCCAGAGAGCATCTGTACTTGTTTGTAATAAAAAGATCTGCTTACAAATATCTTTGTCCAAAACGTGACTGATGAATATCTATACCAGTATATATGTCTTCAACGTGATCATTTATGATGTTATTGAAAATTAGAAGAAACCCTTGCTCATTACAGGAATTGATGGGTTGATAGAAATGTTTATGAATACCTCATTGTGATGTTACTGATTTTTTCCATACTACTCTATAACAAAGTTTTTCCTGATAAAGTCTATAAAGTTTATTTGTGCTTTAATACCTGAAAGACCTTGAGAGCTGACTCAGAATAAAATAGAGCAAGAAGAAAAGCCTTTGCAGATAAAATCACAAAGGAACCTTAATGTCCATATGGATGGGTTCCCAAGGCATTAGCACTCAGGCTTACATAGCAAATAGAAAAAAATATTTTCCATTCACCTGGTTTCTACTGAATAAATAGCTCCTCCATTATGTCAGATCAACTTAGGAATGGACTAATAGATTTGTTATTTCATCAAATAATATTTACCGTGCTTGGATTTCATTATAGATAACTAGTCTGTTGTAGTTTTGAATGATGTCTGCTATTTGCTTCCTCTGTTAGTTGAGAAAACCTGATGCACATGGACTCAGTTTGACGTAAGCTCTCCATATTCATTCTCAGATTATTCTGTGTAACCTACGATGGAAAACATACTATCATCACTGGAAATATGCTTCTGGTTCCAAATCAACATTTTTATATCAATATTTTTGTGACTTATTAAAACTATTTTCCAAATATATAGATACACAGATACATAGTCTTGATCCTCTTGATACACTGAGCTCTTTCAAATTTTTTCACTTCAATGACAGTCAAATTTTGAACATAATTTGGATACAATTTCTAGGGGCTCTTTATTTTCAGATAAATATTGTAACTACCCCCTCAAATGCCACCAGTTGCTTTTTGGAAAAATTTTGACCTGGTTTCTGACATTCTGTTCATTATGCTTTAATAAGTGCTTCCTCAGTGTGTGTGTGTGTGTGTGTGTGTGTGTGTGTGTTTGAGACGAAGCCTCGCTCTGTCGCCCAGGCTGGAGTGCAGTGGGGCAATCTCAGCTCACTGCAACCTCCACCTCCTGAGTTCAAGTGATTCTCGTGCCTCAGCCTCCTGAGTAGCTGGGACTACAGGCACGTGCGACCACACTCGGCTAATTTTTGTATTTTTATTAGAGCTGGGGTTCACCATGTTGGCAGGCTGGTCTCAAACTCCTGACCTCAAGCGATCTGCCCACTTCGGCCTCACAAAGTGCTGGGATTCCAGGCATGAGCCACCAGGCCTGGCCGTAGCTTCCTCAGTTTTTAATTTGGATAGTTTTGATCTCATGTCCATGGTTGACATGTAATGTTTTTCACATCTGTAAATATGTAATATTATCGAATACAATTCCAATCTTACTACTGATTGATTACATGGTTTATGATTTTGAATTGTATGGATTATTTAAATGTCTTCTTGCTTTTTCTATAAGCAAACAATTTTCCTACATATTTTTGTGTGCCAGTTAACAGTCAGTAGAGAATTTGTTTTTGCGTTACTATTTTTCATTATTCTAGACTTACCGTCTTCATCACGACTCTTAAGAATTGTTTAAATTGCATTCATTTACTATGTGTTGAAGTTTTCATGAAAGATCACAGAGAAAAATATAACATCCATGTACCTACCACCCAAATTTAATACATCCTAAGTGGCCTTCTTTGCTTTAATTCTTTTAAGAAACAGAATGTTACGGATGTAGTTTAAGTTCTTTTGTTTTCTTCTCATAACCCATTCCCTTCCTCTCTCCTAAAAGGTACCCATTATCAACCACTATCCTAGGTGTGAGATGTTTCTATCTACATTTTTACATTATGCTTTTATTATAGACTGGATTTCAGAAATATATGGTAGAGTTTTGTGTGGTTCTTAAACTTTATTAAGGCTATTGTACTATATAAGTAGCATTCTACATATTGATTTTTTCAGTTAAATTGTATATTAGATATTCATGTTTATACTTGAATAGTTAAGTCATTCATTTTGATTGTTATATAAAATTAAGTAAGAATGTATCCTAATTTGTCATTTTTCTCTGTATAGAAATATCACTTCCAATTTCTTGCTATTGTGAATAGCGCTATAATGAACATCCTTGTATATTATCTCCATATAGCATATGCTAAGTTTCCCAGAGGCATGTACCTAGTAATGAAATTGTTAGGTCTACAGTAGTCAACCTTACTAGATATTGTCAAATTGCTTTCTAAAGTATAATGAGTGAATAATGATAATTTTCATCTCACCACATCTCACCAACACCTAATGTCACATTTTTAACATTTTTGTCGTCGGCCGAGCCCGGTGGCTCACGCCTGTAATCCTAGCACTTTGGGAGGCTGAGGCAGGTGGATCACCTGAGGTCAGGAGTTCGAGACCAGCCTGACCAACATGGAGAAACCCCGTCTCTACTAAAAATACAAAATTAGTTGGGCACGGTGGTGCGTGCCTGTAATCCCAGCTACTCGGGAGGCTGAGGCAGGAGTATCACTTGAACCCAGGAGACGGAGGTTGCGGTGAGCCAAGAACATGCCGTTGCACTCCAGCCTTGGCAATAAGAGCAAAACTCCATCTCAAAGAAAAAAATTTTTTTTTTTGTCAACCCGTGTTGGTATGAAATTGTTTCTCATTATTTGCATTTCACTTATTACTAGCGAGGTCAAACATTTTTTCCCTCTTATTTCTTATCCATTAAAGTTTATTCTGTGAATTGCCAGTTCATGGCCATTTTGGGGGTGTAGTTTTTCTTACTGATTTATTGAAGTTTAATATTTTTCTGGAAACTAATATTTTGCTAGTTGTGTGAATTGTAAATATCTTCTCCCACTGTATTCTTTTTAAAACTTTTTATTGTCTAACTTAGCACATATTTAGTGAATGCCTCTATGTGCAATTCTTTTTTTTTTTTTTTTTGAGATGGAGTTTCGCTCTTGTTTTCCAGGCTGGAGTGCAGTGGCATGATCTAAGCTCACTGCAACCTTTGCCTCCAGGGTTCAAGTGATTCTCCTGCCTCAGGCCTCCTGAGTAGCTGGGATTACAGGTGCCCGCTACCATGACCGGCTAATTTTTTGTATTTTTAGTAGAGACGGGGTTTCATCATGTTGGCCAGGTTGGTCTTAAACTCCTGACCTCAGGTGATCCACCCTCCTCGGCCTCCCAAAGTGTAGGGATTACAGGCATGAGCCACTGACCCCAGCCTCTATGTGCAATTCTTAATGTCAAGCTGAGGGAGAAGTCTAAGAAGTTTTATATAAGTCTGACGCCCAAGGTGCCTGTAATTAAAGGTGGAATGAAATTTTAATTTGCGAGTTGATCCTTTGGTTTTTTAGTTCAGTACTTCCTCCTTTTTATAATGTATGCTTTCCAGATAATTAGTGAGATAAAGATTTGATTTTCACTTTTACTGTTTCTAAAAGCTGTGGTATGCTACCTAACTTGTTTTTAATTCTTGCTCTAACTTCTGATATTTTATAGTTGTATATTTTGAATTATATTTTAAAGGATTAAGTGGGTTATTGCACATGATGTTTAGTAAAGTGTTTGGGAGCATTTGGCACAGCCTCCAAAAATTAGAATTCCACTAGCCCCCTGATCCTACATATCTGGCATGTTAAGAGTCAATAATAGCAAAGTGGAGAGAGGCAGCTTGGTGTGGTGGAAAGAACATGGGTATCGGATCAGGTGGCCTTAGGTTCTTCAGTAATTATCTTCTGTAATTTTAGCCAAGTGTTTAATTTCCTTGAGACTCAGTTTCTCGAAGATGAAGTAGAAAATAGCTTTCACCAGGTTGTTGTAAAGACTGAATCAAATAGTGTGCACGAAAAGTGCAAGGCATAGTGCTCAGTACATAGTTAACATTCTTAAATATATGTTGAGGAATGGTGTGCACCTGAAAATTCCTATAAAAACTGCAAATATACATGCCTTTTGATCCAGCTGTTCCACTTCAGGATATCTTTACTCATGTGTGCAAAGCAATTTTTTGTAGAAATGTTTGTAGTAGCAAAAGACTGGAAACAACTGAAACGTACACTGCTGGGGAACTGGTCACTCTCTGGTATGTCCACACAATGCAGCTCTATGAAAAAAAGGAGTACATATCAAGATATATTAACAAATAAAGTACAGAATATTATACTGTACTTATCCCTTTTGTGTTTAAAAAAAGAAAAGGAGAAAAATTAGAATACAGTATATATTTGCTTTTATGTGCAAAAAAAAAAAATCACTTTTTTTTTTTGGGGGGGGACAGGGTCTCATTCTGTCACCCAGGCTGGGGTGCAGTGGCACTATCACGGCTCACTGCAACCTCAACCTCCCGGGCTCAAGCAGTCCTCCCGCCTCAGCCTCCCAAGTAGCTGGGACAACAGGCACACACCGCCATGCCCAGCTAATTTATTTATTTATTTTTGGTAGAGATGGGGTTTCGCGATGTTACCCAGGCTGGTCTCAAACTCCTGAGTTCAGGTGATCCGCCCGTCTTGGCCTCCGAAAGTGCTCTGGGATTACAGGCATGAGCCACTGTGCCTGGCCTCTTTTCTTCTTGATTTGAAATTCTTCATAGATTAGACAAGTTTGCCCATTGTACAAGTATGTTGCAAATATATTTTCTCAGTTTGTCAATTATCTTGATTTTTCTTATGGTTTTAAAAAAAATGTGATTGGATTTATGGTTTCTGGCATTGAACCATAGTTATAAATGTATTCTTTACTCTGAGGTTGTCCAGGGAAGCTTCTAATTTTCTTAATTTAATTTTCATCTTTAAAAAACGGCTCTATTGATGCATAATTGATATACAAAAATAGCATATATTTACTACAATTTGATGAGTTTGGACATGTATACACACCCATGAAGCTATCAGTTATTACCTGATGGTGGTGGTGGTTTCATGTAATTTTATACTTCTATTTTTCACATTTAAATCTGACTTTTCTGGAATTTATCTAAGTGCATGATGTGAAAGATAGATACAACTTATTTTTCTTTCCAGATGGCTACACCTTGTTCTAGGACAATTTATTAAATAGTTCATGTTTTTCTTTCTGATCTGAGATGCTATCTTTATTATATGCTAAATTTCTGTACAAGTTTAAATTTATTTGCTCCTTTTGTTTGTCTCTTTGTACACCAGTATCTATCTCATTGTTCTAATTATTCGAGCTTCAAGATACATTTTAATACTTCTGGGTAGGAACAGAACCTTCTCGTTACTCTTACAAAATTTTCTTCTTTATTCTGGTTTATTTTTCCCAAGAACTTTAAAAGTTGGCACTGAATTCCAAAATAGAACACCCAAAAACCTGTTGATTTTTCCACTGGGATTATGTTAAATTTTTGGGTTAACTTAGGGGAAAACCATCATCTTCAAGATGTTAAATATTACTCCATGAGAGCACGGTACATCTTTTCATCTGTACAGGTCTTTTTTTATATTGTTCAGTAGCAATTTAAAAAAAATCATCCACTATGTTCAATGAAATAAAAGTCCAGATTTAAAAATTTGGCAAGGAGTTGAAAACTATAAAAAAGAACCAAATAAAAATTCTTTTTTTGCTCCCATAAGGCAGAAGAAATAAAAATTCTACAACTGGAAAAATATAATATCTGATATTAAGAAATCAATAAATGGTTTATTATATTAGATATTTGAAGAGACAACTAAAAAATAAGAAAAATACTTTCAAACCAACTCAGAAACAAGAAGTTGGAAAATAAAGAATACAATACTATTTATATCTATATATAATAGTATATATAATACACAAGTTTAACATAGGACTGCATTTGCAGAATAGAAGAGAGATAATGGGGAGATAGCAACACTTCGAGAAAAAATAACTAATACTTTTTTATTTAAAGTGCCTAACTTGGCTGGGTGTGGTGGCTGACACCTGTAATCCCAACGCTTTGGGAGGCTGAGATGGGTGGATCATTTGAGCCCAGGAGTTCAAGACCAACTTGGGTAACACAGCGAAACCTCGTCTCTACAGAAAAACTCCAAGAAACAAAAAACAATAATCAGCTGAGTGTGGTAGCACATGCCTGTAGTCCTTGCTACTCAGGAGGTGGGGGTGGGAGAATTACCAGGGCCTGGAAGTCAAGGCTGCAATGAGCTGTGATTGCGTCACTATACTTCAGCCTGGTTGACAGAGTGAGACCCCGTGTCAAAAAAAAAAAAAAAAAAAGTCTAACTTGGTGCTTGGCACTTTCTAAAATTGACACACAATATTTGTACCTGTTTATGGAGTATATGTGATATTTTGCTACATGCATACAATGTGTGTAATGATCAAATCAGGGTATTTAAGATATCCATCATCTTAAACAATTTCGTTTGTGTTCAGAACATTTCAAGTTCTAGCTATTTTGAAATATACAATAAATTATTAACTATAGTCATCCTAATGTGCTATTGAATATTATTGAATTCCATCTAATTATGTGTTTGTACCAATTAACCAATCTCTACTTATTCCTCACCCCCAGCTCCCACCAACCCTTTCCAGTCTCTGGTAACTATCATTTTATCCTCTACCTCCATGAGATCAAATTTTTTACCTTCCATATCGTTGTCAATATTATTATTTTTCCCACCCCGGCTCCTATGAAGGATTTATTGACAACATCACTGGAATCTAAATCCTCTAGGCCATTTTTTCACCAAAGCCCTTGTTTTCTTAGGGCATTTTTTTTTTTAAGTCAACAGTTTTATCGAGATATAATTCCCATTCTATAAAATTTCCTCGTTTGAAGTGTACAGTTTAATAGCTTTTAGTATATTCACAGAAGTGTGCAACCATCACCATAATAAATTCTAAAACATTTTCAGCAGGGCGCAGTGGCTCACGCCTGTAATCCCAGCTACTCAGGAGGCTGAGGCAGGAGAATTGCTTGAACCCGGGAGGCAGAGGTTTCAGTGAGCCGAGATTGCGCCACTGCACTCCAGCCTGGGCCACAGAGTGAGATTCCATCTCAAAACAAAACAAAAGAAAGCAAAATAAAACAAAACCAAAACCCAACAATTTTGAACATTTTCATCTCACCACCCTGCCAAAAATCCCTGTTCTCCTTAGCCATCAATCTTCAGCTCCCTACCCACTTCTAACCACAAATCTATTTTCTGTCTCTGTAGATTTGACTATTCTAGATTTTTCATATGAATGAAATAATATAATATATGGTTCCTTGTGACTAGTTTCTTTCACTTAGTATGTTTCCAAGTTCATCCATGTTTTGGTATGTATCAGTACTTCATTCGTTTTTATCGTGGAATAATATTCTGTTGTATTGATATACTACATTTCATTCATTCATCTGAAAATTTGGATTATTTCCATTTTTGTTTATTATAATAATTCTGCTATGAACACCCATGTATAAGTTTTTGTGTGGACATGATTTCATTTTCCTTGGATATACACCTAACAGTAGAATTGTCGAGTCACAAAGAACTCTAGGTTTAGCTTTTTGAGGAGCTTCCAGATTATTTTCCAAAATGGCTGTGCCATTTTACATTCCCGCCAGTAAAGTATGAGGGTTCTAATTTTTCCCTGTCTTCACCAATACTTGTTGTTATCTATCTTTTTATTATAGTCATCATAGTCTGTATGAAGTGATTTCTCACTATAGTTTTTTCAGTAGTAATTTTAAAAGTTCCTACCTATTTTAGCCTGAAATTACTTTACTGACTCTCTTCAAGGAGCCTGCCAGAGAATTCTCTCTCTCTTGTGCTGTCTCCATTATGCCTGGGCATAAGCTCTGATAAAGTCCTGTCTGGGAAAACTCTTTTGGCCTTCTCAATTTCTATTACATTGAGATCCTAAGAAACCATGGTCAGTAACAGGCCAATGAGAAGGCTCCTGCATTAGTCTAGGTGAAGGTTAATGGTGTCTTGGACCAGAATAGGCTGGTAGTCATGGAAATGGGGAGAATTTAACAGACTAGATTTATTTTGGAAATAGAACTGAATCTGAACAGATTGAATTGGGCAGGGAGCAGGGAAAGTGAAGGGGAAGGAAGACTCCAGGTTTATACCTTCAGCATTTGGGTGGATGAATGGATGGATGAAGGGATAGATGGATGGGTGGATGGTGGTTGGATGGATGAGTGGTTGGATGAATGGATGGTGAAGGGGTGAATAGATGGGTGGATGGAAAATGGAGAGATGATGAACTGAGATGGGGAAGACTAGAAGTGGTGCATATTTTTGGGGAAAGACAGTTTTGCAATACGTTAAGTTTGAGGTGCCTCAGAGTCATACCAGAGGATTTGTCAGAAAGGCAGTTGGATATAAGATTTTGAAGCTCAAAAGACAGGGAGGGCCTGATGTTATGTTTAAACCTATACGGATATCACATAGGTATCATTTAAAGCCTAAGAAATGGGCTGGGCGCAGTGTCTCACACCTGTAATCCCAGCACTTTGGGAGGCTGAGGCGGGTGGATCACTTGAGGTCAGGAGTTCGAGACCAACCCAGCCAACATGGTGAAACCCCATCTCTACTAAAAACACAAAAATTAGCGGGGCATGGTGGCACATGCCTGTAGACCCAGCTACTCAGGAGGCTGAGGTGGGAGAATTGCTTGAACCCGGGAGGCAGAGGTTGCAGTGAGCCAAGATTGTGCCACTGCACTCCAGCCTGGGCGACAGAGCAAGACTCTGTCAAAACAAAACAAAACAAAACAAAACGCCTTAGAAATGGGCAATGCCACCTAAGAAGAAAGATGAAAGGAGGGCAATGCCCTGAGGTGTGCCAGCACTGGAGGAAACAAACAGCCAGAGGTGTAGGAGGAAAGCCCCGAGAAACTGAGAGCTGCCAGGATGAAGCAGTAACAAAGAAAATGCCACGAAGAGAACAAGAAGGATGACCGGAAACAAATAAACAAGAAAGACTATTGCATTTAGCAACTCGAAAACGTTGGATTACTTTTTACTCAGAAATCAAACCCCAAGGATAGTGTTTCCCCTCCCTACAGGGGTTTCTGCAGGTCCCTTTACACGCCCCCCTTCCACTTCTTTAAGTGCTGAAAGTGATTAATTTGGGGTGATGTTTTAATTTCTATTCTTTTTGGCTTATAACTGTGTTTTCTCATTCTTTACAACAACAGGTAGTATGTTGTAATAGAAAAATCCACTGTGGTCAGTGGTAACTTCCGCCTGTTCCTGGGCACAGGGGGGCATCACTATTAGTGCCTGTTCCTCCCTCCCTTCTGCTGATAAGGAAACAGGAGCAGGAATAATACTAATAATTTGTGCTACTTTTTCTGCATACCCTTGGCCTTATTCTGGGTTGCTGAGCTGGGAGCTTGTCTGAGGCTGGAGCTCTATTGTCTGAATCCAGGCGCGGAAAGAACTGAGGGCTCTTTTACGGCATCCACCTGGAGGCTGCCTGCCGGCTTGGGTTGCTAAGTGCACTGCTTAATTTAGAAGCGCCTTTTATCCTGGCTCTCTTGACCAGTCAAAGTTGTGGTCGCTGTTTTCAACAAGGACTGGGGGAAGAAAGGGTGGAATTAATTAAACCTAGAGGAAGGGACTTGGAAGGGCGGAGCTAAGGTCAAAGAAAAACCCTTTAAATAAAGGGCCCACACCGGCCGCCAGGGAGTGCACAGGACTAGCAAGAGGGAAGCCGGGCTGCTCCACGCCTTTCACGCCTTCCACCTCCCGCGTGTCCATCTGTGAGAAGGAGCCAGAGCCCGAGGGAGATGATGGAGCCTGAGGAGTACAGAGAGAGAGGTGAGCACCGGGCATCCCTGGCCCTCTGCCCTGCTGCTTCTCCTGCAGGACCGGCTGCTGGTGGGTGGCCCTTAGATTTTGGGGTGACATTTGGTGGGAGCATTAGAATTGCCTTCTGAGAGTTGGCACCAGCAACATTTTTTTTTTTTCTGCGAAAGGAATGTGAGATCGGAGTGTAAAACTTTTCTCAACCACTCTTTCATTCTCCCTCTCATATACCCACTCTCACATGTGTCCACACTACTGTGCCTTGCTTTCCCTCCCCACTTCGCCACACAATTGAGGATTTGGATCCCTGAGCCACTAAATGGGAAAAGGGGATTGTTCATATTCTGAAATAGAAAACAATTTTCTCAATATTCTATAATCACTGCAAATCTTTTCTTTCTTAACATTCATTCCTTCATGTGTGAATCTATCAGTAGCGTTCTTTCATTAGTCATTCATTTCATAAATATTTAGTAGGTGCCTACTCTGTATCAGGTAAAAGCAAGTGATTATCCAGTTTTCAGACATGGCTCTCCCTTAGCAGGAAAGTAGGTAGTTGCTTAAAAGAGAATCTTGAATGTCTATTTCTATAGTTTTTTATATCCTCCTACTTACTAATTAGTGTGCGTTAGCTTATTCCATTGCTTTCCTAAGGCACTGTCAGCGGAGAGCAAGTTCCTGTGGATATTCATCCTCTGAGTGGAACACAAATACATTTAGCACTGTTCCTGGACCAGTGGAGCTCTCTGATCTCTGGTGGGGCCCTGTTGGGGAAGCACCAGGGTGTGAGAGGGTTGAAGGGGAGCAGAAGGAAGACAGAATGGTGTGGAAATCTACCTTTATCTCATCAGTTTTGTCTGGGGTTGGTTCTGTTCTTAAGAACTTTGCATAAGCTGATGCAGAGGGGAGAAATTGAGTTCCCTCTCCTAGGTAAAAGCAGAGCCCAGGAAGTACTAAGGAATGGATGTTGAGACAAAGAGATATGTGTACACACCCACACACACACACACGCACAGCAACAGAGGCACTGAAGACTGCAACCTGAAAGAATAAATAATTTGCAATAGTTTCAGAGTGTTCGACTTGATTTTTTTTTCCTTCCTTACTCATATGTTCATTCACTTGACACATTTTTTTTTAGCATCTAAAAAATATCCTAAGCACTGAGGTGTTGATGGAGGCAGCAGGAGGGAGAGAAAGTCATTAAGATTTGGTGCCACATTTCCCAGGCCAGGGCAGGGGGCTTGGTCTGGATCCGTGGTTGTGCTTTAGGAATTCTGTGAGTCTCAGAAATTATACACAAAGTTCTGTGTATATGTAAGCCTGCAGTTTTAATCAGATTCTTGAAGTTAAGTCCTCATATGAGTCCAAAAAAGATGAATAATAACTGATTCAATGGGGATGGTGAAAAAACAGATTTTTTTGTCCTTTATCGGAACTGGGCATGGAATCTTTCTATCTGTGCTAACAGATATAACTGGTGGGTGTGTGTGTAACAATTTTTGGATACAAAGAGCTATAGAGTTTCTACTGAACCTATAAAGTAGTTAATAGATGTTCTGTTTCTGAGAAGGAAAGAAAGGTAGGAGAGACAATCAAAATTGAAGTGGATAAAGGAAGGGGAAAGAAAATGAAACTTTTCCCTTTGGCGCTAGAGTTTTGTGCTTTGGAGATTTTCCCTTTTGTTCATTCGCTCACTTAGAAACTCCCTCCATCATTCATTCACTCCCTCACTCTTTTTTTAAATTCTGAAGATAAGGTCGTGCAGGGGATCAGATCCTACCCTCGGCCCATGAATCCGTGTCTTTTTATTTTTTGAGTCCAGGCTGGAGTGCAGTGGTGCGATCTCGGCTCACTGCAACCTCCGTCTCCCAGGTTCAAGAGATTGTCCTGCCTCAGCCTCCCAAGTAGCTGGGATTACATGGGCCTGCCACCACGCCTGGCTAATTTTTTGTATTTTTGGTAGAGAGGGGTTTGACCATGTTAGCCAGGATGGTCTCAATCTCCTGACCTCGTGATCTGCCTGCCTCAGCCTCCCAAAGTGCTGGGATTACAGGCATGAGCCACTGTGCCCAGCCAAATCCGTCTCCTTCTTTACCAAGTCTCTTGGCCCGGACCTGAGACGGATGGGCACAAATCAGTCAGGCCCAGTCAGGGGACTTGAGCCTGATTTCTCTATGTCACTTCTAGGGAGAGAGATGGTGGATTACATCTGCCAGTACCTGAGCACTGTGCGGGAGAGACGTGTGACGCCAGACGTGCAGCCTGGCTACCTGCGAGCCCAGCTGCCTGAGAGTGCTCCTGAGGACCCCGAGAGCTGGGACAGCATCTTTGGGGACATTGAACGAATCATCATGCCTGGGGTGAGACACAGTGACCACAAGGGCAGTTCTGGATTTCAGGGCACAGAAGGGTGGGTGGTGGCCTGAAGAAAGACCTGCTTTGGGTAAGCTTGGGATGAGAATGCATCCTTCAGCCACTTGGCCACCAACACCCCAGCCCATCTGCTAGGCCTGTGGAGGGCAGGACTTTGAGTGGTATTAGGTTTCTTTTTCTTTTTTCTTTTTTGCCCAGTTGTGCCATGGCAGGTGGTTTCTGATGCCAGGGCAGGGCTGGCCAGAACAACTGCATTCCAGAGCACAGTCTGGCAGAAGTGTGGAAGTCTAATGGGATGGGTGGAGAAGTGAACATTTTGTCTGAGGGGAAAGGAAAACTGTGGATAGTAAGACAGGGGAGAGGAAGCTGGAGGTAGTGCCTGGCCCTGACAACGGAGCCAGAGACTCTTCTATACAGTGTCTGAGACCACACCAAAGAGAAGAAAGGAAGTGGGGAACACATCCCCGCAAGGACACGCTGGTGACCAGGTTGCGTTGGCCCAGGAAACTGAGTGGGCCCTGGCAACCCCTCCTGTCCCCTCTGAGGTCTGGTGATTGAGCTGCTTTTCAAGAGCAAGAAGGGACTTTCCCTGAGTCATTGATACTTTCCATGACGGAGGGTGCAGCCTGGGATAGCGCTGGTGGGGCCAGGAAGCTGATGGAAGCTGCCTGATGCATGGACTTGAGCTGGAGCCTGCCTTGATGGGTGGTGAGGACACCCCTGGCCACCGGCGGTGAGGAGCTCTGCCATGGTGCTCATGCTAAAGTGGCATTGACTCCCTTCCTGTGGCGGGGCTCCCTGCCATGTGCCAGCTCTGTGCTGGCCACATGACATGCTATCTAATTTAATCTTCCCAGTGGCCCTGCTTTACAGATGAGGAAACTGCTGACGCGCAGAGAAGTTAATTGTCTTGCCCAAAGTCACAGAATTAGTACCTGGTAGATCCAGGATTTTAACCTAGGCCAGTCTTACTTCACAGGCTCTGCCGTTTCTCCTACCCTCTGTCACCTCTACTGGTGAGTGCCTGAGTGTGCCTGGCTAAGCCTGGGCCCCTAGCATTGCCTCTCTGGCTCCACACCCCCACACAAGCTGTGTCTTCCCTCTCCCTGCTTGGGGCATTTGTGTTCTGAACCACACGTTTAGAGGCTCTTCCTGAGGCCAACTTGAGGTTTGTCTTCATCATTCCCAAAGAACTTTTGACTTCAATGTGACAAAAAGGCCAGGTGCGGTGGCTCACGCCTGTAATCCCAGCACTTTGGGAGGCCGAGGCAGGTGGATCACCTGAGGTCGGGAGTTCAAGACCAGCCTGACCAACATGGAGAAACCCCGTCTTTACTAAAAATACAAAATTAGCTGGGCATGGTGGCACATGCCTGCAATCCCAGCTACTTGGGAGGCTGAGGTAGGAGAATCGCTTGAACCCGGGAGGCGGAGGTCGCGGTGAGCTAAGAGAGCACCATTTCACTCCAGCCTGGGCAACAAGAGCGAAACTCCATCTCAAAAAAAAAAAAAAAAGTGACAAAAATATGCCTAGAGGCAGGGGTGGGAAAATATTCAAACTCAGAAAGTGATGGCAATTTTGACTTTTTTTTTTTTTTTTAAAGCAATAGAGACAAGGTCTTGCTATGTTGCCCAAGCTGGTCTCCAACTCCTGGGCTCAAGTGATACTCCTGCCTCGGCCTTCCAAAGTGTTGGGATGAGAGGCCTAAGCCGCCGCGCCTGGCCATGAGGGCCATTTCATTCAAAGCCACTCATCTCTTTGACCATTCAGCCTATTTCACAAGCATCTTTTGAAAATGTCAGTATCGGTAAGGCTTTACGGAGGCTAGATCCTGATAAGATTATCTCCTGGATTTTATTCTGTAAAATGTAATCTGCTGAGGGGCTAACTGTAATCTGGGAGTGAGACTGAAAGCAACTGTGAGAAGAGGTGAAAATGAGCTGATTCGTTTGATCGAAAGGAATTCCAGCAGTTGCTGTGGGTGTGGTCGGTGAGGCTCATTTCTGGAAAGAGGTCTGTTTGTTTTTGATAAGGGCTCTTCTGGCTCATTTTATCTTATTTATCTTACAAGAACAGACTATTGTCTCTTGATAGAGCTAGGAGGTAGAAGCCCTTCTCTGGGGTTTCCAAAATACTGTTACTAAGCACAGTGATAATGAGGGTCAAATCTCTCAACTCATCTCTGAGGCCACACCAGCCTCCGAGAGCTGGCCGGAAAGCAGTTGGCCTTTTGCTTACTCATTTTGCTCAGTGCCTCATTGAAAACCGAATTAGTTTTTCTCTTCCTGCCACCACCTAGAAAACAAGACAAGAAAAACCCTCTTTCTCATTTAATTCCAACCCTGGTTAGACAATCCTCATTTGCTTTTCATGGGAGAGAGAGAGCATCCCCATGGGAAAAGTCAGGACACCACCCTGCTCGGGTGTCTGGGCTTCTGTCTCATTGTGGTCACCTGTCCCTATGGGGTATGTGTGACGACAGGGATGCGCTCTCTCTCTGTCAGCCCCAGTTCTCACCTGCAAAACAGAGATAATGCGTAGGCCCTACCGCATAGGGTCCTGTGAGAAGTAAGTAAGAGAAGGCTTGGAGAGCAGGAGATGTGGTTATTACTGATCATGACTCTTGCGTGGTGAAAATCGGAGGAAGAGGTTTGATCCTCTGAGTCAAGTCAGGATATGTGATGTGTCTGTCACCCACATGATTAGTTTACCGTTAATGTTAGAGCTTAACATTTCACACATTTCTTGCCCACGCCTCCACCCACACAACAACCCTAGGAGACAGGATTTATTTTACGATGAGAAACTGAGGTTGAGGGAGGTGCAGGAGAGGCTCCTGGTCTTATGGGGTCTGTACTGTAAACACTTTTTGAGACCTCCTTTTGAAAAACAAAAAAGAATGAGGCTGGGCACGGTGGCTCATGCCTGTAATCCTAGCACTTTGGGAGGCTGAGGCGGGCAGATCACGAGGTCAGGAGTTCGAGACCAGCCTGGCCAACACAGTGAAACCCTATCTCTATTAAAAATACAAAAAAATTAGCTAGGCATGGTGGCGGGCACCTGTAATCCCAGCTACTTGGAAGGCTGAGGCAGGAGACTCTCTTGAACCCGGGAGGCAGGGGTTGCAGTGAGTCAAGATGGCGCTGCTGCACTCCAGCCCTGGTGACAGTGTGAGAATCTGTCTCAAAAAAAAAAAAAAAAAAAGAATGAATCTCAAAAGAGACCCACACAAACATGGTACGTTGGAGCTTAAGTTCATTAGCTTCATGGTAAATCTACACAGTCACGCAGCTGGTTAGGGACTGAGGTGGGATGGGAACTTGCGTCCTTGGACTTAATTCTTAGGCTCCTTATACTATACACGCTGTCCGGGACAAGGTCCTTGCTCTTGAAGGACTCTAAGTGTGTGTGGACAATAAAGAACAGGATGATGCCCTAAGAGGTTATCAAATGAGTCCTCAGTAGAGTGAAACATCTAGAATTCTAGTGTTCCATCGCTCAGGGAAGGGATCGAAGGGAGCTGTGGGAGCTGGGGGAGAGTTCGAGGAGGAAATGAATATTTAGTAGCTTTCTAAGAACTGGCAGGTTTTGGAAGGTCGTGTCTTTATAGAGAGTGCCTTTCTATCAGGGGACACAGCATTGCTCAAAGACATAAATGCAGAAAGGAACAGGGCATGCTTGCAGAGCAGTGAGATGAGGAGAGATTAGATAATCCATGAGGCCGAGGAACCACCGGGGCTGCTTCCGAGTTCTGATGGGGGGCCCTTCCTACCCACTCAGCTCCTCCTTACATCCGGTTTTGATTGTGGGCTCAGGGTTTAGCCTGGAGGTTGGCCTCCCATACGCTTGGTCTCGGCTCTCCTCTCTACCGTCTCCTCTCCTCACTACATCCCCACTGTGATGCTTAAGGACAGCTTTGAACCCATTCACCCTGACCCTCTGAGTTGCATGCTCAGGGAGCTCAGCGCTCCATGAAACAAAAACAAAAGGTGCCTTTTGCAAGAAACTGGATGAAACAAGTAGTCTGCTTTTCTGGAGCTCACAGTCTGCCCTTCCTTTTTTTTTTTTTTGAGACAGAGTTTCGCTCTGTCGCCCAGGCTGGAGTGCAGTGGTGCGATCTTGGCTCACTGCAAGCTCAGCCTCCCGGGTTCACGCCATTCTCCTGCCTCAGCCTCCTGAGTAGCTGGGACTACAGGCTCCCACCACCCTGCCTGGCTAATTTTTTTTTGGTATTTTTAGTAGAGACGGGGTTTCACCATGTTAGCCAGGATGATCTCAATCTCTTGATCTCGTGATCCACCTGCCTTGGCCTCCCAAAGTGCTGGGATTATAGGCATGAGCCACCGCGCCCGGCTTGCCCTTCCTTTTATTGCTAGGCAGGGGCGGCATGAGGGGTAAGTACTGGGGACTAATGTGAATACCACCCAGAATCCCACAACTGGGTTGCTCTAGTGATTTTCCTTTTGCATATTTCCTTCTGGACTTTGCATATATGAAAAGGCTCCATTGATGATCTAGCATAGGACATGGGCCACGTGAGTGGCAAGAACACCAGTAAACAAGTCTGATTTTCATGGAGTTATGTCACTGATTTCTGCTTAAAAGTGTCAGCCCATCTCTAGAGTGACACTTCACCTTGCCAGAGATGGTCTCTGGAGACGGCAAGCCTGCCGGAAATGCCTCCTGGTGCCAACTGTGTGCATGCTCTGCCTCCAGGTGGTACATTGGCAGAGCCCCCATATGCACGCCTACTACCCAGCCCTCACTTCTTGGCCCTCCCTGCTAGGAGACATGCTGGCTGATGCCATCAACTGCTTGGGATTCACTTGGGTGAGTAGCAATGGCTGTAACTACTGGCAATGGGAAACATAGCAGGAAGTGGTATCCTAGGGCAGACATATTTTGTCTTGGTTTCTGAATATGGCTCCACAATAAATATTAATGAGGGCTATATTCTTTAAGCTTATGCTTTATTTTAATTTTCTTATCACATCCTTTAACCCTATGGAATCACGAGTATCAATCCCATTTTGTAGGTGAAGAAATCGAGGCTTAAGCAACTTATCTCCCCCAGATCACACAGCTCATAGAGACACAGATAAGATTTGGATACAGATCTGGTTATTGCCACAGTTTGTGACCTTAACTAAGCAATTTGATGCCTATTGAGTCACCACTTCCTCTGTGCTCTTATATTTGAGTAGCTGGAGATATGTCCTAAGACTTCCCTTAATAACCCCTTAAGCACCACTCAGCTTTAAATGGTGCCAAAAGCCTTCTAGAACATCTTTTTATTTTAAACCTGAACTCCGATGGGTGTGTGGGTGGGTGGGCGGGGGTATTCATATCTTTTCTAGGAAAACTTCCCCCCTGGGCATTTGAGGACTTCTCAGCTATGTATTTTAGGGACTTGGAGAACCAAATCCAAGCCAACCATTTCTAGGGCTGTTTCTCCATAGAGCCTTGGAGAAGTCGCCTCATTGAGGGCAGCATGAATCCAAAACCCCACATTGTTTTCTCTTTTTGGTCGACAGAGAGTGGACCAGGAGAGAGGCACATGGCCTAACATTGACCCCTTCTCCAGAAAGGTTCCCATTGACACCATCAGGGGCAGACATGTTTCTGGAGCTTGTGGGGGCACCTCAGTGCCCTGGGGCTGTGCAGTTTGAAGTTCCTTTTCCTTTCTCAGGCATCCAGCCCTGCGTGTACAGAGCTGGAGATGAACGTCATGGACTGGTTGGCAAAAATGCTGGGACTTCCAGAGCACTTCTTGCACCACCACCCCAGCAGCCAGGGCGGAGGCGTCCTGCAGGTACCTCCCTTGGCAAGGCTTCACCTAGCATGGGGGCTAAGTAGCGAAAGACAAGCCAAACCCTAACCTGGCAATTCTCCCGTTCTCCATGGTGTTTCCCCCACATTACCCACACCGTCATCACCAACACCACCATCATCACAGCTTCCACTTCTACTCCCACCTCAGCTTCTGCTTCATTCACATGTACTGCTACTTCCTTTGAAAGAAATTAAAGAGCCAATACATGATCACATTTCCAGTATGACTTGATTCAGGTTTCTTAGTCTATAATCTGACAATTCCTTTTTATTGTCCCATTTTGTATCTCATGGTAAAAGGGAAAGGAGAAGGCAAGGAGAGGACTTCTCTTTCTCTCCTTGCTAGGTTCAGGAGATCCCTTGCAGTGAGAGCAATTAACAGCATAAACTGATTAATGATATCCTCTGACCCTATCTTCTGGATAGTTGTCAAATTATGGTTCTTCAAATATTTCTTTTTTTCAAGAGTAGTGCCATGGAGTGGAGCTTTCTGGGTGCCTCCCATGGACCACACACATTGTTAGGTGCTTTTGCATCTATAAATCCTTGATGTTCGTGAGGGCTTGGTTCTGAGGCCTTTGAGATTCCTCAGTTTCTTGAATTCTACTTTAATGTATGTTTCCTGGTTTTATAATCTATGAGACAGAGATAATAATACTACTTCCCTCAAAGAGTATATGCAAGGATTCAATGAATTCTTTTTTTAAATAAAAATCGTGGCTGGACATGGTGGCTCACCCCTGTAATCTCAGCATGTTGAGAGGCTGAGACAGATGGATCACTTGAGCCCAGGAGTTCAAACCAGCCTGGGCAACATGGTGAAACCTGATCTCTCCAAACAAACAAAATTAGCTGGGTGTGGTATCATGTGCCTGTAGACCCAGCTACTTGGGATGCTGAGGTAGGAGGATTGCTTGGGCCCAGAAGATTGAGGCTGCAGTGAGCTATGATTGTGTCACTGCCCTCCAGCCTGGGCGACAGTGCAAGACCTTATCTCAAAAAATAAAAAAATTGCCATGTTGCTCTGAGATGAGAACCAGGAAGTTCACTGGGTCCTCTTGCTAGCTAAGTGACTCCCTCTCTCACTGCAGCCTTGCAGCAAGATTAAAATCTGAACCTCGGAAGAAAGACAAATTGCTGCATGTTGTGGACATTTTGGATTGTCAGCAAATAGTTACAACTTCAGATATCATATTTGGGAGAACATGCTAAATGTCTATGGTACATGATCTTGCTTTTCATCTAATTGTCTCAGGAACCCTGCAGCTGAATAGTACCATTCCCCAATGTTTGAGATAAGAGCACCGAAGTTCAGAGAGATTAAATAACTTGCCCTAGCTTACACAGCTGATAATCGGAAGAACGAGGATTCAAACCGACGCCTGTCTAAATCCAAACCATGCTTTCTCCTGGATTGTCAGCCATGCGAACTTGAGTTAGTCCCATCACCTCTCTGAGCATCACTCTCCTCATCTTAGTGTGACAAGAATCATAATTATCTCAAAGAGGTGTTGTGAGGAGCAAGTAGAATGCCAGAAAGTGTTTTGTAAACTATGAATTGCAATACGGATGGAAGGTGTTGTTACTATTATTATTATTTTTAAAAACAGGGCGTGGTTCTGTCACCCAGGCTGGAGTGCAGTGGAGCCATCATGGCTCACTGCAGCCTCCACCTCCTGGGCCCAAGCAATCCTCCCACCTCAGCCTCCCACGTAGCTGGGACTACAGGTGTGCACCACTACACCTGGATTTTTTTTTTTTTTTTTTTTGGAGGCAGGGTCTCACTATGTTGTCCACGCTGCTCTCAAACTCCTGGACTCAAGGGATCCTCCCAAAGTGCTGGGATTACAGGCGTGAGCCACCGCACCCAGCTGATTATTATTATTATTACGCTATGTACTTCTTTACATAAATAGCTTTCTTGTTATGGAGTAACTCCCAGGCACTTAATATCTGTGGGATCTGGTCCACACCACTCTCCATGACAGTGTCTGCCAGGACTTTTTAGCAGGATTCTATCTGGTGTAGGTCACTTGAAGATTTCAAGAAGCAGAGACATCAAAGACTGGGTGAATGAATGATGAGGAACCATAAAGACTCCTGTGAAGTTTCTGAGGTGGCCCTGAAGATCTCCACAATCATGGCCAGAGCAAAGTCCTACCCAACCCTTGTTTGGATAATCTATACTCCCATCCTGGGAAGCATTTAAAGGGATGCTCTCCATGTCACAGACAGAAAAGAGTCTTCTGGAGGGGAAATGTTAGCCCAAGGTCACAAGAGCTATTGACAACTAAATGGGCCCAAGTCAACAGCCTCTCACACAGGCCAGGATCCTGTCTCCCTGGGGAATCAAACTCCATATCCATTTGTGTAATAAGCTGAGAGTTCTTCTTTTAAATATGTTTTACATGGGGAGCAAACACATCCAGGAGAGACAGAGCATTCTCTTTTTGGTTTCTGTGGCCTCTCTAATAGAGAGGGTGGTATTAGGTGCAAGCTTATTTCAGAAGGCAGAATAGGAATGCAAGTTGGGGAAGGACATGGGCACCTTGGGCAGGAGGAGCTGTGTATTTCCTTCTGTGAATAGCTATGACATACACACACACACACAGAGAGAGAGAGAGACAGAGAGAGAGAGAGAGAGAGAAACTATAAAACCTGGGGAAATTTGGCAAGAGAATACAGAAAGGCTGCCATGATAATCCTTTTCCCCTGCAGAGCACGGTCAGTGAATCCACTTTGATCGCCCTGCTGGCAGCAAGGAAGAACAAAATCCTGGAAATGAAAACGTCTGAGCCCGATGCTGATGAGTCCTGCCTAAATGCCCGACTCGTGGCCTACGCCTCTGACCAGGTGAGTTGCCTGACGCAGGACAGCCCTTCGGGTTGGTGCTTGGCTTCTGGAATCTTGGTCCTTGAGCAATTTTTTTCTAGACATGAGTACGCTGGGGTTCCGGGCAGCTCAGACATGGGAGCTTGTCTCCAGCAACTGTAGGGAAGACAAGCTTCCAATGATCATATTTGGTTCCCCGAGTCTTAGGCTTCAGCAGTTTCTGGGGAGTGATCGTTCCAGGATGACTCTTTGCTGACAGGTTTCTGTGGCCCTTCTAGGCTCACTCCTCTGTGGAAAAGGCTGGTTTGATTTCCCTTGTGAAGATGAAATTTCTGCCTGTGGATGACAACTTCTCACTCCGAGGGGAAGCTCTCCAGAAGGCCATCGAGGAAGACAAGCAGCGGGGCTTGGTGCCTGTCTTTGTAAGTCAGGATATGTGCCTAAGCTTAAAATGATAGAACTTGGATGTGAGGAAGGAATTTTGGCAGAATTCAGGTAAGTAACATGCTGCACACAAAAGCAGAAAGGTCCTCCCATATGGTATTTTACACATCATAAGGTGCTATCCATAGGTGTGTTATGGAATAAATTTTGTGGGTCATAACCAACGTTAAAAGGAAATATAGTATAAAATATTAGAGTGCACACATATAGCCAGAGTATGTATTGTTTTATGAAACTTTTTTTTCAAATACACACGTATACGTGTACTAGATTGTTATATAAAATGTGTTTCTTACGAGCCATGGTAAAACACAGTCTGAACTATACACTGTTCTGGTGGGATGGATGGGAGTCGATCACATCTGTGGTGAAATCTTTCTCAGGCCAAATGTGTCACACGAGCCCACCCTCCTATGTTAACTTGCCTTCGTTTTCCCCTAGGTCTGTGCAACGCTAGGGACCACTGGGGTCTGTGCATTTGACTGCCTGTCAGAGCTGGGCCCCATCTGTAAGTATCTTCCCTCTCTGGCTAGGAAGACAAGGAATACATTTTTAAATGTCTCCTAAAGCAAGGACCTGACACCAGCTCTATGGGATTATTCTTGTTCCTCTTTGGTCAATGCAGAGACATGGGAAGAACCACCAAAGGTCATGAGGGTCTCTTCCAGGGATCCCTGGACATTGCCTTTCCCAGTGGTGTGACAAGAGTTAGAGGTGGCCTACCTTGCCTCCTGTCCTAGGAGGCGACAGTAGGAGAGCCTTCGGTTTTCTCATCCTCTTACTTGTATGTTGAACTTTACTTAATGCAGGCTATACCCAAAATACAGTGTGAATTAGGCTAGAATAGAAATGCTTTCTATTCTAGCTTCAGAAAAGGAAACGGGTAGGGTAGGGGAAATCATGGGAGAGATTAAAGGCAGAGAGGAAACCCAGATGGGACTGTTTAATCCCCAAGCAAGAAACCACTAGGAAAGAGAGATACCTTCCCTCTAACTTTTGTATTCGGTGCACTAACATTGCTCTCTGTGCTGGTGGGAAATTGATTTCTGTGCCAGGATGTTCTAGGCTGAGGCCAAGAGGGTGCTGGCCCTTTACCCAGTGGAAGAAAAAGGCAAGGGTGAGGCTTTGTAGACTTTCCCGTTAGGAGGTAATGATGCCTCCTTCAGCCCCACTTCTTCAAACTGACTCCACCTGCTCCCATCTCCACACCACCCCCCTCCATTTCTCATTTAGCCAAAGCACATCATCCTTGCAGCCCACCACTCAGCTTGGCCAGGTGCGAGACACCTTTCCCCACTTCATGCCTCCCCTCCGGCCAGGTGATGTTTGCCTCCTCAGGTGCCCGTGAGGGGCTGTGGCTCCACATCGATGCTGCTTATGCAGGCACTGCCTTCCTGTGCCCCGAGTTCCGGGGGTTTCTGAAGGGGATTGAGTATGCCGACTCCTTCACCTTTAATCCTTCCAAGTGGATGATGGTGCATTTTGACTGTACTGGGTTCTGGTGAGTGTAGCAGCCCAGCTCCGAGCACGCAGGAATGCCTTGCCTCCTCTGGAGAGACCTCAGCCACTAATGCCCATTTGGAAACCCACAGGGTAAAGGACAAGTACAAGCTGCAGCAGACCTTCAGTGTGAATCCCATCTACCTCAGGCATGCCAACTCAGGCGTGGCCACCGACTTCATGGTGAGTGGCCGGGGATGGGCAGCCTAGTGGTCTCGGGTGGCCAGTGGGAACTGTAGGCGTCTGACCCCCCAAAATCTGTACGGTGGCTGCCTTCAGAAGGCAGCACACTATGAGCTCATCTCATAAGATTGCCAGTGCATACCTTGGTTTCTAATTGTGCCTAAGTATATAGAATGAAATCCAGAAAATGGTTAAAAACCCTAGAAAATGAGACCAGCCTTTGAGGCAGTGTGCACATTTCCTGAATATTTGTGGCATTTTTTAATTCCCGGAAATGCTCTTCCTACCACAGGTGGACCAGTTCCTTCTGCCTCCATCTCCGGTCATCTTTTTTGTTTCTTACCCAGCAGCAGGGCAGGGTGGAGAATTTCCCTGGCGGGGAAAGAGCCTTCTTGCTGAAATCGCTTTTGTTTTTTTGCCCCTGGCAGAGGCGCTGTGGGGCCGCTCTGTGGTAGTGACGGGCTGCGGGACTTGTGTGAGGTTCTGGAAGCCTCCAAGCATTCCTGACTTTCCCAACTGACTGTGCCTCAACTCTCTAACTCTCTCTCTCTTTTCTCTTTTCTTTCTTTTTTCTTTTTTTTTTTTTTTTGAGGCGGAGTCTCTCGCTCTGTCAACCAGGCTGGAGTGCAGTGACGCCATCTTGGCTCACTGCAACCTCCGCCTTCCGGGTTCAAGCGATTCTCCTGCCTCAGCTTTCCAAGTATCTGGGACTACAGGCGTGAGCCACCGCGCCCGGCGAACCTCAACTCTCTTGATCCCACATCCTCAGCCAGTATTTTGCCTTAGGGAAACGAATTCTTAACAAATGGACTCCGCAGTTTGAGGATGAGCCCTTCCTTTACTTGTAGCGGAGACGGGGATGTAAACGAATGTATGACACATAACCTGGCCAACGGAGGCAGCAGAGCAGAGTGGGGGCAAGCTTGCTTTGGAATTCCATTCCCGCAGTGGCCCTTCGGGAAACTAACTGGACCTCTCTGAGCCTTGCTTTCCTTATCTGTAAAATGAGAATAGTGGCATTGATTCATAGGGTATTGTGAAGCTTAAATGGGAACACGTGTGGATCACCTAGCACAATAGCCGTGTGGCAAGTGCTCAATATATGGGAGGCATAGTATTTCTGAAAGCTCTTCTTTGAAGCTGCAGAGATTTGTCATGACAGTGGTTAAGCATGTAGGTGCTAAAGCCAGATGGCGTGTGTTGGAGTCCCGGCTTTCTGTTTACTAACTTGTGTGACCTTGGGCAAGTGACTTAAACTCTGTGTCCAGATTTCCTCTTGTGTCAAATGAGGCTGATGACCACAGTTCTGGCTTCTTAGGCTTGCTGTGAGGATTATACGAATTAATACACTGAAGTGCTGAGAGCAGTGTCTGACCCCTGTAAGCGTCCTTCCTTGTGAAGAGATGGTTTTATCTTCTTGGACAACTGAAGTGTCTTGCCCTTTTAGTCTTAAAATAATAGCTTAGTCATCACTTGATTATACTGGCTATTCTCCCTTGGACCAGCGCACACCCTCTTTAGATTTTTGAAGCTTTTGGATTAGAATTGCAGCGGTAAGCCTCACGGCTTACTGGTGGTGACAGAAGACCCTCTAGAGGTAAATAAAGAAAGAAAAATAATGGTTCTTTTTCTCCACTGCTCTTTCTGGTAGGTTTTCAGAGATTTTTAATGAAAAATTTAAAAAATTCCAGAACAGCCCAAGGGTCAGATATCTTTAGGGATAACTGTAGGTTTGCTTCCTGAGTGTGAATTGATGCCCATTCTCCTATGAGTGTATTTGGGTCATCATAACTGAGAAGCATTATGTTCACCCTTGCCCTTTTGAATTTCATGTCACCGTTTAAATTCATTTACCACAGTGCCTCAGGATCTTCCCGGGGTTCATTCCCAGGAGTTTGGAGATTTTGCAGTGCTCTCTGTCTTCCAGATAACTCATACAAATGTTAGAGTAAACTCTTCCCAGCCCTGCTCTGGGGAACCTTATTATTTTTACCTCTCCACCCAGAAGGCGCTGCCTTACACTTATCCTTCCCCCACCTTTAATCCTATGGATTTGATTTTCAAGTCCATGAAGAAACTCCTAGAAAAGAGAAGTTGCTATCTTTTTCATGATCCTGAGGGTCCTCACAGCTACTCTCACTCGGGCCCAATGTCTTTCCCACCCAGGTGGCTGCAGCTTTGAACAGAAGCTCAGTCCTGCTCTGAGATGAGCCAGAAATAGGGCAGCATCCCAGGAGAGAAGACTTAGGTGCTTAATCCCTGGGGTCCTGGAATCACCTAAAATCAGGGCTAGATTCTCTGACAGGGGAGAAGCTCCCTGTTTTCCACCTCTCACTGGACAGAGAGCACCAGTGGAGGGAGCATTACCTTAGCCTTGGCAAGGGAGCCCTGCAAAACCTTACAAGGACACAGAGGAGGCTGGGGATGCGTCAAGGTAAAGAAGAGCCCTGTCAGGCTTTATATGTCCAGATTTTTTGATCCAGCAGAAAATGTTGGCTAGAACCACTCTGCTGAGTCAGCATGGATCAGTTTTGGAATAGTGACAAGAAAAGGAGCAACTGGGAATAAGGAAGATTGTGAAGAAATTAAAATAAAATCACCTCTGCCTATCCTGGTGTATTTGCTGGTAAAATAAAGTAGCTCTCTCTATATGTGAAATAAACTGGCTATAACTATCTGGAAACCAGAACCTTTTAAGAGATGATCCCTATCATCCATTCATTATTCTCTTGGAGTGTCCATTGGACAAGAGGTGGAGTTGACACTTTCCCTGTTACAGCAATTTTGTTCCATTTTCAGGTTTTGATGCCTTCTGCTGGCACAAAAGCCCCCAAGCTGCTCCCCAGCACCACAGAGTTTTGCTGGGAAATCAAAGGCTTAGTAGTTTTCTGCTGGAGAAACATTGTCCATCAACAAAGGGATAATGTCCCAACTGTGCCTGGCTCAGGAAACTGGGGTGAAGGGTGAAGATGAGGACATTTGTGAGGATTTGATAATCTTGTGTATGGGCAGATAAATACGCAGTGGGACAAACATTTATTTTTAGTCAACAGAAATTGTGGTAGAAACTTTCTGACGTTTGAGGGAGACGTCATTAGGAAACCACATGACTCATTAGAATAACTGCAAATGTTTTCCAAATCCTCTGCTCTATTTTCAGATCTGAGAAATCAGTCTGAAATTGATTTGGAAATTTTCAGATGTATGGTGACTGCAACCTTGAACTTTAAGCTCTGCTGAATTTGGCCACCAGGAGCAAAGGGTCAATTTTCATCTAACAGCGGCAGAAATTTGGGTGCTCATTTGAAATCCGACAGCTGGAGTGATGCCTCTCAGATCACAGGAATTTCACAGGAAAATGAACAAGGCAGTGTGAGGTTAAATAGGGATCATCTTGGCTCCAGACAGAAATGCTACTGTGATTTGTAGCTCACATTTTAAAATAATCTAAATAGCCAGCACCTACTGACAACTTCTTCTGAGGCTTTTGGCGTTCTTTGTCCTTATACTACTTGCCCGGGAGGTGCAATTGGTTCTTTATGTCCCGGACTGATGAGCCAGTGAGGTGGCACTACCCAAGGTCACACAGCTAGTAAGTGGCACAGCTGGAGGGCAAACCTAGGTCTGCAGGGCTCTAGTGTCTGCGCTCTAACCACTATACTTTACATTTTGGGAGGAATAAAAATAGAACTTTATTTTCTGCTATTCAAGGAATATAGATTCATTTAGAGTAAAAATGTATTTCCCTTATGTTGATTTTCTGGGCTGGGATGAAATGTTTAAAGCAGCACTTTAAAGCAAAGTGCCCTTCTCATTGGTTTAGGGTAATGGACTTGATTTCCACTTGTCTGGCTCTCAGACGGGTGACTATTGGCCACCCTCGTCAGTGATTTGGTCACACGATGGGACAACCCTTGGGGAGCTTGGCTTACTCCTTAGCAATAGCTCCCGGAGTCATGGTGACACCGTCCATCCCTGGAGGGCTTGGCAGGCAACTGATAATGCCCAGAAATGCCCGAGGGAGTGGGGCGCCCTTGTCTCTAACCTTGGGCACTGTGTTCCTTTGTTTCTAGCACTGGCAGATCCCCCTGAGCCGACGGTTTCGCTCTATTAAACTCTGGTTCGTGATTCGGTCCTTCGGGGTGAAGAATCTTCAAGCACATGTCAGACATGTATGTAGCATGCCGCTGTGGGGGCTGAGCCTGTGTTCCTCTGTTTTCTCATGGCGAGGAAGGCTGGTTTCTACTTTGCAGATCTGCCCAGGAGACTTGTGGTGTCTGGTTCAGGTGTCTGGGCCTGTTCCTCAGCTCCTGGGACTTGATTCTCTTTGTTAACCAGGGGAGCGCTGAGCACAACATGCCCTGAGGGCTGTCTGATGCCTGTCCTCTGCTGAGTGTCTCACCGTTCCCCTTGCTGTCACTGAGCACTGGGGAGGGATGGCCCCAGAGTTTGGTTTGCAGAGAGAGAAAGAGAAAGTAAATCAAGGGGAAGTGTGTATGGCCAGGGTAGGATCCTGTCTGCTTTGGAATTACCTCAATGGTCACAGCTGGCTGAATATTTTAGCACTCTTATGATTATGCCTGAAATAAAGCTCTCCTGGCTTGGACAGGTAGACTTAGCAAGTCTGGAACAAAGCTCCCTGCATCGACAGGCATTTATTGAAGGCCTATTTGGCTTAATTTATTTCTATTCAATTCAGCAATTACAAGGTATTGTGCTAAGAAAGGGACACAGAGGTGAATGAGACTGGTGCAGCCTCTCTCCCATGTTTTTCATGGAAGAGGCGGGACTTAACTAAGAACTCTGGCCACTGGCATTGTTCTCCCACTTCTACAAGAGTTCACATGCAAGACAAAGCCATTGATAAAAGCAGCGCGGGAAGCTGAAGACACTGTCCTTTCTGCCTATGTGTGTCTTTGTCCTTCCACCTTTCCTCTAGGGAATTCCTTCTTGGTTAAACAAACACAAACCAAAATGAAGTGGTGGAAGCGGTAACTATGACTTTTTTTTAAACATAAAAAAAAAAATTATTATGCTTACCTAATAATTACGTATATATTTATGGGGTATGTGTGAGGTTTTGATACAGGCATACAATGTGCAATGATCAAATTAGGGTAGCTGGGTATACACCACTCAACCATTTATCATTTCTTTGTGTTAGAAATATTCTAGTTCCATTCTTTTAGTTAGTTTGAAATGTACAGCAAATTATAGTTAACTATAGTTGCCTTATTGTGCCACCTAACATTGGATCTATTTAATTGTATTTTTGTGCCCGTTAACTATCACCTCTTTATCCCCCACTCCCCGCTACCCTTCCCAGCCTCTGCCAACCATCATTCTACTGTGTGTCTCCACGAGCTCAGTTTGCTTACTTTTTAACTCCCACGTTTGAGTGAGAACATGTGAAATTTGCCCTTCTGTGCCTGACTTATTTTGCTTAACATAATGTTCTCCAGTTTCATAAGACTGGTTTTAATGTTGATAATTTTACCTTTGTAATCACCACTGGCTGTTTACCAATGAGCAGCTGCCACCAACAATATTGAGGGACTTTAGGCACTTTGTGCTGTTTCTAGAAATGCAGACTCAAGACTGGAGGGTTGTGGGTGGGGAATGGTTGGTGGAGGTTACAAGTAATTAGGACAATTTTTTTGCTTACAATTTGGGACTGGATATTCAATGTGCAGATCCTGACTAACCTCCCTTAGCACTTCTGTTTGCGAGTCAAACCCCTGAATTCCTATTAGCAACCCCATTGCGTACCATATGAGGCCCACACTCCTGGGCCTGGCTTTCAAGGACTTGATGATTAGCTCCTACCTTAGCTTGGGCATTTCATCGACCCATCCAGACCCCATGCTCGGTCCATCTCTGCACCTTCACCCGTGTCCTTCACCTGAACTGCCCTCTCCTCTCCAAATGTTGTGAATGGATTAAATTCTGCTTCCACTAGAAGCTTTTCTGCCTATTCCATATGTTCTGGTTTCTGCTTCATGAGCATTCCTATGATCACCTACTCAAACACCTTTACAAAACCGTGCTCAAAGTTCTTCCAATGTCCCACAATAGAAGAAATGGAATTAAAATAAAGTTGTTTGATATGATTTAATTTTATCTCTTCAACTTGACTGTGATGATAATTATTGACACTTGCGTAATACCTTCAATACAAAAATAAATTCTAGTTCTTCATTAGATTCTTAGCACAGTGCTTGGGGTGGTCACTCTCACCTGGCAAGGCTCAGAGGGAGTAATTGCCCTGCTTAAGGGAAGAAGGCCCGGTACTTTCCCTGAAGCCTCCCAATTCCAAATCCTTTCTTCATAGTTCTGGACTGCTTTCTACTACACTGAGCTCTTGGAAAGTTATATAAAATTAAATTTCATATTTCTCTGTTACAGAGAAGTGCTTTAAAGAATGGATTTTTAGTTCTACCCTTTACTATTTGGTGACCTTAGACAAATTACTTAACCTTTCTACCTTTTTCTGCCTTATTTATTTATTTATTGTTATTTATTTTTGAGATGAGGTCTCTGTTGCTCAGGCTGAAGTGCAGTGGCACCATCAGAGCTCACTGCAGCCTTGACCTCCCCAGGCTCAGGTGATCCTCTCACCTCAGCCTCCTGAGGAGCTGGGACTACAGGCGCATACCATCATGCCTGGCTAATTTTTTGTATTTTTTGTAGAGATGGGGTTTTGTCATGTTTTGTATTTTTTGTAGAGATGGGGTTTCGTCATGTTGCCCAATCTGCCTACCTTGGCCTCCCAAAGAGCTAGGATTACAGGCATGAGCCACCACCCCTGGCCATGCCTTCCTAATTTATAAAAATGAGAAAAGGATACTACTTCTCTCAAATTAAATGAGATAATATATATGCAGCCCTTAGCACAGGGTCTACCTACTACTCAGTTAAGTACTCAATGGGTACTTCTTCCTCTTCTCTTCTTCCCCTCCTTCATCATCTCCTTCTTCATCTCATTATAATAAGTTGTCATCATAATCACCATCATCATCATCATCCTCCTCATCTCCTATCACTTACAATAGGGATTGGTAAACATTTCCTATAAAAAGCCAGATACTAAATATTTTTGGCTTTGTGGGCCATACTCTATTGTAATTACCTCTGTACTACAAAAGCTACCACAGACAATATGTAAACAAATGGGAATGCTGTGTTCCAAAAAACTTTACAAACACAGGTGGGGGCTATATTTGGCCATGGCTGCACTGTGCCTGCCCTTGACCTAGAGCGGTGCAGGGCACTGGCAGCAGCTCTGCTTTCAGAACCTGTAAAGTGGGGCTTTGGAGGTGGCAGTGCTGCCTGTGCTCTGTGTTCTCCTCTCCCCTGACTTCTGCTTCTGTTGTTGCAAACAGCATGTGTTGTAGGAGGGATAAAAGCACAGTGGGAGGAGATCTACCTACTGTCACTTGTACCTTAGGAAAGTCACTTTCCCTTGTTTCCTTCTAAAAAATGGAAAGATTGAACTGGGCACAGGGACACATGCCTGTAGTCCCAGCTACTTGGGAGGCTGAGGTGGGAAGCTCAATTGAGCCCAGGAGTTCTGGGCTATGGTGTGCTGTGCCAATTGAGTGTCCACACTAAGTTTGGCGTCAATATGGCGACCTCCCAGGAGCAAGGGATCACCAGGTTGCCTAAGGAGGGGTGAAGGGGCCCAGGTTAGAAATGGAGCAGGTCAAAACTCCTGTGCTGTTTGAAACTGACCACGCAGGGGAGAAAGAGGCTCTGAGAAAGATTTGGAGAAACTCATTTCATTATGGTCAAAAGACAGGCTCAGGGCCAGACATGGTGGCTCATGCCAGTAATCCTAGTACTTTGGGAGGCCTAGGAAGGCGGATCGCTTAAGCCCAGGAGTTTGATACCAGGGTGAGCAACCTAGTGAGACCACTGTCGTTACAAAAGAATTAAAAAATGTAGCTGGGCATGGTGGTGCATGCCTGTAGTCCTAGCTACTCAGGAGGTGAAGGTGGGAGGATTACTTGAGCACAGGAGTTCAAGGCTGCGGTGAGCTTTGATTGTGCAACATGCCTCTGTACTCTAGCCTGTGTGACAAAGCAAGACTCTATCTCTTAAAAAAAAAAAAAAAAAAAGGATCCGCTAACAAACTTGCCCTCTCTTGAAATAGAGTAGTAAGTATGAGAACTAACTGATAGAATTACTTAGCAAATATTTTATTGAGATCTTCTGGATGCTTGGAGAAATTTTTAAAAATCAAAGAAGAGGCAAGTCCTGTCCTTGTTTAGTTAGTAATCCTGGGTTAAAAAGAAAAAGCAAAAAACCCCAGGACATTTAAAAAGATGGTATGAACTTCAGTGGAAGATTAATAGAATACAAAGCCTTTAACATTTTAAAATTGTAACAAAATATTCATACCACAGGATGTACCATTTTACTCATTTTTAAGTGTACAATTCAGTGGCATTAAGAATACTCACAATGTTGTGTGACCATCACCATTATTTCCAGAACTTTTTAATCATCCCGAGCAGAAACTCTGTATCCGTTAACCAGGCCCAAAACCTTTCCATGATGGGTGAGGACAAGATGTGAAAATATGTTCTCTATGGAATGTCAGAAACAGGGGATTAAAAGGGCATTTGGGATACAGGGCGAGAAGAGGTTTCAGAGGCAAGTGAAGCATGTAGGCTTAGGATGGGGCAGGGCCACCACTAGCCCATATGGCAACTTGATGTGCACTACAAACAGGCATATCTTCCTTTAGGCACATGCAGCTCGCATGAGGCACCTGGCTGGGAACGCAGAGCATGGACTGGGTTTTGGCCCTCACTTGCCCACTTGGCCAGTCAAGGAGCTGTGAAACCAGGAGTTGAGGCCAGGTTGCCTGGACTGCAAAGCACATGCCTTCTGGGTTCTGGGGCTGAGTTGAAAACAGGCCCTGAGTTGAGTTCTCGAGGTGGATCCGATGTGACAGGAAACAGGGAGCCACTGGAGATTTTCCAGCTTGGAATATGAGCAAAATCAAATGGAGATGACAGTGAGGCAGAAGCCGCTTAGGTCTCTGTAATGCGAAGGTGGCCCTGGTTTAAAACCATTTAGCAGTCTGAAAGTTTATGCATAGTCTCTTGTCTGATGATTAATCTCAGTTCTCTTTGTACTTGCAATTCCAGGGTACTGAAATGGCTAAATATTTTGAATCTCTGGTCAGAAATGACCCTTCCTTTGAAATTCCTGCCAAGAGGCACCTTGGCCTGGTGGTTTTTCGTCTGAAGGTAATACCATCTTCCAAGCCCCTCTGTGAATGATGTTATGTGGTGCTCCAGAGCCTCTCGGAAACACAAATGCTGGGCTCTGGGGATGCTGACAGGGGGTGCGATGGAGACTTCACTTCTCTTTATTTTTCAAACAGGGTCCTAATTGTCTCACAGAAAATGTGTTAAAGGAAATAGCTAAAGCTGGCCGTCTCTTCCTCATCCCGGCCACTATCCAGGACAAGTTAATCATCCGTTTCACTGTGACATCCCAGTTTACCACTAGGGATGACATCCTGAGAGACTGGAATCTCATTCGAGATGCTGCCACTCTCATCCTGAGTCAGCACTGTACTTCCCAACCCAGCCCTCGGGTTGGGACCCTCATCCCCCAAATCACGGGCGCCAGAGCCTGGGCTGGTGGAACGTCCCTTCAGTCTGTCAGTGGGGCAGGAGATGATCCAGGCCAGGCCAGGAAGATCATCAAGCAGCCTCAGCGTGAGGGAGCCGGTCCCATTAGAAGGGAAAACGGCCTCCATCTTGAAACTCTGCTGGACCCAGCTGATGACTGCTTTTCAGAAGAGGCCCCGGATGCCACCAAGCACAAGCTGTCCTCCTTCCTGTTCAGTTACTTGTCTGTGCAGACTAAGAAGAAGACGGTGCGCTCCCTCAGTTGCAACAGCGTGCCAGTGAGTGCTCAGAAGCCACTGCCCACAGAGGCCTCTGTGAAGAATGGGGGCTCCTCCAGGGTCAGACTCTTTTCCAGGTTTCCAGAAGAGATGATGATGCTGAAGAAAAGTGCCTTCAAAAAACTCATCAAATTCTACAGCGTCCCCAGCTTTCCTGAATGCAGCTCTCAATGTGGGCTCCAGCTGCCCTGCTGCCCTCTGCAGGCCATGGTTTAGACCCAGGGTCTTCAGCCAGAGTCTGAGGATATACTTCAGGGACTCTGTGAACCCCTCACAATTGTATGCCAACTTTGTGTGCTTATGTGTACGTGCATTTTTCTTGGGGCGAGTTCATAATTTTAATCAAATTCTCATAGCAGTTCACGACCCACAATAGGATACAAACGAAGAGTTTAAGCCAGCATGATCCAGGCGGGTTCAGCAGCCTGGTCAGCGAGAAAAGGCTGAGGGTAGACAGGCAGCTTCTGTGGTTCAGCTTGTGACATGATATATAACACAGAAATAAATTATGCTTGTCCCTGAAACAAAACATATCCTGTGTCACTTAATTGGCTGCTGAAACATTGATTAATTAACCAGTCTGGGAGCTTAAATGCATGTACTGTTTTTTGAAGCATCAATTATGAGTCAGGCACTGTGGCTCATGGTTCATAAATGAGGAAACCAACGTTTAGGTCACACAGCTTTAAATAGGCAAACCCAGGTCTCCTGGCTTCCAGTGAAGCCCAGGCTGTTTCCACCATGCAGTACTGCTCAAGGTTGGACCTGAACAGGAGCTCACAGCCCAGCAGGCCGCTCTGGTCCTCCAGTACATTTAAATGTTTCCTTTCTAGGTTTGGAACTTGTGCGTTTTCCCCTTTTTTTCCTGGACCCCGTAGTCAAATAAAAGCTATGCTCACAAGTGGCTTGCCCATCATTATTTCAGAGGCCAAACACATAATTTTTTATTTTTATTTTTTTTAATTTTTATTATTATACTTTAAGTTTTAGGGTACATGTGCACAATGTGCAGGTTTGTTACATATGTATCCATGTGCCATGTTGATTTCCTGCACCCATTAACTCGTCATTTAGCATTAGGTATATCTCCTAATGCTGTCCCTCCCCGCTCCCCCAACCCCACAACAGTCCCCGGAGTGTGATGTTCCCCTTCCTGTGTCCATGAGTTCTCACTGTTCAATTCCCACCTATGAGTGAGAACATGCGGTGTTTGGTTTTTTGTCCTTGTGATAGTTTACTGAGAATGATGTTTTCCAGTTTCATCCATGTCCCTACAAAGGACATGAACTCATCATTTTTTATGGCTGCATAGTATTCCATGGTGTATATGTGCCACATTTTCTTAATCCAGTCTATCGTTGTTGGACATTTGGGTTGGTTCCAACTCTTTGCTATTGTGAATAGTGCCGCAATAAACATACGTGTGCATGTATCTTTATAGCAGCATGATTTATAGTCCTTTGGGTATATACCCAGTAATGGGATGGCTGGGTCAAATGGTATTTCTAGTTCGAGATCCCTGAGGAATCGCCACACTGACTTCCACAATGGTTGAACTAGTTTACAGTCCCACCAACAGTGTAAAAGTGTTCCTATTTCTCCACATCCTCTCCAGCACCTGTTGTTTCCTGATTTTTTAATGATGGCCATTCTAACTGGTGTGAGATGGTATCTCACTGTGGTTTTGATTTGCATTTCTCTGATGGCCAGTGATGATGAGCATTTCTTCATGTGTTTTTTGGTTGCATAAATGTCTTCTTTTGAGAAGTGTCTGTTCATGTCCTTCGCCCACTTTTTGATGGGGTTGTTTTTTTCTTGTAAATTTGTTTGAGTTCATTGTAGATTCTGGATATTAGCCCTTTGTCAGATAAGTAGGTTGCAAAAATTTTCTCCCATTCTATAGGTTGCCTGTTCACTCTGATGGTAGTTTCTTTTGCTGTGCAGAAGCTCTTTAGTTTAATTAGATCCCATTTGTCAGTTTTGGCTTTTGTTGCCATTGCTTTTGGTGTTTTAGACATGAAGTCCTTGCCCACGCCTATGTCCTGAATGGTATTGCCTAGGTTTTCTTGTAAGATTTTAATGGTTTTAGGTCTAACATTTAAGTCTTTAATCCATCTCGAATTAATTTTTGTATAAGGTGTAAGGAAGGGATCCAGTTTCAGCTTTCTACATATGGCTAGCCAGTTTTCCCAGCACCATTTATTAAATAGGGAATCCTTTCCCCATTTCTTGTTTTTGTCAGGTTTGTCAAAGATCAGATAGTTGTAGATATGCGGCATCATTTCTGAGGGCTCTGTTCTGTTCCATTGATCTATGTCTCTGTTGTGGTACCAGTACCATGCTGTTTTGGTTACTGTAGCCTTGTAGTATAGTTTGAAGTCAGGTAGCATGATGCCTCCAGCTTTGTTCTTTTGGCTTAGGATTGACTTGGCGATGCGGGCTCTTTTTTGGTTCCATATGAACTTTAAAGTGGTTTTTTCCAGTTCTGTGAAGAAAGTCATTGGTAGCTTGATGGGGATGGCATTGAATCTATAAATTACCTTGGGCAGTATGGCCATTTCCATGATATTGATTCTTCCTACCCATGAGCATGGAATGTTCTTCCATTTGTTTGTATCCTCTTTTATTTCATTGAGCAGTGGTTTGTAGTTCTCCTTGAAGAGGTCCTTCACATCCCTTGTAAGTTGGATTCCTAGATATTTTATTCTCTTTGAAGCAATTGTGAATGGGAGTTCACTCATGATTTGGCTCTCTGTTTGTCTGTGATTGGTGTACAAGAATGCTTGTGATTTTTGTACATTGATTTTGTATCCTGAGACTTTGCTGAAGTTGCTAATCAGCTTAAGGAGATTTTGGGCTGAGACAATGGGGTTTTCTAGATATACAATCATGTCATCTGCAAACAGGGACAATTTGACTTCCTCTTTTCCTAATTGAATACCCTTTATTTCCTTCTCCTGCCTGATTGCTCTGGCCAGAACTTCCAGCACTATGTTGAATAGGAGCGGTGGGAGAGGGCATCCCTGTCTTGTGCCAGTTTTCAAAGGGAATGCTTCCAGTTTTTGCCCAGTCAGTATGATATTGGCTGTGGGTTTGTCATAAATAGCTCTTATTATTTTGAGATACGTCCCATCCATACCTAATTTATTGAGAGTTTTTAGCATGAAGGGTTGTTGAATTTTGTCAAAGGCCTTTTCTGCATCTATTGAGATAATCATGTGGTTTTTGTCTTTGGTTCTGTTTATATGCTGGATTACATTTATTGATTTGCGTATGTTGAACCAGCCTTGCATCCCAGGGATGAAGCCCACTTGATTATGGTGGATAAGCTTTTTGATGTGCTGCTGGATTCGGTTTGCCAGTATTTTATTGAGGATTTTTGCATCAATGTTCATCAAGGATATTGGTCTGAAATTCTCTTTTTTGGTTATGTCTCTGCCAGGCTTTGGTATCAGGACGATGCTGGCTTCATAAAATGCAAACACATAATTTTATTTCCATTTCAGATGGTACTTTGATAGGTTGTGACTCTGAAATGGGTTATGTAAAGAGTATTAAAGACAAACAAAGCTGGACATTAGTTAGAACTTTAAGGATAGATGTTAAACAGTAATATACTATGACAATAGGGAAAAGGGTCCCGTGTGAACTGAACTCAACTTGGATTTGTGCAAAGGTGACTAGGCATTTCACAGGGTGAATGGGAGAATAGGGAGAAGGCCAGCCTAGACTTAGAAGAGTCAGGAATGTGAAAAATTACAAAAAGTGGAAAGTGGTTGATGTGAAACCCCTCTGGGTTTGCTAACTGGTGTTTTTGAAGTAAGACTCTTACCCTCCCACAGATACTGGGAGTCAGGGGCCTGTGTTCAGGGGTTGGCTGGAACAAACAGTTAATTCTTTCGGCAGCTTTGAGTTTTCTTAAGCAGGCACTTTAAGGTGAGCTAGGATCATCTTAGGGATGTGACCTTGAGCTATGAGAAATAATGTTTGTTCAAGTCTTTATAGGCAAAGGTTGAGGCCTAGTCGAGAAGGGGGGCTCAGAGGAGCTTAGCTAGAGTTTGGTCAAGAAAAGAATCTTTGTTAAGAGTTTAAAGCTTTTTTTTTTTTTTTTGGAGACTAGTGCTTTCTCTCTTACCCAGGCTGGAGTGCAGAGGCACGATCATGGCTTACTGCAGCCTCGACTTCCTGGGCTTGAGTGATCCTCCTGCTTCAGCCTCCCAAGTAGCTATTTATTTTTGAGATGGGGTCTCATTCTGTGAGTGCAGTGGTGTGAACACAGCTCACTGCAGCCTCAGCCTCTGAGGCTCAAGCTATCTTTCCACCTCAGTCCCCCGAGTAGCTGGGACTACAGGTACACACCACTGTGCCTGGCTAATATAACTTTTTATAGAGTCAGGGTCTCCCTATGTTGCCCAGGCTGGTCTGGAACTCCTGGGCTCAGGTGATCCTCCTGTCTTGGCCTCCCGAAGTGTTGGGATTACAGGCGTGAGCCACCATGCCTGGCCTGGCTATTTTTAAAAATGTTTTTGTAGAGACAGTGTCTCCCTATGTTGCCTAGGCTGATTGTGAACTCCTCAAGAGCTCCTCCTGTCTTGGCTTCCCAAAATGCTGTGATTATAGGTGTGAGCCACTGCATCTGGCCAAAAGCTGAAAACTTGCCCCTTGTTCTCTACTAGTGATCCCTGAGCTTTGCTGCATACTGGAATCACTTGGAGGTCCTTAAACAAATACTGATGCTTGGTTCCCACTCCCAGAATCCTTGATGTAGTTGATATGGCATGGGCCTGGGCTTTGGGATTTTTGACGGCTCCCCAGATGATTCTAATGTGCGGTGACATCAGGGAATCACTGCTTTAGATTGACGTGCTACTCAAAGCAGTGTGTGTGCCCCAAGCACTCACTGCACTCCAAGCAGTCAAAGCACTGGTGTCCCCAAGTGATTCTCCTGCACAGTAAAGCTTGTGCACTGCTCTAAGCCAGTGATTCTCAAACTGAGTCCACATCAGTAACACCAGGAGGGCTTTGGCTTGTCAAAACACAGATGTCTGGGCCTACCGCCTGTGTTTCTGATTCAGTAGGTCTAGAATTTTTCAGGGTCCAAGAATTTGTCGGTCCAGCAAGTTCCCAGGTGCTGCTGATGCTGCTGGCTCAGGGACCACACTCAGAACTGTCGTCTATGGCGATACTCCCTTCCTGCAAGTACTAGGTGAGAGCTTAGTGATGTCAATTAGCTGTGTGACTTTAGTCATGTCACTTAACCTCAGGCCTCAGTTTTTTCATTTATCAAGTAAAGAGGTTTGACTAGCTACTCTCTAGGATTGCTTTTCGTTTGCTATAGCAAATCACAATATATGTGTATTATCTAGCAAGCAGATATAAGCTCTAATTGATGTAAATTTCCAAGAGCAATTGCAGGCTTGTGATGACAAGGTGCTTCTTGATGCTGGGCCTCTCCTGGGGGCTGCACTTTGAGCCACTTGATTTAAGAGCTGAGCCTCAGTTAGTAAGGGATGACCCGGCTCTGAGGAACTGAGTTACCCACTAAGTAAGTACACCTGATGTATAACTCAGGCTGTCAGTGATTCCCCAAATGTGGCCCCCGTCCCACAGCATTAGCCTCACCTGGGCACTTGTTAGAACTGCAAACTCCAATTCTAGTTTGGGCGGATGGGACTCAGCACTCTTGTGCTGAGAACATTTCTTGGTCCGTAGCAGGCACCCACTAAGTGCTTGTAGGGTGGATGTATGAATGAGCGACACATTTAGCAAATAATCTCTTAGGTTGAGTCGTTGCAGTTAGTTAAACCTATTTTTTTTTTTTTTTTTGAGATGGGGTCTCACTATGTTGCCCAGGCCGGACTCACACTCCTGGGCTCAAATGATCCTCCTGCCTCAGTCTCCCGAGTAGCTGGGATTATAGGCACACCCCACCATGCCTGGCTAACTTTACCCATTTTAATACTGATTCTCATTAGCTTCCATTTCAGAGGCTGACATTTCCTGCTTTTATCCCCAAATTATTTTGGTGCCTATAGCATCCCATCTATGCACTGATTACAGGTTTCCAAACAATATATTTGAAATCAAAGCCCTGTTGGATAATTTACATGGATATCAGCTTATTTTTTTAAATTCACTTATATTTTCAAATGAGAATGACTTGTGCAGGTATTTCTTGGGCACAATTTCTTACCCTTTTAAAAGAGAAAAATCAGACTTTAAGGTATTATCTCTCATAAGTGATGGCTTAAAATTGTTTACATACGTGCAAACCTAGGGGCTGAGGACATTGTGGGGGTGTCTCTATTTATCTCAATGGAGCTGTGTTACCTGGCCAGATTCAGGGAGGTGTGGGGAAGTGGGAGACTGACGAAACCATCAGGCTGGGAGGCAGAGCTGGGCAGGGTGTGGATGTGAGGACCTGGGTCTCTGAGTTTCTTACTGGAAGGTCTAAAACATGGGTCAAATGAGATCAGGGCAAGCAGGCTCTGGTTAATATAACACGAATATTCTGGCCAACAGTGTAAATGCTGACCTCTTACCCAAAAAGATACCCCTTGTGACACAGAATGAAGCCACTACTCTAACATAACCCCTGCTGACAACCCGCTTCTCATTTGACAAGATTCCAGGTAACACAATTGCACAACGTGATACTCAAAGGCTGTCCTATCTCCCACTACTTGGGTTCACATTCTCCTGTAACTCAAAGGCAGAGATAATTTTGCAAAAATTCCCAAGTGCTGACCCACAAACAATAATCATTCTAATTACTGGCAAAATTCACAAAGGTGCAGCCTATCTAGAGTTTTCTTTAGGCCCTCCTCAAGTCCTTGGTGTATATTAAGCACTCAGGAAATGTTTATTGTTAGGTGTAATGAGTGGGGGCAAGGATTTTGGTCATGATTCTTCTTAAAGTCACCCAAAAGAGTGGAGATAGTTAAAAAAATATTTCTAGTACTCTGTTGGGGCTGGGGGTGACAACACCTCTCATCATATATCATTGAGAAGTCCTAGAAATGTTTGCCTGGGGCTTTATGGGGACTAAACTGGGGGGAGAATTAGCACGCCATACCAGCTCCTGGTCATCTGAAGATGTCCTCTAGAGAAGGAAACTCCATGACAGAAACTTCTAGGGAGGCTGTGGTAAACTTGGGCCATGCTTTCTGGTGTGAACTCAATGACCATGATGCTCCCATGCCTAGGACAAGCTCTAGGTAAGGTACATGTCATCTTGAATGCTGCCACCCATGACCTGCTCCTGGAATTCTGTTGCAGCTCATACATGCAGAGGTAAAGCAATGAAACCCAGGAAGGGAGGCAGCTGGGTCTAAGGGGAAAGGGCTTATGTGAAAGAGCTCCTCAGAATTTCCCAAAGCCTCCTGTGCCGCCCTAAAGGTCCTCCGGTCCTTGAAAAGGGTCTGTGGGCAGGAGACTGGCTTTGGAGTGAAACCAGTTGCCATCTGAGGAGTAGGGGCACATGTAAGTGGGACTCGGGTCCTAACTGGACAGCTGGCACTTATCTGGCCCAGACACACATTTTATTTGGGATGCATAGAAGTTTTAAAAATTTTGAGACTTCAGATTTCAAAAACTGGGAGATTCACATACATATCTGGATTTCTGTTTTCTTTTTAAAAAGCCAGTCAAATTAGTAGTTGTGAGAGAGTGTGTGTGTGTGTGTGTGGGGGGGGGGGGGTTGTTGTAGATCAACTTTAGTGACACTAATGTTAATAAGTTCTGATGGATTTCTGTTTTCTGAATAATTAGAAAATTCCAGCAATACTTGACCTGTATTTAGCTGACTGAAGCTTAGTGGTCGTCCCCAAGTTTACCACATTCATTTGTGACCTGCTTTTCTCATCCACCTTACCTATGTGAATTCTGAAGACACTTGAGTTTGCAACCCCTGATGTAGCTAAAATGTATTGAACACCTTTTTTTTTTTTTTTTTTTTTTTAAGATGGCATCTCACTCTGTCACCCAGGCTAGAGTGCAGTGGTGTGATCTTGGCTCACTGCAACCTCTGCCGCCTGGGTTCAAGTGATTGTCCTGCCTCGGCCTCCCGAGTAGCTGGGATTACAGGTGCCTGCCACTGTGCCTGGCTAATTTTGTATTTTTTTAGTAGAGATGTGGTTTCACCATCTTGGCTAGGCTGGTCTTGAACTCCTGACCTCTTGATCCACCTGCCTTGGCCTCCCAAAGTGCTAGGATTATAGGTGTGAGCCACTGCGCCCGGCCTGAACACCTTTTGGGTACAGAACTCTGATGCCGTAGAATTAGGCTCCTGTAAGGACTACAGATGGCATTATTACCTGTTGGATAATGCCACCTATACACAGTGGACAGGATGCCTCCGGGTAGGGAAAGTTGGCCTCCTCACATCGGAGTAGATTTCCATTGTGTTGGCCACTGCTGATCTAGCCTCCTCACCCTACCACCCCTCACCCCACCCCCTGTTCCCAGCCATTTTTACCTAGAACGTCTTTTTACTCTTATGAATGGGACACCTATGAAAAGTTACCAGTGAGGACTTCAGGCTTTGGAGTAATTGACACAGGCTTTGTATTTAGAATAAAGTGAGGAAAGAACACAGAGACAGTGCCATCTCACATGTTGGTGTTCATTTTTAATTTACTATGTATTTTAAAAAATAATGCCTTCCCTCCAACAAGCTCAGTTTGCAAATACAAACAGTAGGTGCACACTGAAAAATAATAATCTCTAAATCTTTTTACTTGCAAAGACTCAACTGTTATTTAAAAAAGTCTCCCTTTACTGGTATGCATAATTTCCTACAAAAACTGCACCTCACAATCTTCAATCAAATCAAAGTTGGATTATATCAAGTGGCTGTCCGTTCAGTTTCTTTCTGGAAATGTTGAGTTATCCTCCTGGGAATATTCAGAGTTTCAGGGTTTTAGCACTTATGGCATTATAGATGGCCTCAGTCATAGGCACATACATTTTTGCTGTGTCGTCCAAGAAATACAAGGCATCTTTGATGATAGCGGGGTTAAAGCCCTCCTCCACCAGGGTCACTTTGCGGTGTTTAAAAGTTCCAGTGATCTCAATGGTGTCCTGAAAAACATCAAATAATCCACATTGTGGTTGCATTTTGCAATAGATTAGGATGCAGGGCAAGTGATAGGGGTGGGGCATGGGGATCCAGCAAATCCTTAGCATCCCTGGCTCATGTGAGAGCTGGGAAGTGAAAGTTAAAAAAAGTTTTCAATTTTTATTTATTTTTAAGTGGACAGATAACGTGTGTTTTTCTCGTGTATAATATGATGTGCTGAAGTACATATACATCGTGGAATAGTTAAACCTAGCTAGTTAGCAAATGGATTACCTCACATAGATATCATTTTTGTGGTAGGGGCAAGTAACATCCACTTTCTACATTTTCTAGTGAAGTGAAAGTTTTATATGATACCCATACATTCTGTTTGCAGGATCTCCGTTAGGGAGCCCTTTGGGAGGTATTTTTTATTCCCTTAAAGCTTTAGGATCACCTGTGGGGAGGGAGGACCTGCCGAGGATGAGATACCTGTGCAGAGATTTCTGAGCAGAGGGGTGGTGCCTATTGCTTGGTAAGGCTTCAGGTACCGCTAGGATATCCTGACTCATGGTGGGAGTAGAAGGACGGATCATTTACAGACAACTCTGTTTTCTCTTAAAATATCTGAGGATATTTCATTTTGATGCCTCTTTACTATCTGGTTGCAAAGCAAATGTTGGTGCACTTTAACAGGAATATAATTCCAATGAATAATTCCGTTATTAACAGGAATAATCCTATACACACAATATCTGGAATCTTAAGACCTCCTTTGTCAAGTCTTCAGCTACAGAATCACAGAGCTCAAAGTCTAAAAGTGAGAGTAAAAGGCTTGTAATCCCAGCACTTTGGGAGGCCGAGGCGGGCGGATCACGAGGTCAGGAGATCGAGACCACGGTGAAACCCCGTCTCTACTAAAAATACAAAAAATTAGCCGGGCGTAGTGGCGGGCGCCTGTAGTCCCAGCTACTCGGAGAGGCTGAGGCAGGAGAATGGCGGGAACCCGGGAGGCGGAGCTTGCAGTGAGCCGAGATCGCGCCACTGCACTCCAGCCTGGGCAACAGAGCGAGACTCCATCTCAAAAAAAAAAAAAAAAAAAAAAGTGAGAGTATTAAAGCAACTAAAGGGTTAATGTTGGAGGAAGAAGAAAAAATCCCCCTAGCGGTGATAGTTACGTCTTAGGCAATTCCAGCTGGCTAATGTCCAATTAAATTTCACACCATAGAAAGGTGTAGAACTTCTGTGGATTTCTGTATTCTTTAAAACTGGAAACAACGAACAGGATCAGAGCATTTGTATTTGCGATGTCTGTCGGGACTCGCCAAACAGACTTTGTGAGTTCTGTGCTAAGCCTCTTGCTGAATGAACTGGCCTGTCATTGTAAGGAGAGAGGGTTTAGGACTGGATTTCTACTAGCTGTTTTCTGATATATAGATTTTTAGACTGGGCCTTGCTCTGATGCCCAGGCTGGAGTACAGTGGTGCAATCATACCTCACTGCAGCCTTGATTTCCCAGGCTCAACTAATCCTCATCCTCCTGCCTCAGCCTCCCAGGTAGATGAGACTACAAGTGCGCGTCACCATGCCTGGCTAATTTTTTTTTCTTTTTGGTGATGGAGTCTCACTCCATTGCTCAGGCTGGAGTGCAGTGGCGTGATCCCAGCTCACTGCAACCTCCTCCTCCTAGGTTCAAGCAATTCTCCTGCCTCAGCCTCCCGAGTAGCTGGGACTACAGGCATGCACCACCACGCCCAGCTAATTTTGTATATTTAGTAGAGACTGGGTTTCACCATGTTAGCCAGGCTGATCTCGAACCCCTGACCTCAGGTGATCCACCCGCCTCCGTCTCCCAAAGTGTTAGTTACAGGTGTGAGCCACCGCATTCGGCCTTTTTAAAAAATTTTCATTTTTAGTAGACATGAAGTCTCACTATGTTGCCTAGGCTGGTCTCGAACTCCTGAGCTCAAGCAATCTTCCCACCTCAGCCTCCCAAAGTGCTGGGATTACAGGCGTGATCCACCGCACCCAGCCTGATGTTACCACTTCCTTATTGGTCTATGACACTTTTCTGAGCTTCCTGGAAAGGGTGGTGAAAATTTGGCAAATGTAGTCATCCTGGGAGAAGGCAAGTTGTTCCCTAAGAGGTAGGAATCTCCAAGAGAGCAGATCATTGAACTTGATAATAAGAGATTTCACCTGAATTCTTAGAAACCGGGGCCTTGCATAAGTAGGTAGATAATCAGCAATGTGCTGAAAGAGTTTCTTTCCATCAAATTCATGGTTTTCTTTCATTTTGATGGAGGCCATGCCAATGCGACCCTCATGATCTAGAAATAAAGTGGGAAAAAATTAGATGTGTTATGGCTATTTATGATGCTTTATTAGTTCAAAGAACTGTGGGCTCAGACAACATTTATAGCATGGGTTTCATGTGGATAGCTGGAATTTTTATTACAAATACATGTCAAAGATACGGTAAAGTGATTGTACTAATAGCAATAATAACGGTTGAATATTATATTCCAGGCCCTATACTAAGTGTGTTGTATTGATGATCTCAACCCTCATAACAACCTTCTGAAGAGATACAGCTGTTATTTCCATTTTACAGATGAAGAAACTGAGGCTTAAAGACATTAAGAGACTTATTCAAGGTCAGACAGCAAATACTAGGCAGGGTACGGAATTGAATTCAGGCAGCCTGGCTCCAGATCCTGTGCTTATAAGCATCATCCTTCTTTCTAGCAGCCTATACAAACACATCTGAGTAGGGAGTAGGTTGGACTGGTGGCTACAGGAAGTTACTTTTGACTCCAGTGAAAGTCCTTGCTCCACTGTCAGGCATGACTTATTGAGCTTGGGTTGTTCTTCAGGTTGCAACGTCAGGTTTGTTGCACTTCTGGGCACAAATACCATCTTGGAGACCTACTTATCTAATCAAGGTTCTAATGACTTTTCTTGTCTGCATTTTGCAGAGGATGTGAGACAGGAGGTGAAGGCAGGCACAGGGAGGAGCTGTTTTGTGCCCTCCCGTTAAGGCCCATTAGTCCCAAGAGGATGTGCTCTCCACAGAGAGAACAGATCCTACATCAGGGAATTTAGCCCAGAGCAGTTTCCAACAATTACCACTGCCTTCTTGTGAGGACAGTGGTAATTAGGTATTAATGTATCTTCTACCTGATCCAGCAGACCCAGCGGGAGTCCAGATCCACTTCCCTAAACTACTCAGCTGTAATCCGAGAGGAGACAGGAGCCTCCCTTGGTTACCTGGGCCCCAGCTTTCGAAATCTCTCCTATGGTGATTGTGTGTTTACCTGTAGCTCTGAAGAAGGCAAACAGCAAAAGGAAAAAAAGACGCCCCATCATTTGGTTTGCTCCTTGTCTGAGGGAGAGAGGCAGTGGCACCACATCCTCTTAGTTTAGGGTCCCTAGCACCTGTCTTTGAAATCTCAAGTGTCTCCAATAAGCTCCTTTTAGAATTAAGGCTCATGCAACAGAAATCCTCCGCATTCACCGTCTCCTTGCTTCTTGCTCTGGTAGTAGCAACGCTGGACCTAGGGGCAAATGGGCCTGTTAGGTCTCAGGCCTCTGCCCCAACTCTCGGAGGGTGGTTTGGGACTAGTTCAGCTTCGGCGGGGATGGTTCCAGCCTACAGGAGCTCTGGGCTAATTGTAAAGGTCAATTCTGGCCAAGGGTTCTCTAGAGCTGCACTGTCTAATATGACACCCACTGGTTATTTGTGGCTATTAAAACTAAAATCAATTATAATTAAATATTATGAAAAATTCAGTTCCTTAGTTGCACTAGCCACATTTCAAGTGTTCCATAGTGACATGGTGGCTATTGGCTATCATACTGGACAGTGCACATATGAAACATTTCCATCATTGCAGAAAGTTCTACAGAGTAGTTGGGCAGTTCAGGTGTGACACCTAGAAAAAGTGAACTCCACTCCAGGCCCAAACCTAGAAATTCTCTCCTGGTCCAAAGCCGAGATGTATGACTGCCTTGTGCAGAGTCACCCATAGTGGAATGATGCCTTACTTCAGACAGTACTGCTGCGTTTCTAGTTTGGAATGGGACTGGCCTCTGTGGATGGGGGGCCAGACAGCAGCAGTTGTGGCAGGGGGACTCACAGAATCTGAAAGTTGGGAGGGACTTTAGAATTTAATCTTTCACTGCTGCAAGAGTTCTCCCAGGATCCCAGGTGGACATCCAGCTTCTCTTTACGTGCCCTAGTTGGTGGGGGCATTTCCTATCCTGGGAGACAAGCCCATTCTATTGATGGTTCCTTTGGTTACAGGGGAGTTCTCAGGCTAACATTGGCTCCCTGGTCATTTTAATTCCTTGGTTTTAGTTCTGATCACTGGAGCAGCACAGAACACACCTGCTCCTCATCCGATCTGACTGTCTGCCGACACTGTACGACTGTCAACCTCCTTCCCTTTGTTCTGTTTCAGTGGCTCCCAGAACTCACTGATCATTAGATTCACCTGGGAATTAAAAAAGACATGCAGATTCTGAGTCCCATACTCCAGAGCTTCTGGTCCATTAGATCTAGGCTTTAAAAAGTTTCCCAGATGGTTCTGATGATTGGCCAAATTTTTGGAACAACTGGGCTTTAGTGCTTCTCAGACTTTAGTGTGTGTGTGTTTTTTAAATTGTGATAAACACATAACATAAAATTTATCATTCCAACTCATGTTAAAGTGTACAGTTTGCAGGGCGTGGTGGCTCACACCTGTAATCCCAGCACTTTGGGAGGCCAAGGTTGGGGTGTGGATCACCTGAGGTTAGGAGTTCGAGACCAGGCTGACCAACATGGTGAAACCCCATCTTTACTAAAAATACAAAATTAGCCGGGCGTGGTCATGCATGCCTGTAATCCCAGCTACTCAGGAGGGTGAGGCAGGAGAATTGCCGCTTGAACCTGGGAGGCAGAGGTTGTAGTGAGCCGAGATCGCACCATTGCACTCCAGCCTGGGCAACGAGAACAAAACTCTGTCTCAAAAAAAAAAAAAAAAAGTGTACAATTCAGTGGTATTTTACACACTTACAATGTTGTACTATCATTACCAGGATCTAGTTCTAGTGCATTTTCATCACCCCCTAAATCAGACTTCCAGTGTTTTTAAGAATCTCTGGGGTGTTTGTGCCAGCACAGTTTCCTGGCCCCGCCCCAGAGATTTTGACTTGGTAGTGGGGTGGGCCTGAGAAATTACACTTGTAACAGACTCCTGGGGAATGCTGACACTGCTGGTCTGGGGACCCACTTCGAGGAACACTAGGCTAGCTCCTTCTGTTTCATCTTCTAGATTCTCTTACCTCATACATACTCGTTTGTATGATTCTTCTTTTTAAAATCAAGCATTTAGACACATACACGACATTTGAGGAAGGGTCTGCAAGAGCCTAGGGTGGCACAATGGCTGACAACCACAACTTAGACCCTTGTGTTAACTCAGCATAAGGCCTGGGGAGTTCTCCAACGGGAGTATTCACACCCCCTTCCATTCTGTCCCCTCTCACATCAAGATGTGGCCACATTTCCCCTCGTGTCATTGTCCTAGAGTTGGGGAGGAACAAGCAAGAGATATTCTTGAATATTCTTTTTGTTTTTTTGAGATAGAGCCTCACTCTGTCACCCAGGCTGGAGTGCAGTGGTGAGATCTTGGCTCACTGCAACCTCGTCTCCTGGGTTCAAGTGATTCTCCTGCCTCAGCCTCCCAAGTAGCTGGGATTACAGATGTGAACAACCACCCCTGGCTAATGTTTGTGTTTTTAGTAGAGACTAAGTTTTGCCATGTTGGCCAGGCTGGTCTCAAGCTCCTGACCTCAAGTGATCCATCTGCCTTGGCCTCCCAAAGTGTTGGGATTACAGGTGTGAGCCACTGTGTCCGGACTTAAATATTCTTTTTTTTTTTTTTTTTTTTAGACAGAGTCTTGCTCTGTTGCCCAGGCTGGAGTGCAATGGCACGATCTCAGCTGATTGCAACCTCCGACTCCCTGGTTCAAGCGATTCTCCTGCCTCAGCCTCCAGAGTAGCTGGGACTATAGGCACATGCCACCACATCCAGCTAATTTTTGTATTTTTAGTAGAGATAGGGTTTCACCACGTTGGCCAGTATACTCTCGATCTCCTGACCTCATGATCTGCCCGCCTCGGCCTCCCAAAGTGCTGGGATTACAGGAGTGAGCCACCACGCCCGGCCTGGAATATTCTTTAAAAAATAACAAGCACAAGGCCACATAGAAGTGTCAGAGTTTGGGAAAAAGGGACTTTTGGATTTCTACTTTGAATATGGGTGGGAATCCCAAATATGAGTTGTGGGGGAATAATAATACCCCGAATGCCTTATATTTGGACAGTAATTTGGAGGCTGGAATCCTCTCTGACATCTATTATTAATGTAATTTATTGTCACAACAACCCTTATGTATATATTTGATAAATATATGCTTAGCGTTGATGTAATTATAATGAGTTTGTTCTCTTGACAACCTTAACTGCACGGCTGGCATTATCCTTAATTTTAGTGGTTTGCCTGCAGTCAAACAGCCAGCAGACGTTGAAGCCAGGATTCAAGGTCAGATACTGGCCCTCCTGACTCTGCTGGCAGAAGCGGATCTGCAGATGAAGCTGCAGTGACAACATTCTTGTGTGATGATTCTGAAACTTAGTGGGGTGAACTGGGCTTAGAAATCTTAAAAAGAAGAGGCTATACAAAATCCACTTTTCCCCAGCTTTTCCTTCTAGCAACTGCACTGGCTCTTCTTTGTGCCTCCTAGTTCAGAGGCCAGGACACCATTTCCCAGCTCTTAAGCATGACACGACTTTTCTTGAGGTGTACCAAATGTGGCATGGAGCTCCCATATTGGAGACTTTGTTTGCCTGAGAGCCCAAGAATGGCTGGGAGGTGAACTGAAGAGAAGGCCATGTTCAGATGCACTGAGTTGGCTTTTATCATGGAACATAAGCCAGACATAAGCTCCTTACTCCCTGGCAGCTGGAAGAGCTGTTTAACTCTGGACGGCAGGAGAAAGCAACGACAAACTTCACCTTGAGGCTAAAATTATGTTCAGTTACTCTATGGGTTTAGGTACAGATCATATCCTGTATATACCTGGCACATGCACTCCATAAACATTTACTTCCTGGATGAAATCAACCAGTCCAACTATATCAGCAACTTCAGTGGTGGCCACATTTTCCCCTTTCCACCTGGAAGAAACGACAAAGTTAGCAGAGGTCACTGGTGGTTTCTGGCCCAGGTCGCAATGTCGGAGGGCTGGTGTTTCCTTTAGATTTCTGCATGGTCCTGATCTCGTGTTCCTCACCTTGGCCCTCAGACTCCCCAACTTAGTCCTGGCCGGGGTATCTTGCTTGAGGCATAAAAGGGAAAAGTATAGACCTAGATAACAAAATGTGGAATTTCAATGTTACCACATGAAACACAACACACAGAGTAATGTTCTAATGTTAAAATATAGCCCTAGCTAAGAAAGGCAGTGGAAATTAGAAAGAAATCTCAACGATTTTCTGCTGTGTTTAGGTCTCTCAATTTCTCATTTACTAACTCAGTTGCTATTTAATTCAGTTTCTGAAGTTCTCTTTAATAGAACTTCATATTTTATTTCAGGGTCTCATGGCAACAAGAAAGGAAAAAAAATCATACTTTAGTTACAGGGAGATTCTAATGTTAAGGCCCAACCAGGTGCTATTTTTCACTTAATAAAGAGTTAAATTTTGTTTTCATTAAAAATTCTTTTTTTTTTTTTGAGGCAGAGTCTCATTCTGTCACTTAGGCTGGAGTGCAGTGAGGCAATCTCAGCTCACTGTAACCTCCGTCTCCCAGGTTCAAGTGATTCTCTTGCCTCAGCCTCCCAAATAGCTGGGACTACAGGCACGTGCCACCATGTCCAGCAATTTTTGTACTTTTAGTAGAGACAGGATTTCACCATGTTGGCCAGGCTGGTCTGGAACTCCTGACCTCAGGTGATCCACCCGCCTCGGCCTCCCAAACTGCTGGGATTACAGGCATGAGCCACCATGCCTGGCCCATTAAAAATTCTTTAGCCCTCCCAGAAGTATCTTCTTAATAACATGAAGATGGCATAAAGTGATATGGATCTTAAGACACGGAATAGTAGAGATGGAAGGACCCTGAGAATCATCGTGACCCTCATCTCAAGGGCAAAAGGACTGAGGTCCAGAATGGTTATCTGTCTTTTTACCACTGCTGCTCAGTGGGAGAGGTGAGCCTGGTTCTCCTCATTCCACCTGCTGTCTTTCTACTGCAGTTAGACAACTTCCATCCCTTCCTCATTCATTCATGCAAAAAGTGACACCAAGCACCATGGTAGGTGCTGGGGGTGAACAGGCAGACACAGGGCCTGCCCTCAGGGAGTTTACACAGGAAGGAAGCTGTGTCATGAGGCTGGAGGACTGTGCTATGGTTGGAAGTTAATTCCACGGTCTGTTAGAAGGACTTCCAAACTTCCTCGTGCTGACCTGGGGGTTCTGTGGGAAACCATCTGGTTGGGGATGAAAGGGGTTGGAGGAAGGGGCTCCGAACCTCTCACCTCCTCTTCAACTAGATCAGCTCCACATTAATTTGCATCTGATTTTATCTAAACACCTCCTTGATTGGAAAGGTGAAAATCCTTGGCTGTCCTAAGAGTGACCAGTAATAATGCAGGAGAAACAAGAGGAGTTAAATGTACTTTTGTCTCCAGAAATCAGATACAGGTTTCCTGCCTTATTCTCATCTGGTGTTGCTCAGCAAAGTTAACTGTGCACTGCAGAGTGACACTTCATGCACTTCATTTCTCATTCTCTGGGAACACAGGAGTTTGACCTGATGTGCCAAAGATAGAGAAGGAAATGCACCATAACCAAAGTGGAATGCGATTCCACTAGGAGTGAGCCAAACTGTGTGTGTGTGTTTGTTTTTGGCTCAATGATTCAGAAAAACCAACCGGAATGTATCTCCAACTCTGTCGTGGAAATAGATGAAATTTTCTTGGTCAACCATTAAGAGATCTCCACTGTTGAAATAGAGGTCTCCTTTCTTAAAGACGTCTCTCAGTTTTTTCTTCTCTGTCTGAGCCTTTGCTCCAGCATAGCCATTAAATGGTGTAAGCTGTGTGATTTTGCAAACCAAAAGTCCAACTTCACCTAAGACAGAAGAAAGTAAACTTACGTTATGTGCTAGAGGTCAAATTTATACATCAACCTTCTCTTAAAACTAATGCCATACAACCTGCTGGCAACAAGCTGGCTGTAGGAAGTATCATTTTCCATGCATGTATACCTGTGAATTATATGTACATCTATATTACAGACACACATACATACACCACACACACATATACTGTACATTATTGTATATGGCCTAATTATTCTATTTTGATTTTTATTTTTTTTGAGATGGAATCTTGCCCTGTTGCCCAGGCTGGAGTACAGTGGTGCAGTCTCGGCTCACTGCAACCTCTGCCTCCCATGGTCAAGGGATTCTCCTGCCTCAGCCTCCCAAGTAGCTGGGGTTACAGGTGTGTGCCATCATGCCCAGCTAATTTTTGTATTTTCAGTAGGGACAGGATTTTGCCATGTTGGCCAGGCTGGTCTCAAACTCCTGATCTCAAATGATCAGCCCTCCTCAACCTCCCAAAGTGTTGGGATTACAGGCGTGAGCCACCACACCTGGCCTGTAATTCTTTTGCTGCTAATCTTTTACTGAATAATGATTTATGCACACTTACACAAACGCGCAGTTGTTAAAGCTTAAAGGTAAAGGCCACCTAAAACTATAGTTTTGCAACCACAATTACATATCCCTTCCCAAAAAACATTACCTCATAAGCAAGAAGTTGTTAAGCTAGGTTTAAAACTAGAATTATGTTACATGCAGTGGTGAATTAGCACCTTTGGAATTCCTGTATGTTGGAGGGTACTTACATAAACCCCCCTTTTCCCCACTCTGATAAATTTTACCATGTGGCAATAAAATGTTAGTCCTTAAAAGTCACTTGATCAAGATAAGAAGGGGCACAGGTTGATTGAACAAAAGTCCACTGTACCTTTGGGAACTCTGACGCAATATCCATTTTCATCACGGACGGGTTCATCTTTCTCCACATCATATTTAATCAGGTCATAAGTTATGATTTTCTAGCAAGATTAAAATAATTTTGAGTATAAATCTTTTACAATTTTTCCCTTTTAAATAGTGGTACAACACAAAGTATATCTTAGGCGTACAGGTTGATGAAATTTTGCATTTGCATATACCCTTAAAACTGCCACCCAGAGAGAGACAGAGAAAACTTTCATTTCACCTAGAAAGTTTCCTCCTGCCCTTTTCTGTGAAGTTAACTACTATTCTGACTTATATTGCTGTCAATTAATCTTAAATCTCAAATAAATGAAATAAATGTATGCTTCTGTGTCTGCTTCTTTCACTCAATATGTCTATAATATCCATCCATCCATGCTGGTGTTTTTTATTGCCATGCAATTTTCCCTTGTATAAATATACCATGATTTATTTATCTATTTTCCTGTTAATGGGTATTTGGATTATTTCTAGTTTTGGCCTATTATAAATAAAGCTGTTATGAACATTCTTGTGTCTTTTGGTGGATGTATCACAAATGGGTTTTTAAAATCTTGTATAATCTTATATTAATATGACACTATTAGATTTTTCACATTTCTATGGAAATGTTATCTAATATATTTTAGAATCAAAGGCATAATTATTTCATGCCCATGACTATAAAATTATTAAAACTCTATCATATTTAACATATAATTCAAAGCATAAGAATTTAATTTTTCAGCAATTCAGTAAAAGCAATAATAAATATATTATTTTCCTTGTTGGAAGAAAAATGCAAACATGACAGTATTTGGATATAATTATTAGCCATGATTACTGTGTCTATTTCAAATTTATATTCAAGTCTGTGATGAAGCAAACAATCATATGCTTTAGTATTAGCAGACAGCTAATACTTGTTAAAAAAACAAGTGGTATTTATGGTCAACAAATGTAGATCTTATTTGCAGGAATGTAAAAAATTTATAGGTGGTAATAAATGTTCTTTTCTACATCAATTGCATGGGATCATCCGGTTTTTAAAGTTTTTTTTTTTTTTTAATGTTTTGCTTAAAGTAGAAAAACTGACAATAAAATATGGCAATCAATGGATGAGAAAGTAAAGAATGGGTAATATACAGCGTTAGCTGACCCTCAGCAGCAGTTCCAGTGGGGTGTAGATCGATTCTCAGTCTGCAGCAGCACTGCTCAGGAATCTACTGTGATGATGGAAATATTCTCTGTCTGCACTGCTCAATACGGTAGTTACTAACCACACGTGGCTATTCAGCACTGGAAATGTGGCTAGTGTGATTGAAGAAATGGATTTAAACTTTTATTAATATAACTTAAATTTAAGTAGCCACATGTAGCTACTGGCTACTGTTTGGACAGCGCAGGTCTAGAGGACTGTGGAGGGACCTGTGTAGCGTAGGTGGAGCTGTCATTGTCAGAGAGGGTCCTTGAACTTGGGAACACCTTGAGATTAGGCCAGAATATAAGAAATGGAGTGATTATCATCATTATGGCTAACAATTATTCAAGGCTATTAAATGACAGGCATTGGGCTATAGCCTCTAAGAGCCTTTTCATAAGTTAGTTAATCCTTTTTTTTTTTTTTTTTTTTGAGACGGAGTTTCGCTCTGTTGCCCAGGCTGGAGTGCAGTGGCGCGATCTCGACTCACTGCAAGCTCCGCCTCCCGGGTTCACGCCATTCTCCTGCCTCAGCCTCCCGAGTAGCTGGGATTACAGGCTCCCGCCACCATGCCCGGCTAATTTTTTGTATTTTTAGTAGAGACGGGGTTTCACCGTGTTAGCCAGGATGGTCTCGATCTCCCGATCTCATGATCCACCCGCCTCAGCCTCCCAAAGTGCTGGGATTACAGGCGTGAGCTGCCGCGCCTGGCTATTTAATCCTTTCAACAATCCTTTTCCCTTATTGAGTGTGGGCTAGGCACTGGGTTCAATATTTTCTCTTGTTATCTCTGTCTTACAGATGATGAAATTGAGGCCTGAGGAACATATGTGACCTGCCCAAGGTCACTCAGCTAGCATATGGTGGCACTGAGATTTGCTCTCCACAGCCAGGGCTCTTACGCACATGAACTACTGTCCTCTGTATTCTGCTGGTCTGTCCCTGGGGACACAGGTTGCCTGGGAGTTTCGGTGCGGCTGTTTCATGGCCAGAAGGGATGAGCTCCCCAGAGGCACAGTGATCGCAGTGACTTCTCAAGCCAAAGGAGGCTCAGCATTTGCTGAACATTTCTGGATATTTGCAGAATAGTTGGTTATCTGGAAGACTGCTTGAGTACAAAAAAGACAACAGAGACCCAGGAGCAATAAAATGACTGACAGGGAAAAGAGACAGCTATGTGAGCTGGCTTACAAATAAGAAATATCTTTCTGGTGGAATTATTAGGTGGACACAAATGTTCACCAGATCCTGGCACTGAGATGCCTGGGCTCCACCTCAGGACAACTGAATCCAAAGCCTAGCGGGTGGGGCCTTGCATCTGTGCATATAAAAAAAACTCCCCAGGTGATGGTGCGGCACAACACAATTAAAGGGAAATACTATGTTTCACGTGTACGATAAGCTTATGGAACTTGTAACCTTCAGGTGTTTAATCACGTGCAAGTATAAATGGCATCAGGAAGACTTCACCTAAGTTGCAGACGGCAAGGGCACAATGGATTGTTCTTAATAGAAGTTGAGATGTTTTTAACTGGAGGATCTGATTTTTTGAAGTCATCATCACAGAGAATGAGCAAAACTTTTCTCGGTGATAGGAATGGGCCATGGCTCTGATGCTGCCTGATTTCTGATAACATCATCAGGACTTGGCTTTTAAGAAGTCTCTGTATTCTGAAAATTGGCTACATATGCTCTCATTTTTCAAGGTACTTACTTTCTGTAGGTAGTTGACTCTTCCAACAGCACCAACTTTTCTCGCATAATTCATAAATCCAATATTGCCTTCAGTGGCAGCATAGAACTCATAGATGCATATGTCCCCAAATCTCTTGACAAATTGTCTCCACACATCTTCTCGTAAGCCATTTCCCAGTGCCAGTCTCACTTTGTGATCACGGTCATTTGGTTTCTGTGGTAGGGGGAGAAGAAGGAGACCAAACTGAAACATCTCTGGAGTCTATGCTTACATATTAATAATTGCCTTTATTTTGTATGTATTTAATTTATACTGACATTGCCTTTATTACATATTTATGTTGGTTATAAATGCCCCTTAGTGTCTGCCTTTTTCCTGCCACCCACACACATTATTCCCTATTCCTCTAGCACAAGCAGTATGGTCTGACAGCTGGAACTATGATTTAACAACCAAAACATGTGAATTCTCCCATTTTGGTTTCTAAGGAGCCAGATGAGACAATCTGACAGAACCAGGTGATGCCAACATTTAATCCATATCCAATCTAAAGTTAGAATAATGTGTATAATGTGTTCATAGTTTTCTTGATGGGGCTGGTGAACATTGGTGAATTTCCAGAAAGGAAGAGCCACATGGGAAAGATCTGTCAGAGATGGGCACAATCTACTACCAGTGGGACCCTGACCAGTGTCTAGGATTTTTACGACAATAAAGAAGAAAACAGGAAACACAGTCCAGTGAGAGACAGAAAGAGAGAGAGAGAGAGCCATTTTCCACAAAGCCATCGAAGAGCAACAGTTGGAGCCTGTGGGAACTGGAGGGAAGAGTCTTGACCATGCCCTGCCCCGTTTAACAGGTAGATCCCAGTGTGCATAAGATCAGACAGAGCTGAAGTGAGACAACAAAACTGTCCCAGTGGGATGGGGAGGGGAAGAGGAGGAGGAGGCCACCTCCCAGTTGCCTCAGGTGGCCTGGGAAGAATATGATTTGCTGTAAGCAAAGATTACAAAGGAAAGTCTGTTTTGGGTGTAAGGACTGAAAGGAGTCTCTCTGGTGTCGGCAGGAGAAGTGGGGCTATGACCAGGCTGCCTTCCATTCAACCATAGTCATTTAGGAGACCCCACAAATATGTCCATGCCAATGATGGTTTTATTTATTTTATTATTTTTAATTGTTAACAAAGACTAGTCAAGTACAGTAGTGAGAAGAGGGGAAAGAGTAGAACAAGAAGTTTGATCTATAACTGTGAACAATCAACTGAGGTAACTCACTACCTTCAGACCAGCCCGGCGATGGTTTTAGTGATATCTTATGTTAATAACGTAATTTATGTCCTCCAGGAAATCACAGGTTGGTGGAAGAGACAAAATAAATAGGTATAATTTTACCTCGTAAATTATTTTACTCTATGACCTTTATTCTATCAGGATACAGAATGAAACGGGGTAAAAGTGCTAGGTCATTAGGGCTGTCCTCTCACATCAACTGTGAATTTCTTTGATAAAACAGCAATTGGTTAGAGCCTTTTCTACATTATTTCTTACCCTGTGAAATCACTGGGAAGTGGTTTTGGAATAAGAATTACTGTTTGAAAAGCACTATAAGGGTATGGGACTTTGGCTTGGCAATTAAAAACCACACCAAGGCAAACTGAATTGGTTTCCATGCAGGAAGAGCTAAGGCGCCAGGGAAAAAGAAAATATACATTTAATCTTTAAGTAGCTTGGCCAGAACATATGCGGCTCTTTGAGGAGTCCTAACCAGAGAGGTGGACTGATGCTGGTCACTGGTGAAAATGGGCCCCTTGAGCAGTCATTCTGAGGAGGAAATGTGTCAAGAGATACCAGCCCCTCCCCCACCCCACCGCCAGTGGCTCTTACCCAGGATGTCTGGGGGAACTGCCTGAGAAGCCTTTTGAAGCTGCATGAGACCTAGACATTCAGACTGAGTAGGAATCTATTCTCTCTCTTTTTTTTTTGAGACAGGGTCTTGCTCCGTTGCCTAGGCTGGTGCGATTATGGCTTACTGCAGCCTTAACTCCCAGGCTCAAGCGATCCTCCTGCCTCAGCCTCACGAGTGGCTGGGACTACAGGTGCGTGCTACCATGCCTGGCTAATTTATTTATTAATTTTGTAGAGATGAAGTTCTCACTATGTTGCCCAGGCTCATTTTGAACTCCTGGCCTCAAGCTATCCTCCTGCCTCGGCCCCCCAAAGTGCTGGAATTACAGGCATGAGCCACTGTGCCCAGCCAGAATCTATTCTCTTCTGGTCCCTAGGTCACTGACTCCACTCCGCTTTATAATTACCAAGCTCCTGTTAAGTCGGGAGATCACGTCTGGTTTGCCAGGGCAAGCCCTGGCTATTCGTGTCCTGGAATGCTGGTTATCTTTCATTACCTTCACTCTCAAGTGGCCCTGTTTGGATAATGAATTGTAGGGTCACCCTGCCCACAAGGCACTATCCTCTGACGTAAGGACTGTCAGTATTCAGAGACCACCCCCTCCCACTGCCGCCCCAAGGATAAAACATCACACATATTTGAAGATTTGCTTTTGCTTAAAGAAAATCACCTGAGCTGGGTGCTCACCTGCTCCCAGGCTTGCATGAGAAGTTCCAAAGCAGCATTCCCACATGTAGACCCAAGGTCTTACTTATCCCACATGCAGCCCACCAGCAGCCCTTCTCCTACCCACTTCGTTTATTTCCTTGTCTATTGGATGGTGATTATCTATCTCCCTCATTAAATGGTAAACTCCTTTGAGGCCAAATGTACATGTATCTCTATGTCATCCCCAGTGCCTGGACCTGTGCTTTGCATAGAGCATAATCCTGGCAGAAAAATAGATAATCTCTACCAGGAAACCTCACTCCCTGTTCAATAACTAGTGGCCGAGTCAGGGCAGGGCTTAGGGTGCAGGAGGCCACAGGCACCCTGGGTGTGTGTGAAGCTGACCAGCCTCACAGGTGCAGCTGTCACCTGCCAGTGGCAGGTAGCTGAGTTCATAATCACAACACCATGGGCTCAGTTTTCATCATCCAGCTGAAGACTCTTATTACATCAGCAAAAGGGATTAAAGCCGGAAATGTTTGTGGGCACAAATGGGAGCTCCTGGAGGCTTCTAAGTTGTCTGGTTCTCACCTAAGCTTGTGCTCACCGGTGGCTGAAAGAGTATGACTCAAGTTTTCCTTTCCCCTAGGGGGAAGAGTGTTCCTCCATCACCAAAGCTACTCCTCAGAGGAACTGATTTCTAGATCAAGGGTCACCAGCTTATTTTTTTTAAACAAGAAAAAAACCTTCTTCTTCACATTAGAGCTAAGGTGACACATGCAAACACACCTGGGGGACCAATGAAGAGCAAGAGGTCAAGATGTCCAGAGAGGAATGAAGGGTGCCAGGTAATTAAAACAGGCAGAAAGCTTCTATTGAGGGCTTTTCTGTGGGTCAGGCAGTTGACCTGTTTCTAAAGAACCCTATGAAAGGTGATAGCTAATAAAAGTATTTGCCTCATATTACAATTGAGGAAATGGAGACTCAGGAAGCTTAAAATTATTTTCCCAGGATCACAAAGGTAGCAAAACGGTTGCTCCAAGATTCAAATCTGAATCAATGTGACTTCAGAGAGCTCTTTTCCTTATTTTTTTTAAAGCCCTGCACTTGAGAGGGCGTCCACTGTGCTGCCCCTCCTTACTCATGCCCACCAATAATCCCACCCCCCCAAAAAAAAAGCAAAAAGGAAAAAAAACAACAAAGAGAGAGTGCCACACACATAGTGTAAGATAAGAATCAAATAGTCCTGAAAGACCTTTAAGTGAACAATGCTGTATTCATGCCATCTCCCTGTTCCCACCCTTTACCCCCAGTTTACCACCCAGAGGCAGACAGTTAACTCTTGTAGCTGCTTCTTGCTATCTGCATATTTCTAAATTAAATGCTTATATTTCTTTCTCTTGTTTCATCAATTTCAGATTTCCTATTGTGGGAGATGAGGATTCAGTTCTTTCCTATTCTCTCTCCCATTCTTCCAGTATCACAATTTTTGGTTAAATCAATGTTCAGTGCTCACATTATTCTGCCCATAATACAACACTGAGGAGCCAAGTAATACGCTATGAACAAATTTTTATTTTTCCTGGAATTAATTGTCATTTGCTTCATTTCCTTAGTTTCTATTGGTAAGTTTCCCCTTATCCTCCAACAGCCTCTAAAATTTTCCTCATGGTGAAATCTATCTGCTCATGGAATTTCCTATTTTCCATTATGCTTGTCTCCTCTGCTCCAATCTGGACTAGTTATTTTCTAAGCCTGGGGGGTCCCTTTGTCTCTCTTTCCTGGATCCTGTGTTTTCTTCTGCTTTTTTTTCATTCTGTTTGGATGGAATATTTTGTTTAGTAACTTCCTGAAGGGGAGTATGTACATGGTAAGTTTTTTTAATTTTATTTTTATTATTTTTTTGTGGAGACTTGGAATATCTGAATATTGTATACCTGAGTGATGATTTGGCTGGATATAGAATTTTAGATGGGCAATAATTTGTATCTGGAATTTTGAAAGCACCACTCCTTTTTCAGCTTGCAGTGTTGCTACTGACAGTCAAACTTTCACTCTTTTTTTTGGTAGTCTTAAATGTCATCATGGCACAATTTATTTTTCCTCCACTAATTTTATTGGGTACTCCATTGGCCCTTTCAGTCTGTCCGGCCCTCGGATGTTTTCCTGTATTATTTCTTTGATCATTTCCTCCTCTCCATTTTCTCTATTCTCTTTTCCTGATTTCCAATTAAATATATATGAGACCTCTTTGATTAGTCTCTAATTTTCCTATCTACTCTCCCTTTATGCCCATCAATTTATCTTTTTAACTTTCTGTAAGATTTCTCAACTTTATCTTCCAACCTTTCTAATTAAAGATTTTTAAACATTGTTTTAATTTTCAAGTCTGATTCTTTTTTTCTTTTAAAACAGTACACTATTCTTGTTTTATGGATACAATATCTTCTCCAGTCTCTCTGAGGATATTAATGATACATTAAAAACATTTTTCCCTTTTTTTTTTTTTTTTTTTTTGAGACAGAGTCTCGCCCTGTCACCCAGGCTGGAGTGCAATGGTGAAATCTCAGCTTGATGCAACCTCTGCCTCCCGGGTTCAAATGATTCTCCTGCCTCAGCCTCCCCAGTAGCTAGGATTACTGGCGCCTGCCACCATGCCCAGCTAATTTTTGTATTTTTAGTAGAGATGGGGTTTCACCATGTTGGCCAGGCTGGTCTTGAACTCCTGATCTCGTGATCTGCCTGCCTCCGCCTCCCAAAGTGCTGGGATTACAGGCCCGAGCCACTGTGCCTGGCCTCTTCTGTTTTTTGAGCTGATGCTTCTTTTCTTTTGATGATCCTTCCTGTAGGAGGCTTTCCTCAGGTGCTTGGTGATTCTTCATGTTTGTTCAGATTTAAGAGTAACGCAGCAGAAAGATGATTAGGCAGTTCTGTGGGGGCAGGGCGAGGGGGCTACTGCTAGGTGGGCTGCACTGCTGGTTGATGAGGCAGTGAGCCCATGTCCAATGGCTTTTCTGGGAAAGTTTAGTTCTTCCTAAGAATTACACTCCTTCAATATCCTGCCTGCAAGCATAACCTGGCTACTGGAGTTCCAGTATCTGTGCAGGGGAAAGGAGCTGGGGGGGTCTCCCTGGTTAGTACGAAGATACTTTCTTAATCTCTGTTTTCAGTGCCTCGTCCCTGCTCTCCTCTGTTCTTGGGGTCCTTCAGTCAAAGCTTCTTTAGCTCTCCAGAGAAAAATCCTCCTGTCTCCCACACAGTGGGAGAGGGGAATAGCAGGTCCAGCTACTTCTTACACAGATTTTATTTATTTGTTTTTATTTTTCCGTAAGTTCTTGGGTGTACAGATGGTATTTGGTTACATGAGTAAGGTCATCACTGGTGATTTGTGAGATTTTGGGGCACCCATCACCTGAGCAGTATACACTGCACCATATTTGTAGTTTTTATTCCCTCGTCCCCCTCCCACTCTTCCCCCCAAGTCCCCAAAGTCTATTGTATCACTCTCATGCCTTTGTTTCCTCATAGCTTAGCTCCCACATATCAGTAAGAACATACGATGTCTGGTTTTCCATTCCTGAGTTACTTCACATAGAATAATAGTCTCCAGTCTCATCCAGGTCGCTGCAAATGCTGTTAATTCATTCCTTTTTATGGAATATATATATATTCCATATGTGTATATATATGTGTATATATACATGTATATATATATGTGTATATATACGTGTATATATATGTGTATATATATGTGTATATGTATGTGTATATATGTATGTATATATATGTGTATATATATATATATGTGGTGTATATATATATATATATACACCACAGTTTCTTTATCCACTTGTTGATTGATGGGCATTTGGGTTGGTTCCACGATTTTGCAATTGTGAATTGTGCTGCTATAAAAATGCGTGTACAAGTATCTTTTTTGAATAATGACTTCTTTTCCTCTGGGTAGATACCCAGTAAGTGGGATTGCTGGATCAATGGTAGTTCTACTTTTAGTTATTTAAGGAATTTCCACGCTGTTTTCCATAGTGGCTGTACTAGTTTACATTCCCACCAGTAGTGTAGAAGTGTTCCCTGTTCACTGCATCCGTGCCAACATCTACTGTTTTTGATTTTTTGATTATGGCCATTCTTGCAGGAGTGAGGTGGTATCGCATTGTAGTTTTGATTTGCGTTTCCCTGATCATTAGTGACGTTAAGCATTTTTTCATATGTTTATTGGCGTTTGTATATCTTCTTTTGAGAATTGTCTATTCGTGTCCTTAGCCCACTTTTTGATGGGATTGTTTGTTTTATTCTTACTGATTTCAGTTCATTGTAGATTCTGGATATTATTCCTTTGTCATATGTATAGATTGTGAAGATTTTCTCCCACTCAGTGGGTTGTCCGTTTACTCTGTTGACTGTTCCTTTTGCTGTGCAAACGTTCTTTAGTTTAATTAGGTCCTAGCTATTTATCTTTGTTTTTATTGCATTTGCTTTCGGGTTCTTGGTCATGAAATCCTTGCCTAAGTCAATGTCTAGAAGGGTTTTTCCAATGTTATGTTCTAGAATTTTTATAGTTTCAGGTGTCAAGTTTCTTAGTCCATCTTGAGTTGATTTTTGTATAAGGTGAGAGATGAGAATCCAGTTTTCTTCTTCTACACATGGCTTGGCAATTATCTCAGCACCATAGGGTGTCCTTTGCCCCCTTTATGATTTTGTTTACTTTGTCGAAGATCAGTTGACTGTAAATATTTAGCTTTATTTCTGGGTTCTCTGTTCTGTGGCAATGGTCTACATGCCTGTTTTTATACCATGTTTTGGTGACTATGGCCTTATAGTATAGTTTGAAGTGGGGTAATGTGATGCCTCCAGATTTGTTCTTTTTGCTTAGTTTTGCTTTGGCTATGCGGGCTCTTTTTTTGGTTCCATATGAATTTTAGAATTTTTTTTCTAATTCTGTGAAGGATGATGGTGGTATTTTGATGGGATTGCATTGAATTTGTAGATTGCTTTTGGCAGTGTGGTCATTTTCACAATATTGATTCTACCCAGCCATGAGCATGGGATATGTTTCCATTTGTTTGTTTAGTTTATGATTACTTTCAGCAGTGTTTTGTAGTTTTATGTAGAGGCCTTTTGACTCCTTGGTTAGATATATTGTTAGGTATTTTATTTAGAAAATAAATAGCTTATTTCCTTTTTTTTTTTTGAGACAGAGTCTCGCTCTGTCTCCCAGGCTGGAGTGCAGTGGCGCGATCTTGGCTCACTGCAAGCTCCGCCTCCCAGGTTCAAGCCATTCTCCTGCCTCAGCCTCTCGAGTAGCTGGGGCTACAGGTGCCTGACACCACTCCGGCTAATTTTTTTGTATTTTTAGTAGAGAAGGGGTTTCACTGTGTTAGCCAGGATGGTCTTGATCTCCTGACCTTGTGATCTGCCCGCCTCGGCCTCCCAAAGTGCTGGGATTACAGGCATGAGCCACCACACCAGGTCCTCTTTTTTTCTTTAAGCTATCTATTTCCTTGAATATTTCTCCTTTCACTCTTGTAACATTTTTTGGATTTCCTTGCATTGGGCTTCATATTTCTCTGGTTCCTCCCTGATTAGCTTAATAACTAACCTCCTGAATTATTTTTCAGGCAAATCAGGGATTTCTTCTTGGTTTGGATTCGTTGCTGGTGAACTAGTGTGATCTTTTGGGGATGTTGATGAGCTTTGGCTTGTCATATTACCAGGTTTGGTTTTCTGATTCCTTCTTATTTGGGTAGGCTCTGTCAGATGGAAGTTCTAGGGCTGAAGGGTGTTGTTCAGAATTTTGTCCCATGGGGTGTTCCTTTGATGTAGTATTCTCCCCCTTTGCCTATGGATGTGGCTCCTGCGAGCCGAACTGCAGTGATTGTTGTCTCTCTCCTGAGTCTAGCCACCCAGCAAGTCTACCTGGCTCCAGGCTGGTACCGGGGGTTGTCTGAACAGAGTCCTGTGATGTGAACCATTTATGGGTCTCTCAGTCATAGATACCAGCACCTGTTCCAGTGGAAGTGGCAGAGGATGCAATGACTCCATGGGGTCCTTAACTTTGGTGGTTTAATGCCCTGTTTTGTGCTGTTGGCTTCCTGCCAGGAGGTGGTATTTTCCAGAAAGCATCAGCTGTAATAGTGTGGACAGGCACCAGCAGTGGCCAGGGCCCTAGAATTCCTAAGATTATATGTTCTTTGTCCTCTGATACCAAGGTGGATAGGGAAGGACCATCAGGTGGGGCCAGGGCTAGGCCTGTCTGAGCTCAGACTCTCCTTGGGCGGGTCTTGCTGTGGCTGCTGTGGGGGATGGGGGCGAGATTCCCAGGTCACTGGAGTTGTGTACCTAAGAGGATTATGGCTGTCTCTGCTGAGTCATGCAGGTTGTCAGGGAAGTGGGGGAAAGTTGGCAGTCACAGGCCTCACCCAGCTTCCAGGCAACCTGAAGGGCTGGTCTCACTCCCACCGTGCCCCCTCAACAGCCCGAGTCTGTTTCCAGGTGGAGGACGAGTCAGGCTTGAAAACTTGCCCAAGGCTTTCTGCCTCCCAGCTGTTAAAGAAAGGGCTTTAGTTCTTCTCCGCCTGTGGAGTCTGCAAGCCAGATTCCCACCCTCCCTGGAGTTCTGGCCAGGAGTCTTCTTGTCCTGTTCAAATTGTCACAACGTTTAGCTAGAGAATTCCTTCTCCCTGTGGAGTTTTACCCCCTGTTCCTCTGGCCACCCTCCTGATGGATCCCTGTGGTGCCAGGCGGGAATGGGCTGCTAGGGAATGCAGCAAGCTCCCAGGGCCTTTCTGGAGCTTCCTCTACCTTTGTATTTTGCTCGGTTTGGCTCTCTCACTTGACTCAGCTCCAGGTAAAGTCGGGAACTTCTGCAAACAGACCTTCAGCTTCTCCAGTGTGTGTTCAGGAGAGGAGGGTCTCCCTTTCCCACTTCCGCAGTTGGGGCAATCACAGTATTTTGGGTGTCTCCCAGGTCCTCTAGGAGCAGTCCACTTCTTTCAGAGGGTCTGTGGGTCCTCTTGGGGTTGCTGGTTAGTTCTTGCAGTCAATCTGGAGCTAAAATTCACAGTGTGAGCCTCTCATGCTGCTCTGTCTGGAGACAGAGTCTAGTCCTGCCTCCCGTTCGCCATGATCCCCTGTCCTCCGTATTTTACTTCTTACACAGATTTTCAAATAAACCCCCCTGTTTTAAGCCTGACACTTCATCCCACCTTCAGCTGTATTCAAAGCCTGCAATTTCTCAGCCTGCAGGAAGGCAACTGGCTTCCTTCTTTTTGGGACTTGCCTCTTAAGTTTCACCCTTCTCAGCCTACTATGTCAGTCACTGTTATCTCTTAGCTTCCTATACTATGTAGTTCATGGTCGCAATGTCTCTTAGTTTCTGAGATGATGGTGCTTTTGTGTGTTTTTCTTATCGCCTTGTTTTGGGGTGACTTTCAAGAGGTGAAAGGGAAGAAGGTCTTTATCACCTTAGAAAAACTCTAGAGTCCCTGTTCTTAATAATTAATATGTTACACTTCTGCCTGGACAAGGCTCCACCTGTTTGCTTTACAGAAGAGGCCCTTCGTCCTTCTGTGTATTCTCAATCGTAGCCAAAAGGACTGTCTAAAAATGCCATCTCCCACATTGCTCTTCCATGTAAGGCCCTTCAGTCATGGCTTGTTATGTTCACATTTGAGTCTCAGCAGAGTAAAGCCCTTGCCACCTGACCCAGCCCCTCAGCTTCACCTCCTGCCAAACTGCTCACAGTTCCCAGTGTGCTGGGTCCTTCATCTCACTGCTCACGTGATTTTCCTGCTAGCCAGAAGCCCTTCTTTTCTTGCCTGGCTGCAGAACTTCTCCATACTCTTCAAAGCCCACCTTCCCTGGTGAACCTTCCTGATTCTGCTCCCCTTCCCTCTTTCTCTTGGCCTCCCTCTGTCTTGGGCCCCAGTCATATTGGCCACTCTCCTCTCTGTGCTGCAACACATCCATCCATTCTCTTTTTTGAACAGAATGAAGCTGATGCAGAGACAGAAATTTTAGGCTAGAAGGGACCACAGAGGTTATCTAATTCTGGGGGGACGCAGTCAACACTAGAGGTAAGTTGAGTCTATTCAGCTTTTTCAGGGTTCTGGTCAATATTATTTCTCCTTCCAAGTATCATGGTTCTATGTGTGGCCCCTGGAACTCTTTTCTGGTTCCCTTTCTGTCTTCCTCCTCCCACACTCCAGCAGGTGTCATAAAGCCTCATTGAGACCCTTGTACTGGAGCCTTGTCCAGTACAGACTGTAGCTTCAGTCTGTAATTGGAGGAAAAAAACACTGAGCTTTAGCAATATCACGCTCCAATAGATAACTTTCCCTAGATGACATTGTTTTTAGGCAACTACCCAAACCGAATGGGAGCTGACAACCATACACTGCAAGAAATGAATCAGAATGGCCTTTCATTACAAACAGGTGCTCTGAAAGCAAAGGCCCAAATACAATGCAGGAAGATGGCAAAATAGAAAATATTCACTATAATATTTTAAAAATCACTTAAGTCAATAGCTTTGCTATCCCATCCCCTACTCAACCTCAGATGAGAGTGATTAACTAAGTAGAATGTTTTCCCTTATTTCTTCCTTTGTGTACGTGGGCAGAATTTTCATTGATTCATTCAACAAATATGTATGGGGTACCTATTATGAGCTACACACTGTTAGGCATGGAAAATGATAATGATAATAATGGCAACATATGTTGAGCATTTACTAAGTTCCAGCTACTACGTGGTTTACGTATATCATCTCAGGTGGTCTTCATAGACCCCATGTGAGATAGGTACTATTATCTCCCTGTTGGCTGATGGGAAGCTGAGATTTAGAGAGTGCTCCAGTGGTAGAGTCAGGATTCAGGCTGACTAACTCAGAGTACTTGCTCTCAGCACTACTTTAAGTACCTGCAGCCAAATCTGAACCACTGACCTGAGCATGGCTGGAAGCATTCTCCATAGCCCCCTGCTCTACTAGAGAAGCTACTGAATATGGTTAAGAAGAGGGCAGAGAAGCACAGTGGCTTCCACCTCCCAACACTGGCTCCAGATCTCCTGATGAGCTGGGCCATGTATGTCTGTGGATGAGTGTCACTTGGTTTAGCTGCTCTGCTAAGGCAGAGGTTGCCTCCCTGGCATCCAGTGCTTGGGGGTCACTGGTGGGATTAGTCCCTCCAGCAACAGCGTATTCTAGGCAGCTCTAAGGGTGAAGAAGTTCCTGATTACATTGATCCAGGCCCTTCCCCCATTCATTCTAGTTTTTATCCAATTCTTTTTTTTTTGCAAAGTCTTTTTGATATAATCTTTCCCTACACCCCACACAATCTGTACTTCCTACTTCCTATGATGACCGATGATTAAAGTTTTAAAAAAAATTTTGCATAGATCTCCTGCTTGTCTAATGACATATGATTGTTTTCTTTTCCTTTTCTTTTCTTTTTTCTTTTCTTTCCCTCTCTCTCTCTCTTTCTTTCCTTTTTCTTTTCTTTTTTTTTTTTTTGAGATAGGGTCTTGTTCTGTCACCCAGACTTGAGTGCAGTGGTGCAATCTTGGCTCACAGCAACATCTGCCTCCTGCTTTCAAGCGACTCTCCTGCTTCAGCCTCCCGAGTAGTTGGGATTACAGGCACGTGCCAACAAGCCCCGCTAATTTTTGTATTTTTAGTAGAGACTGGGTTTCTCCATGTTGGCCAGGCTGGTCTTGAACTCCTGACCTTGAATGATCTGCCCGCCTCTACCTCCCAAAGTGCTGGGATTAGAGGCATGAGCCAGCGCGCCTGGACTGATGACCTATAATTTAAAAAAATCTTTAACTGAAGGTTTTTTTTTTGAGGTAACTTCGATCTTTTATTATACTTTTTATAAGTGTTTTCCAGACAAACAGAACTCAGGGGTGGGGAAGCACTGGCAAATAGGAAGTCCAGGGGTCATTCAAGATTATGCATTAAATCATAGTATATTTTGAAGTTGTAAACCCCAGTGAAATTGTCTTTGTTTTCCAGTATTGGAGACAACAGTAAGAGAAAAACTGGGAGAGTGCATGCATGTGTGTATGTGTGCATGTGGATATGTGTGAGCTTGAAGACAGCTACACACAAACACGTTTATTTTCATCCAGTCCAAAGGAAGCTCCCATTAGAACATATAGAAACAACACACACTCCCCAGGAGATTTTCTAACTGACAAAGGGGTGCCTTTAAGGTAGAGAAGAAAAGCCCAGCAGAAGGGCCCCATATGGATTTCTGGATTTTAATAGAGAGACATGCTATCTTGGGGGCCACGTGGAATATTAATGTGAAAAAAATTCAATAATGACATGAACAGAACTGCTGTGGAAAATGCCCTAACCCAACTCACTGCTAATGATGATCCTCGAGAATCTATTGAATATGCCAAAAAATCAGAATAATATGTGCTAAGCCCAAACATTTTGGGGAAACATTTTAGCTCCCTCAACCCAACCACACATTTTTCAGGGGCGAGGATTTAGAGATTCAGTCCACAAAATCTGTTGATGCCTATGATGTGTCATTTACAGATCTTGGTGCTGTGGATCTGGTAGTGGACAGAGCCCCTGCTCATATGCGGCTTTCATTTAATTGGGGCGAGGGGGGCAGACAATAATCACATAAACCTTTACTATGTCAGGAGTGACAGGTGCCATGAAATGCAGTGACAAGCTGGACAGTGAGGGGCAGATGATATGTTTGATTATTAGCAGGAGAGGCCTGTCTTCTAATGAGGTAACATCTGGACAGAGACTGAGTAAAGTCAGGTGAGAGAGACCTGGGGGAAGAGCATCCGACTCTTCTTTCTGCGTCACACAGCAACTGGCATGTAAGATGAGTACAACAGGTGCTTATCAATAGCAATTTATCAATTTAGTGATCCTTTGAGTTTAAACTGACTGAATAAAGGAACTAGAATCTGGTGAGTTCACTGCATTGTCTAGTAGTACAGTGGTTCTCAGCTAGGGTAGCATTTGCCTGCCAAGGGACATGTGGCAGTTTCTGGAGACATTTTGATGATCACGACCTGGGGAGGTGGGGAGGTTACTACTGGCATCTCGTGGGCAAAGTCCAAAGGGTGCTAAATACTCTACAATGCACAGAATAAGTCCGTGTGGCAAAGAATTAAAAGCCCAAAATGTCAGCAGTGCCACCATTGATAAATCCTGTCTGATACCAGATCTCTGATGAGAGTTGAGGGACTGGGCAGGAGGAGCTCTTGAGAACAACCCCATCGAGAGCTGAACATCTGCAAACAGGGCAGATCCAAGGCTATTGGAGATGCCCTGGGGCATCTGTTCCCAGCTTGGTGACAGACTTGTCAGGCTGGTTTCAAAGTCGCACAGGGATTTATTTATTAAACAACATTAAGTAAAAGTTTCCTGTATGCCTTTGGTATAACAGAAAACAAGGAGACAAGATGTGGTTCCAGACATCAAAGATATTACAGCCAAGGAAGGATGGGAGACATGAACACAAACTCCTGCAACATGACAAGGGCCACAGAGGGTAGAAATAAAATGACGTAGGGGAGAAGAGTAATGACTTTTGTTGGAGTGACCCAAATAGGTTTAATGTATGAGGTATCATTTGAACTGGGCTTTGACAATGGCTTTTAGTAAGCAGAGGGGGAAATGCAGGATATGCTAGGTGCCGGGTAAGATGTGAAAACAAGTAAAAAGGCAGGAAATAATAATAATCATCATAATAATATTAACTCCCACCTACTAAGTCCCCTCTATATGGTAGGTATAGTGCCAAGTACTTTATCATGATAATTGTATCCTAAACTCAAAACTGATATATGCAAATCAGTTGAAGCCTAGCACAACCCAAAGTGACTTGAATTTCCATCTTTTTTTTTTTTTTTGAGACGGAGTCTCGCTCTGTCGCCCAGGCTGGAGTGCAGTGGCGCAATCTCGGCTCACTGCAAGCTCCGCCTCCCGGGTTCATGCCATTCTCCCGCTTCAGCCTCCCGAGTAGCTGGGACTACAGGCACCCGCCACCACGCCCGGCTAATTTTTTGTATTTTTAGTAGAGACGGGGTTTCACCATGGTCTCGATCTCCTGACCTCGTGATCCGCCCACCTCGGCCTCTCAAAGTGCTAGGATTACAGGCGTGAGCCACCGCGCCCGGCCTGAATTTCCATCTTACCCATTTCAAAATGATAGTAAAAATGGGAGAGTGTTACCTGTGGTGAGTTGCATAAATACCGAAGCAGTTCACCGATGTACTGAATGACAGTGACGTTGTATTTTCTGCAGTCATCCCAAAATTGGCTGGCTGAAAATTTAGTCCTCAAGGCAAGAGTAGCACCTACAGAGAAAGCATAGAAAGTGTCAAGAAAGAAATGGTGGAAAAAATTCTCCCAATTATATTTAATTTGTCAACTTTGAAAGGTAGAAATTTAAAAATAAATTATATTTGCAAACAAGTATTGAGTACCTTACATTCGAATGCAAAAAATTAGCAAGACATGGTTTTGTTCGATAGGGGCTTCCAATCTATGGAGGAGAAGACTCATACAAAGGTCATTTTAATAAAAGTTAGCTTGCAGTAAGAGATTCAAATGAGGTTCTAAGAGGGAGGGAGGGGAGAGGGAGAGAGATTTCATGCAATATATATATATATATATATAATATTATATATATACTAAATATATGTATAAATAGAGTGAGACTCTGTCTCAAATATATACACACATATTTTATATATATACACACATACATATATATTATATATATACACACACATACATATATATTTTATATATATATATATATATTTGAGACAGAGTCTTGCTCTATTTTTTTTTTCTTTTTTTCAGACAAAGTCTCACTCTGTCACCCAGGCTGGAGTGCAGTGGTGCCATCTCGACTCACTGCAACACCCATCCCCCAGGTTCAAGTGATTCTCCTGCCTCAGCCTCCTGAGTAGCTGGGATTACAGGCATGTGCCACCACGCCTGGCAAATTTTTTGTATTTTTAGTAGAGAAGGGGTTTCACTGTGTTAGCCAGGATGGTCTCAATCTCCTGACCTCGTGATCTGTCCCCCTCGGCCTCCCAAAGTGCTGAGATACAGGCATGAGCCACCGTGCCTGGCCCGGGTCTCACTGTATTGCCCAGGCTGGAGTGCAGTGGTGAAATCTTGGCTCACTGCAACCTCCGCCTTGTGGGTTCTCGTGCCTCAGCCTCTAAGTAGCTGGGAGTACAGGTGGACACCATCATGCCTGGCTAATTTTTGTATTTTTTAAGAAGAGATGGGGTTTTGCCATGTTGACCAGGCTGGTCTCAAACTCCTGACCTCAAGTGATTCGCCCACCTCAACCTCCCAAAGTGCTGTGATTACAGGCATAAGCCACTGTGCCTGGCCCATTCATGCAATATTTTAAATAACTTTGTGCATAAAACAAAGTTTATGTTAAGTACTTATGTGTAGTATTTTCCGCTTGTGGTGTCCTGGTGCTCAAAAAGTTTCAGATTTTGGAGCATTTTGGATTTCAAATTTTTGGATTGTGTGTGTGTGTGTGTGTGTGTGTGTGTGTGTGTGTGTTTGAGCTGCTATAACAAAATAGTACAGATGGGTGGTTTAAACAACATTTATCTCTTGCAGCTCTGGAGGCTGGGAAGTCCCGATCAAGGTGTTGGCAGATCGGGTGTCTGGTAAGGGCATTTTTCCTGGTTTGGGGATGGTCATCATCTCCCTGTGTCCTTACATGGAAGAAAATGGAGTCAGGAAAGAAGCTGTCTCTTGTCTCTTCTGATAAGGGCACTACCTTTCATGAAGGCACTACTCTCATGACCCAATTACTTCCCAAAGGCCCTGCCTGCTAATACCATCATATTGGGGGTTAGGATTTCAACATATACATTTCTGGGGGACACAAATATCCATCCATAACATGCATGCATATACACACACACATATATGTGTGTGTATATACATATGTGTATATATTTTTATATATACATATATGATCATTTAAAATGAAATGCCACATGAGAGAAAAAGTTGTTTTTTAGCTCAATCAGAAAGTTACATATAGCTTCCTGGAAGAGGTGGCTATTGAACTTTGCGGTAATGTATACAAGTGACATGAATCCTCCTGGAAGAAGAGAGGATGGCAACTCCAATTTGAATAGTGAAGTCTGAGAAGGAAAGAGAAGAGATGGCAAGCCAAGCCAAGTATTCTGGGGTTACCATCTTCTCTCCTTCTAGTAGAGCTGAAAAGCTGTGGAAATGGGAGATTACAGAAGAGTGCACAAAACTGAAGAAGTTTAAAGCTGATGGAGATTAACATGCAAGTTTCTAAAGATGGAAATGACATGACATAGAATCTAAGACTCAAGTGTCATAACCTAGATAATTTTTCTTTTTTTTTTTTTTACAGTCGAGGTCTCACTCTGTCACCCAGGCTGGAGTGCAGTGGTGCAATCACAGGTCACTGCAATCTTGAACTCTTGGACCCAAGCAATTCTTCTACTTCAGCCTCCTGGGTAGCTGGGACTACAGACTTGAGCCACCATGCCTGGCTAATTTTTTTTTTTTTTTTGTAGAGATGAGGTTTGCTATGTTGCCCAGGCTGGTCTTGAACTCCTGGCCTCAAGCAATCCTCCTGCCTTGGCCTTCCAAAGTGCTGGGAATACAGGTGTGAGCCATTGCACCCAGCCCTAAAATATTTTAAAGGAGTTTGTCTCTTGATATACTGAACAATTATAGCATTATATTATTAGATAAACAGGCATGAGAAAACAGATTATTTTAGATGCTTGCTTGTAATATGTGATTCAAATAGCCTTACTGTTAATGCAAAATTGAAGACTGTTCCTAGCAGACAGCAACGTACCCAGATTTTATATTACTGTTCCTTGTGAGAAAATGTAAATGTGCACTCGCCTCTAACACTTTGTAGAAAAAGCTTACCAGCCACAATACATCCGTGAATGCCAATCAATAGTGCAGCACTGTGGTAAAAGGGCAGAGTGATATAGATGACATCATCTGCCTTCAATCCGCTTACGAAAGTGAGGCCAGTTCCATACCATATGCGCTGATGAGTGATCATGGCTGCTTTTGGAAGACCTTTGCAAACATACAAGAGAAGGCATGAGTTAACCAGGATTGGGCATTTACAGTGTAGGAGAGAGATCTGGCTTAGGAAGATTCATCATCCTGTATTTTGAGAATTGCACTGGGAAGGGCCATGACCAGGTAGACCAGAAGTTGACAAATTTTTTCTATAAAGGACCAGAGAGTAAATGTTTTAGGCTTTGTGGGTCATACACTCTCTGTTGCAACAACTGAACTCTGCTATTGTAGTCAGAAGCAGCCATACACATACATAAGTGGAGTGTGGCTGTGTTACAATAAAACTTTATTTACAAAAACAGGTGGGAGACTGTATTTGGCCCACAAGCCATAGATTGCTAACTCCTGAGTTAGATGGTTATGACAGTAGTAATCTGAAGAGAAACAGAAACAGAGGAATGACTGTCCATTGAATTTCTGCTCTGTGGCTACCACTTTGCAAGACATTTAAAAAATCCATAACAAGTTTATGTATGACATAAACAGAATTATATTCTCCAATCCACAGATGTGAAGGCTGAGAGTCAGAGAGATTTCTTATGTACTAGAGTTATTTTATACAAACAAAGCAAATATGAACATTTGCTTATATGTTCTTGCCTTTTCCATTAAAAAATGTGCACACTCGGCCGGGCGCGGTGGCTCACGCCTGTAATCCCAGCACTTTGGGAGGCCGAGGCGGGCGGATCACAAGGTCAGGAGATCGAGACCATCCTGGCTAACATGGTGAAACCGGGTCTCTACTAAAAATACAAAAAATTAGCCAGGTGTGGTGGTGGGTGCCTGTAGTCCTAGCTACTCAGCAGGCTGAGACAGGAGAATGGCATGAACCTGGGAGGCAAAGATTGCAGTGAGCTGAGATAGCGCCACTGCACTCCAGCCTGGGCAACAGAGCGAGACTCTGTCTCAAAAAAAAAGAAATATGCACACACTCTTTTGCATGTTTTTGTCTCTGCTGCTTAACAATGTTTATTGGAGATTTGTTCATGTTTGTACATAGAGATTTCCCTTATTTATTCATTTATTTATTCTCTTTCTCAGCTCCTTCAAGTCCTTTTATAAGTGTATTATAATTTATTTATACTATTTGCTGTTATAAATGATGCTGCAGTGAAGAAGCTTGTCCACATGGCAATTCACACTATGAATGACACCATATCTTTTGGATAAATTCACTAAAGTGAGATTGTTGTGTCAAAAGATAAAAGTTGGCCAGTCCTGTAATCCCAGCACTTTGGGAGGCTGAGGCAGGAGGATCGCTTGAGCCCAGGAGTTCAGCACCAGTCTGGGCAACGTAGTGAGACCCCTCCTCTACAAAAAGTAAAACAAATTAGCTAGGCGTGGCGGCATGCACCTGTAGTCCTAGCTACTCGGGTGGGAGGATTGCTTGAGCCCAGGAGGTTGAGGCTACAGTGAACCCTGATCCTGCCACTGTACTCCAGCCTGGGCAACAGAATGAGTCTCTGTCTCAAAAAAAATGTCTTTGTAATCTTGATTGATAACTTCCACATTGCCAGTTATAAGGGCTGTCCCCATTCATTCTCCTATCAGCAATACATAAGTGTGCCTGTTTCCTCCTAGCCTTGTCAATGTGTGCTCTTAAATGTTGGGGCCTTTGCCAGTCTGAAAGGTGAAAAACGGTATCTCAGTGTAGTTTTAGTACATTAGACTAAATGTGCTTGCATTTTCTTAACCATAATTTATATACGTTTTTTGTAAGATTTTCTTCTGTAAGTGTATGCTTATATTGTTTCCCATGGAAGAACAGCTCAATTGGGGAGGGCATGAAGTCACTGGGAAGGGGACTAAGAGTTTAAGATCTGAGTGGGTAAGCAGACTTCGTGAAGAAGAAGACAGATCTCTGTTGACTCAGATTCTTCAATACTTGATGGTACCTTCACCAGATATTGCCCAAATAGCAGCAACTTGTTACAAGGCAGACAAATATGGCTAGTAACCTACCATTATTGTAAACACAATTCAAAATTCATTTTCTTTGATAATGGACCAGTTTTTTGTTTTGTTTTATGTATTATTATTATTGTTATTTTTGAGATAGGCTTTCACTCTGTTGCCAGGCTGGAGTGTAGTGGTGTTCAAGGCTCACCACAGCCTCAGGTCGAATGATCCTCCTGTCTCAGCCCCCCAAGTATCTGGGACCACAGGTGTGTACCACCATGCCTGGCTATTTATTTATATTTTTTGTAGAGACAAAGTCTTGCTTTATTGCCCAGATTGATCTTGAACTCTTGGCTTCAAGTGAGCCTCCCATCTTGGCCCCAAAGTGTTGAGATTGTAGCTATGAGCCATCGTGCCTGGCCTCTGAATTTTTTAAAAAGAAATGCTCATCTTTGTTGCCTTTAAGTACTTTCAGAACTTTCCTAAATTAAGATTTTGTATTAATGAAGAGATGAGAATATCTGTTAACTATTATATAATTTTGTGCTAATGACTTCCTTTGAGGAACAGGAACATTTATTCTCCAACTGTTTAAACGAATTCTTTCAATTAATGTTTACAAGAGTAACTTAGCAATTTTTTTTTTTTCTACAGACAGTGTCTTGCTCTGTCACCCAGCATGGGGTGTAGTGGCACGTCACCGTACCCTCAGACTCCTGGACTCAAGTGATCCTCCCACCTCAGTCTCCCAAGTAGCTAGGACTACAAGGTGTACCACTATGCCAGCTAATTTTTTAACGTTTTTGTAAAGACGTGGTCTCGCCATGTTGCCCAGCCTGGTCTCAAACTCCTGGGCTCAAGTGATCCTCCTGCCTTGGCCTCCCAAAGTTCTGAGATTGTAGATGTGAGCCACTGTGCTTGGCCTAGCAAATATTTGATTCAGAGAAAATGAAAAAAGTAAAATAAACACCCATCCAATTGTCTTCAAATTAAATATAAATTTTGACTTATGAGATTAAATCAGAGGATGCTCATTCTCTTTTTTCTCCCTAAAAGGGGTTTTCTTTTTTTTTCTTTTTTCTTTTTTTTTAAGACAGAGTCTCGCTCTGTCACCCAGGCTGGAGTGCAGTGGCGCAATCTCGGCTCACTGCAAGCTCCGCCTCCCTGGTTCATGCCATTCTCCTGCCTCAGCCTCCCGAGTAGCTGGGACTACAGGTGCCCGCCACCACACCTGGCTAATTTTTTGCACTTTTAGTAGAGATGGGGTTTCATCATGTTAGCCAGGATGGTCTTGATCTCCTGACCTCATGATCTGCCTGCCTTGGCCTCCCAATAAAAGGGGTTTTCTATTTGACTGTGAAAACATGCATTATAACAAAGTTTCATACTTGTTTACACAGTACTAAGACTAGAATTCCCCTTCACTAACCAAGGGCTCAATCCTTTCCCAAATAAACATTTACAATTGAATTTTACCATTCTATTAAGAAATGATGACAAAAGTCCCATATGTTAAGGGAGTGTCTGTATGCAGCAGAAGCAATTGGTTAATTGTGCCATCTCACCTTTCTGTTGGCCTGGCAATAAAAAAAAAAAAAAAAAAGATAGACATTATGTTTTGGGCACCAGCTTTAATATGTCATTCCTGGCTTCTTCTCATTTACTTAAATACTTAGCAAAAGTGACTGTATGAAGTGAAGTCAACAATCGGGTTAAACTCAGGTCCCGGAACCGTGAGCTCAGGTGGGTGCTGAGGGCCTGTCGAGGTGAAGGAGGCAGTTCCTGTCAGCTGCAGCTGAGATAAAAGGCTCAAGGAAATTTTAGCCTGGTCTATTGATTATTTAACAAGGAGAAGACCCGTATTACCTGTTTAAATTAAATTAAAATTTTAATCAAGACTCACAGATTCAATTTTCCAATATTAATAATAATAATCGGCATGCTGGGGCCGGCTTCCTGTCCTTCTTTTAAATATATCCCTCAGGTTGCATATTATTACATTTTGGTCTTCCTGGCCTGTAGTAGGCAGACACTAAATATCTATCACATGAATAAACAAGAAGGTACTGGGGTAGAGCTGTCAATTGTATGAGCTGTGGAATCAGCCTGCAAGGTAAATCCTGACAGCTCTAATGCTTACCTTGGAAAGTTCTTAACCTCTCTAAGCATCGTTTTCTGAATCTCTAAAATGGAAGTAAAAAGAGTACCTATGTCAAGAGTGGGGGCAGAATCTTATCAACAAATGTTGTAAAGCTCCTTGAAGAATGCCTAGTACACATGCTACCCTTAATATTGCTTCTTCCATATAGCAGCGTTCCCATAACATTGTTAATTGGCAGTGTTTCTTCTTAGTGGCTCATAATGGTGCAGCTTACAGTTGAACGCATCCTAGATTTGATGAAATACAGTATTTTAGGCCTTATGCTACAGCCACCCCACATCCACAGCACCAAACAGCTCCAAATCAGTGTTGCGAGGGAAGATAATGGTTAAAACATTTATATAAATAGAACTCCCTCATTGCTCACTGGTCTTCTCCTGTGTTCCATTTATAATCAATTATACAGTCTATATGGACTCTGGATGTAATATAAGCAAAATACAACAAGCATGAAAAAAATTCCAACTACCCATTCAGTGCCAAATCTCATTCATCATCATAACTACTTCTGTAGTTCTTGGCTAACCTCTTTATCTGTTCTATACCAACGGGGAGAAAATATGCATAGCTTGGAGAAACCCAAATGGGATCACATGCTGTGAAATAAGATCAGTTCCCACAGACAAATAACTAAATCTCCTAAAGTATTATTTACCCAATAAGTTTTGCCAAAGAAAGAGATTTGAAAACCTGTGCCAACATTTAACTCCTTCAGATCCATTTTTTTGGAGAATCCCCCCTTTATTTTTACCTGTGGTTCCAGAAGTGTAAATGTATAAGGCAGGAGTGGAAAAGGTGACTTCAGACCTCCATGACTCTGGGATAGGTTCAGTTGATACTTCATCCACTTTGTCCAGGAAAGAGTCAATCCCATCTGTGTTAGAAGTTCTGCTCACATAATAGATGGACACATCATCTTTTTTAAGGCTTGGCAGTATCTCTTCAACGGCTGCTTGTAGTTCTTAATTTAATAAGAAAAAATCGAAACAAACTAAATCAGTCTATTAAAGTTCTATTAGTGCTTCAATAAGCATCATAATTTTATTTTCAGCATAATTTTTTGCTTAAATCCGTGGGCACGACAAATGATGCTTATTGTTATGCATTTTATATTATTATTATTATTTTAATGGAGATGGGGTCTATGTTGACCAGGCTGGTCTTGAACTCCTGGCCTCAAGCAATTCTCCCATCTTGGCCTCCCAAAGTGTGGAGATTACAGGGGTGAGCCACTGCACCCAGCCCTATTATGCATTTTAAACATGAAATTTACTACATTTGAAAAAAAAATCACAAGATTCCAATATTTGAGGGAAGGTTGGGTTTTGATGGTTTCACAAGCACAGCAGATGGTTGGCTGAAATCTGTACTTCTTGTGGCAAGTGCAAACCAATGGACATATGGGCAAAACCCAAGAAATATCAGTGTGTAACTGATAGATATCTAAATATACTCCAGAAATAAATTTGGCTATTCCTAATATGTGCCACACAGGACCAAAGATGAAAAAAAGAAAATTTTAAGGAAGGAGAAGAGAAATGAAAAGAAGGGAGCCATGCTAATTAACAAAGATGATAGAAGCTAACTTTATGTAACAATTTTTTCTTATGCATCAGTAACAAGTAATTTCCTAGGAAGGTTAAACTGATCTGAGAAATAAGCTTTAAATTTCAAAAGCCCATTTTCTAATCTGAGGGAAAAAAAGGAGTGATTAATTTAGAGCAGTGTTTCCCAACCTGTGGGTCATAATTACAGTAGTGGATTGTTAAAATCATTTAAACTGAGCGATATTTAAACAAATGAAAAATACTTAAAAGAAGGAAATAGAAATTTTGAAGCACATCTTAACATAGTAAAAGGTAACAGTTCTACTGACAGTTCTACTGCTTATCTTGAGAAGTTCTTAACCTCTCTAAGCATCATTTTCTGAATCTCTAAAATGGAATAAAAATAGTACTCATCTCAAGAGTGGTAGCAGAATCTTATCAATAAATGTTATAGAGCTCCTTGAAAAATGCCTAGTACACACTACCCTTAATATTGCTTCTTCCAGATAGCAGTATTCCTATAACACTGTTTTAGGAACTATTCCTAATAGATGAACAGGGCTGTTCATTCTTAAAAGTTTTGTTTCAGTTATGTAGGTGTGTGGGTACTGGGTCACGCACAAAAGTATTTCTTACTGGGTTAAGGTCAAAAATTTTAAAGGCACCGATTTAATATGCAAACCACATTTCATGCTTGCTACTTGGATTTTGTGCCTTCAAGCCATAAAGTGAGACTGCTTTTAAGCCTACTTGTCTTGAATTGTGATAACGGAAGTGAATATACTTATTCTTTTTCTTTTCTTTTTTTTTTTTTGAGACAGAGTCTCGCTCTGTTGCCCAGGCTGGAGTGCAGTGGCGCAATCTTGGCTCACTGCAACCTCCGCCTCCCAGGTTCATGCCATTCTCCTGCCTCAGCCTCCTGGTAGCTGGGACTACAGGCACCCGCCACCACGCCCAGTTAATTTTTTGTATTTTTAGTAGAGACGGGGTTTCACAGTGTTAGCCAGGATGGTCTCAATCTCCTGACCTCATGATCCGCCCGCCTTGGCCTCCCAAAGTGCTGGGTAGGAAGGTGACTAAATGTCCCAGGGAATTACCTTGGGGAGGCTACACCTAATTCATCTGATGTGCTCTGTTTTTCAGATGTTTGTGTATGATATCTCCAAGAAGACAAGAAATATCACCGGGATAGATGCATTTAAAATTTTTAAAAATATTTTAATCAAAAGAGTCATGCACCTGGTAACAATAAATCAAATAGTACAAAAGGGTTTATTTTTATTTTTTATTTTTTATTTTTTTGAGACGGAGTCTCGCTCTGTCGCCCAGGCTGGAGTGCAGTGGCGCAGTCTCGGCTCACTGCAAGCTCCGCCTCCCGGGTTCACGCCATTCTCCTGCCTCAGCCTCTCCGAGTAGCTGGGACTACAGGCGCCCGCCACCACGCCCGGCTAATTTTTTGTATTTTTAGTAGAGACGGGGTTTCACTGTGGTCTCGATCTCCTGACCTCGTGATCCGCCCGCCTCGGCCTCCCAAAGTGCTGGGATTACAAGCGTGAGCCACCGCGCCCGGCCACAAAAGGGTTTATAATGAAAATAAACAAGTCCTTACCCAGGTCTTCCTCACAACTAAAGCTAATGCCTAGGGGAAATCATTGTCAATTTTTTATTTATTTTATTTATTTTTTTTGAGACGGAGTCTCGCTTTGTCACCCAGGCTGGAGTGCAGTGGTGCGATCTCGGCTCACTGCAAGCTCCGCCTCCCGGGTTCACGCCATTCTCCTGCCTCAGCCTCCTGAGTAGCTGGGACTACAGGCGCCTGCCACCACACCCAGCTAATTTGTTTTTTTCTGTGTGTTTTTAGTAGAGACGGGGTTTCACTGTGTTAGCCAGGATGGTCTCGATCTCCTGACCTCTTGATCCGCCTGCCTCCACCTCCCAAAGTGCTGGGATTACAGGCATCAGCCACAGCGCCTGGCCCACCATTGTCAATTTTTTAAAAGCTGTTTCTTCTGGCAATTACCTCTCCATCACCAAAAAATATGCATTTCCCGCTAGTTCTTGGCCTATCAATTTTGATCCCTACTTCCATTTCACCCTGTTAATTTCTGACAGTTATTATCTTCCCTTTACATTGTCTAGGTAATAGCATTTATATTTATTCTGATACCATTATTCTGTCTTCCTAGCTTTATGGATTTGCTCTAGAAGCTGAAAACCAATAATCAGAATCAATATAATTATGACTATGAAATATTCACCACAGAGCCAAGTGCTATAATTGTACTTTCTTTCTTGAACAGTTCTTTTTTTTTTCTTTTGCCCCAAGAATCTTTATTCCCCTCCTTTACATTTAAAAAAAAATTTTGTCTGGTTGCTCTCTAATCCTTTAGCACTCCAGAGAGGTTACCAGAAATATGACTGTTATAGAAACAGGAGTGGTAGCATCCACTCCTGTGCCACTGCCTTGGCTCACGTCCTCATTATTTCCTATCTAGATTATTGCTATAGCCTCCTGACCAATGTCCCGCCCTTGAGTCTCTTCCTGCTTCTAATTTATCAGCTTCACTCTCATCTGACTTCTTGTTGCCACCCTGTTTAAGATCCTTCAGGGCCGTTCATCCCTTGGGATAGAATCCACACTCCTTATTTGGGAGGACTGGAGGTCCCTCCCGGTCCCACTCCTGCTGGCTGTCTGTGTCATCTTCTACTCTCTACCTCTTGCCGTCTTTCCTCTAACCACACTGATCTATGGAAAATCCCTGAAGGTACCCGTATGCTCACAGCTCATTACTTTTGCCCAGGTTGTTTCATGGTCTCTCACCCCCTGGTCACCTGGAAAACTCCTGCTTATCCTTCAAGACTCAGGTAGGTAGCACTTCTTTTCTGTTACCTTCCCTCCCTCTGCAAAGTTAGCTGCTCCCTTCTACAGCTCCCATAGGAGCCCGTATTTACAATTATCAGGGCACTTATACACAGTATGATAGGGTTCAAGTTTTTAATTTTTCTTTTGAGACAGGGTGCTGCTCTGTCTCCCAGGCTGGAGTCCAGTGGCGTGATCATGGCTTACTGCAGCGTCAACCTCCTGGGCTCAAGTGATCCTCCCATTTCAGCCTCCCAAGTAACTGGGACTACAGGAGTACCATGCCCAGCTACCTTTTTGTAGAGATGGTGTCCCACTACGTTGCCCAGGCTGATCTCAAACTTCTAAGCTCAAATGATCCTCCCACCTCAGCCTTTCAAAGTGCTGGGATTACAGGTGTGAGCCACCATGCCTGGCGGATGTGGTTTAATTCATTTTCTCCTCTATTAGACAGGGAGATCTTTGAAATTAAGATCACAATCAAATCATCTTTGCACCCCCAGAACTACTAGATAAGTGCTCAATAAATGTTTATAACTGAAAAAAATTTGCACAAAATATGATATTGGTGTGGAACAGACAGAGGAATAAGCTAAAGCTGCTTAAAGGATTCAGATCTGCCAGTTGATAAACCTTTAATGAAACATAATGTAAGATGAAATAATTTCCGAGATACAAGTATGCCTTGCTTACGAGTAAGGGCCCACAGAGGCAAATTTTAAAACAACAACTCCTACTGCTAAAGAATCGTGAAATCTCCTCTCTTTCCTCCTGTCATGAGACTCAGGGTCCATAGTCAAACAATCCGTTCATAAGTTACCTGGATCCATTCTCATTCCCTCCCTCCCAACATTTATTCGACATCTATTTAAAGAGTGTTCCCTGTGTGCCAGGCAGTTCTCTACACTCTGGATATGACAGTGAGCAAAACACTGTCCCTGTTTTCATAGAGCCCAGGTCTAATAGAGGAGAAACAAACAAACAAAAAATCAAAATAAGTTGCCACAGGTGTCACAACAGGGGAAGGAGAAGGTATTTGGGGAGCAGGTGGTGGTGGAGGGCAGAAAGACCACCTAGAAGAAGTGCCCTGTAAACTGAGACCTGAAAGATGAGCAGACGGTGGAGATGAAGATCAGCTGGGACTCACTAAGCCTGAGTCTGGGCAGTGGAACGGCTTATGCAAAGGCCCAGACCCAACGCAGCCTGGGGCCCGAGTAACTAAAAGAGGTTAAAGCTGACTGGAATGTAGAGTGGGAGGGGAATAAGGTTGGGAGAAGAGGCTGGAGACTTACAGAGCAGGTCTGAGGGCCTGGCTTAAGCCAGGCAAGTGGACTAGAGGGGCACCGAGTGGAGGTAGGGAGACCAGCTGTTAGATGAAGCTTGTCTACACTGTGTAGGCCGCAGTGGGTAGAGAGAAGTGAATGTACGTAAGAGATATCTGGTAGGTAGAATAGATAGGACTTAGTAACAGTCTTTTTTTTTTCTTTTTTCTTTTTCACCTCCAAGTAATCATCTTAATGAGGGGAAAATGGTAGGTCAAAAGGGACTTTAAGTTTTTCTGTACTTTTTTTTTTTTTTTTTTTAAGAAAAATGTACTCACGGCTAGCCTGGGCAACATGGCAAAACACCTCTACAAAAAAAAAAAAAAAAAAAAAGAAAAAAAAAGAAAAATGTACTCAGGTATTAGTATGAAAAATTAGTAATAATAAAAGGAAATGTAATTAAGCTGGTGTCATGCTTGATCACAGTCTAAGCAACTTCACATCATGCGTACTTCATTCATGTTCCCAGCTGGCCCTCTGCAAGCATGTAGTTTGTGATTCCTGACCTTTTATGCAAGTCATCTAATCTGAAGGGAGGGCCCTTGCCCCTGCCCTACACCATTTCCTTCCATCTCCTCTAGGCTGTTGGTGTAGATTTGTTATTTGGGCAGACTTGAGTTTCCAGTGGCTTGCCAACCATATCCGGACACACTATGGCAGCCTTTCTTCCCTTAAAGATGTAGAAAGAAGAAATGAAATTTGAAAGGAAATTCTGGATGTGACTCTACCTGTCAACTATCAAGTTGATATTTAATGTCTTTATTTTCTTGAGTCTTTTATATTTGGGCCTACATATTTTCTTTCTTTCTTTTCTTTTTTTTTTTTTGACATGGAGTCTCACTCTGTCACCCAGGCTGGAGTGCAATGACGCGATCTCAACTCACTGCAATCTCTGCCTCCTGGGTTCAAGCGACTCTCCTGCGTCAGCCTCCCGAGCAGCTGGGATTACAGGCGCCTGTCACCATGCCCGGCTAATTTTTGGATTTTTAGTAGAGATGGGGTTTCACCAATTTGGCCAGGCTGGTATTGAGTCCCCAACCTCAAGTGATCCGCCCACCTTGGCATCCCAAAGTGTTGGCATTACAGGCGTGAGCCACTGTGCCTGGTTGGCCTACATATTTTCTAACGTAAGCATAAAATATCTATCTATCTATCTATCTTTTATAATTCTTATTGTAAAGTCTGCTCATCTACCAACCAGAACATATAAGCTCCTATAATTCTATCTGTCAAGGTTGGGTTCTCTGAGACTCTGAGATGTGCATGCAGGAGTGCTCTTGGGAATGGGACCTGTGAAGCTGTAAGGGAAGCAGACTGGATAGAGGGAGACATTGAACTGTAATGCAGTCACAGCAGAAGCCTCCCTCAGCAGATCCTCTAATCCTAAGGGGACTCTGGACCTGGTATGCCCTTCAGAGTTGTCCCAAATTAAGGGAGGTAGACTGTGCCTTCACACCTGCCCGTTGACCAGTCCAATGGACTCAGGCTGGGGTGGTGGTGCTTAACCTTGGGCAAAGCGTCTCTCTTCAACCAAGGACAAGTCCTGGGAGAGGTCTCAGCTGAGAGCTCCCAGCAGCTGAAGAGTGAGTCCGTCAGTCCTAAAGCGGGGATCTGGGTGGCACATCATAGCATGCACCCACCTCTCTCTTTACTAATAACAAACATTGAAAATTTTCATTTGCATAGAACTGTTGGTATAGTTTTACATACATCACTTCACATAATTTTCATAACAACCCTGTGATATAGATACCAGTAATCTTATTTCTACAAATGAGAAGAGGCTCACCAAGTCAGTGTATGGAGGGTCACATGCAAAATGAAAAGAATCACTCTGGGCTTCTGAGATTCCCACCTCCTTGTATGAGCCATTCAGATTAAGTTCTAGCAAAGTCCCTTATTTCTTGGAAGAGGCTGGCTGCTTGGCCTTCTGCTCAGTGCTTGTTCAATCATGTGGATCTGCATTTAATGAGTAACATGGATGACTTTTCTTGAAGAGCAAAACCTCAAGCTTTATTAAAAGTTTGAGTATGAGAAACAGTAGTCACAGAAAGTTGCCTGAAGGGTGTAGAGCAGCTCCATTAGTCAGTTCTTCATCAGTCTAGTTTTAAGTTGTAGACTGAAATAAACCCACAGAGAAAGAGCACACACTTGGGTGTTGAAAAATCAAGTGTTTACAACACTACTCCCCCATCCCCTTAAAGTCTGTTCAAAGAAAATTTTAAAAAATTAAGGTAGCATATTAAGTCTGCCCCTGCCTTTTTTTTTTTTTAAGGAAAAAGGAAGAATTTTCTGAATAAACAAGCCCATTGCTAGAAGGCAGAGAGATTGGGTACGTGGTGAGCTGAATCAGTCTTCATTACTAAGGTGTCAGGTGCTCAGGCTAAACCTGCAGATTTCCAATAGGAAAACATTCAGTCTAGTAGCTTGTTCTGCTATTAGACTGCCTCAGTGAATGAGTAACCGACTGGATTAAACAAAACACCCCAGAAATATTTACCAAGAAGGTAAGGTCCAAAAGGAAGGTAGTGAAAGGAAATGTACTCTGATCATGAAATGGTTGGTTGATGAGCAAGTCAAGCTTGAAGGTTTATCTCTTTTCTTCATTCAGAAAAGCAACTGAAACACAAACTGGTGCTATTAATAACATAGTCCTTGAAGACAATCTAAAAGTAGTTCCTAAAATGCCATTTGTAACTGTAATTTTGCATCTCAATCATTGGCAGTTTGGAATGACAGTATTTTTGTACAGCAAGAAGATGCCTATTATAATATTATATATATAGAGAGAGACATGCATGTGCTCCTCCCACTTCCCCACACAAAACAAATCACCTGGAGGTCATAAAAATGTTTAAGTTTCACCAGGAGTAAGCAAAAATTTAACAAGGAAATACATACTCATTTTACATTTATGTAATTAAGTAGTAATCTCCTTGATGTTAATTTTTATTTCTCCAAGTTAAAGTTCTTGCTTATATGAACTCTTGCTTTCTAAATAGCCCTGGAACCAAAGGTAATTCCTTATCATGAGTTACCAGGTCACACAAGGCCTTACATAATTGTTAGCATTTGATATCTGTAAGCAACCATGTCATCTTTCTACCAACGATCTACTTCCCTTTTCTCAGAGGCTGTGGGAAGGTCCTTTTCAAATACTAGCACCTATTGTATAGAATAATCTGAACTCTATCCTTCTCTTTCAGATTCAATAACATTAACACGTGATTCAGAGTTTGTTTTTACCTCTTCATTCCCTGTTTCTGAAGAAAATAAAGTGCATTCCCATATATGCCGGCAAAGCGCTAATTTTGTTATTGGATGGAGATGTACAATCACCTGTTTTGCAAGCTTTAGTTAAGAGCAGGGAAAGAAGAAAAATTTTAGAGAATATCTTTAAGCTATCTTTCCTTAGGCTACTAGGCTGGGAATCCCAGCCCTTGGATACATTAATCATTTGGTGTTTGGGTTTCTGTCCTTGTACAGGGTCCTCCACCATCCTACTCACAGGTCCTTTCCAGCCCATCCTGTGCTCACCACCTGCTTACTTGCTGCACTGAGACCCAAGGAGAGCACTGCTGTCCTACTGTGTACTACCAGAGGGCTGGACAGAGTCATTGATTAGGAGGACCTTCGGGAGGTAAGTAAGCCAGTGGTAGGGTAAGGCCGGGCCCGGGGCAGATTGAGTTCAAATAGATTTTTTCACATCTGATTTTGTTACATCATTTTTCAGGCCCTCATGCCCAACCCAGTGGTCCTTAAGCTTCAGAAAAGAAAGCCTGTCACAATCAACCAGAATAATGGAACCCATTAATTCAACAGACATTATCTATCCATTATGTATGTATGCATGTATGTATGTATGTACGTATGCATGCATCTATCTATCTATCTGTCTGTCTGTCTGTCTATCTATCTATCTAGACAGTCTCACTCTGTCACCCTGGCTGGAGTGCAGTGGTGTGATCTTGGCTCACTGCAACCTCCACCTCCCAGGTTCAAGTGATTCTTGTGCCTCAGCCTCTGGAGTAGCTGGGATTACAGGTGCCTGCCACTATGCCCGACTAATTTTTGTATTTTTAATAGAGACAGGGTTTCGCCATGTTGGCCAGGCTGGTCTCAAACTCCTGACCTCAGATGATCTGCTCATTTTGGCCTCCCAAAGTGTTGGGATTACAGGCATGAGCCACCGTGCCCTGCCCAACAGACATTTCTTGACTGCCTACTATGTGCTAGACATTACTAGGGAATTATTCAAAGATATATGAGAGAATTCTAAGCCTTTGAGGCAAAGTGCATTGAAGCAACTCATTTAAGTTACTCCTTCGGCAGCCCAAAGAGGTGAGAAGAGTGTAGATTAGATTATTTCTGTGCCTTGATTCTGGACTAAAGTTGGCATTAGAAAATTAAATATTTCCTTCTGTGGAAGGGAGGCCACTGCTGTTGGCCATTCTTTGGACTCTCTGAGTCCCTATATTTTCCATTTCCTGAGTCCCTTCAGGAAACAGCTTTAAAAAATGCCTATTATTAAGTCCAGCCTGCCATTGTTCTTACATCGCAATATCCTTTAATGAAGCATCTCACTGTTTTAAGCACCTGATCAGAACTGCGTCTGGTGCTCCTTTTGCCTGGAATGCCCCCTCCCCCACTGCATTTGTTCAGCTCAATAGTCAGTGCCCCCCAAAAGCCTTCTCTTGACCTCTGCTTGTTTTCCTACGGCACTTGTAGCTCTCCCAGCACACTGAGCACATTCTATTGGGTGTCACAATCATTTGCGCATGTGGTTTAGCTCTTTTGCTGGACTGTAAGATCCTTGAACTAATTCATCTTCTTATTTCTCCATCCCATCATGGCACAGAGAAAACTAGCTTGTACCTTGTTGGGACTCTCTCTCTCTCTCTTTTTTTTTTTTTGGTGGCCTCTCCTCCCTCTAAATGTTTCTTGCTTTGAAAATCAAATTGTTGTACCATCAGTTTTTCTCAATCTAATCTCAAAAGTTTGGATGACAAGGGTTATCTTTGGTCCCAACACTTGTTTTGTAATGAAGTTCTTCAGTCTTAGAGCTTTTAATGATGCAGTATTTCTGAAAGCGATTGTAAGCATTTTTCCTTTATCACATTGTTTAAAGGAGGTCAAATTTTGTTTTCTGCAACCTTGCAAAACCAGGTCAAAGGTAATCTGGGACATTTTATAACTTACCTAGGACTCAGTTTTGCAACAAAGAGTATCTTTAACTGTTTCTAAAGCCTTGCATAAGAGTAGTGCCTACACTGTGGGAGCCTCTCACGGCTGTGCTGAGTTAGACAGTGTATACCCTGCCAGTGAGCTGATGAAGGGACCCTCAGGAGACCTGGGTTATCTACCCAGTGGAAGAGCTAGTTTATTGATGGTCTTGATGCTAGGATAAATGCAAACAGAACAAATGTACTATTTCAGGCCTCTTTTGTCGGTTTTTATAAAATATCCCATATTGTGTGAAATAAAATGTTTTACTGTTTTACCCATATTCTGTATTTGGAAAGTTGTGTGAAAAACTACCGACCCAGCCATGTGGCTTTTATTAGTTACAACATTGATACAGGTTCTTATCCTTGGGGACAATTTTCCCATGTGATTACTTAGATCATACTCTGCCCTGGAGAACGATCCCGAAATGCACAACAGAGAGAAAGTCATATTCTCTGGGAAACAGTGCTGCTGCTTGATTCAGGGAAGTGTTTGTGAGTCTTGACTTTCTGTAACTATAGTAAAATTGGAAGGACTAATTGAGTACTGAAATTCCTGATAGGGTTGAGTCCTGTTAAGTTTTAAAAAGAAAAAACCCCCAAATTCATAACAACTGGATCAATCTTCATGATAAATGCCTCTGTGCTGGTCCTTTACATATACTGCAGAATTTGACTGACAGATGGAGCTCAAGAGCTCTTACTAGCCTACAAGCCCTGGGCTGAAACTCAAAGTATGGAATCAAACTCACATTTATGGATCATGTTCAAGATGGTGTGATAGAATAAACAGTGCCTCGTAAGTGAGAAAAAAAAATTTGGGTTCTATCTCTACCTTTCTGTTCCTAACTATCCACTTGACTATGGGCAATTAATATCATCCCTCTAGGCCTTTGTTTATACAGCTATAAGACAATGAGTAGGCCAGTAGCAGTGGCTCATGCGTCTAATCCCAGCACTTTGGGAGGATGAGGCAGGTAGATCACGAGGTCAAGAGATCGAGACCATCCTGGCCAACATGGTGAAACCCCATCTCTACTAAAAATACAAAAATTAGCTGGGCACAGTGGCGGGCATCTGTAGTCCCAGCTACCTGGGAGGCTGAGGCAGGAGAATGGTTTGAACCTGGGAGGCAGAGGTTGCCATGAGTTGAGATCGCACCACTGCACTCCAGCCTGGGCAACAGAGCGAGACTCTGTCTCAAAAACAAACAAACAACAGTGAAAAACCATGGGAAGCTAGACTGTTTCTCAAAGCCTAGTCCTCAGACCATTTGTTTCAAAATCACCTGGGGTTGTGAGTGGGGTTTCTTATAAAAATACACATTCCTGGGCCCCAACATAGTCTTACTGAATCAGCATTTTTGGGGATGATCTCAGAAATTTTATTTTTTTGTTTTGAGACAGGGTCTCACTGTATCACCCAGGCCAGAGTGTAGTGGCACAATCACAGCTCAGCGCAGCCTCAACCTCCCAGGCTCAAGCAATCCTTTCACTTCAGCCTCCCCAGTAACTGGGACCACAGGTGCTCAGCATCGTGCCCAGTTAATTTTTGTATTTTTTTTTTGTAGAGACGGGATTTCATCATGTTGTCCAGGCTAGTCTTGAACTTCTGGGCTCAGGGGATCCTCCCTCCTCCGCTTCCCAAAGTGCTAGGATTACAGGCGTGAGCCATAGCGTCCGGCCTTAGAATGTTTTTAAAAGTAAGCTTCTGGCCGGGCGCGGTGGCTTACGCCTGTAATCCCAGCACTTTGGGAGGCTGAGGTGGGCGGATCACAAGGTCAGGATATTGAGACCATCCTGGCTAACACGGTGAAACCCCGTCTCTACTAAAAATACAAAAAATTAACTGGGTGTGGTGGCGGGTGCCTGTAGTCCCAGCTACTTGGGAGGCTGAAGCAGGAGAATGGCATGAACCAGGGAGGCGGAGTTTGCAGTGAGCCGAGATCACACCACTGTAGTGTGGCCTGGGCGAAAGAGTGAGGCTCAAAAAAAAAAAAAAAAAAAAAAAAAAGGAAGCTTCCCATGTGATTCTTAGGCTTATTAAAGTTTCTTCTGTAAACTTTTTTTTAAAAGTATAACACATTCATTAAAGTTAGAGGATTATAGGGTTAGAATATTTCTAAGGTCCCTTCCAACACCAAAGAATTCTAAGAATCAGTCCATTCAACATATTTTCCCATGGGCATGTTTAGTAAACATGCAACTCTGTGACAGACTGTAATTTTGCTTCATGTGCAAAGGTATCTCAGTGATTGGCAAAACTGATTTTTTTTCAAATATGTGGCCTCCCTCAGAGGTCAGCTGACTGTCCAGAGAGTGCCTTAGGTCCACTGTAAATTCTGGTTCACGTTTGATTTTAATATAGAAATTTCCATATATTCTCTATGTAAACACATAGCTCTATGGCAGAGAACTGTTGCCTGGATGGGAAGAGGGTATCTGGTTGTAATTCTGACTTTATTACGGAAGCAAACTGTATTATAGTCATTTAATCCTGAACTTCTTTGTCAACGAAACTCCAAACCCTGTGACCTCCGTCTCAGGGGGTCTGGGATACTAAAGTGATAAACAGAATTTAAATGCTTCCTGAAGTGGTACAAAGATCACTGTGTTAATAATTTCCCTCCAGGTAAGCTGGTAAAGTAATAGGCTTAGGAGAGTCTTCTAGTTACAAAGTAGTGAAGTTATCACTTTTCTCAGGCAACTAGAAATTAATGGGAATTTTCTTGAAAGGACCATCTCTTCCAAATAATTTAGCCATCTTTAAACTTGTCTTTTTTTTCTTTTTTTTTTTTGAGATGGAGTCTCACTCTGTTCCCCACACTGGAGTGCAGTGGCATGATCTCGGCTCACTGCAACCTCTGCCTCCTGGGTTCAGGTGATTCTCCTGCCTCAGCCTCCCAGGTAGTTGGGATTACAGGCACACGCCACCATGCCCAGCTAATTTTTTTTTTTTTTTTTTTTAGTAGAGATGGAGTTTTTGCTATGTTGGCCAGGTTAGTCTTGAACTCCTAACCTCAAGTGATCCACCCCCCCTCGGCCTCCCAAATTGCTGAGATTATAGGCTTGAGCCACTGTGCCCAGCCTAAAATTTGGCTTTCTGCTTTTAAACTTTTATACAAAGCCTATACTTTTTGGATTATTTATTTCATGACACATGAAGCAGGTGTGTAAGATTCCTGGTTTTTCACAAGTGAATTAACCTTTCATCTTTTTGTAACCTGCTTAGCTTGCCTCAGTTTCCCCAGCTATGAAATGAAGGGGTAGAGCAAGTGGACACTTCATCCCTTCCAGCACACTTAACACTTTACATCCATGCAGAGGAAGACAATAAGATGTAGGAAAGAGCCTGGGTGTGGTGGCTCACACCTGTAATCCCAGCACTTTGGGAGGCCAAGGTGGGTGGATCGCTTGATCTCAGGAGTTTGAGACCAGCCTGGGCAACATGGTGAAACCCTGTCTCTACCAAAAATAACAAAAAATTAGCTGGGCATGGTGGTGGATGCCTGTGGTCCCAGCTACTTGAGAGGCTGAGCTGGGAGGATCGCTTGAGCCTGGGAGGCAGAGGTTACAGTGAACTGAAATAGTGCCACTGCACTCCAGCCTGGGCAACAGAATGAGACTGTCAAAAAAAAAAAAAAAAAAGATGTAGGAAAGAGCACAGCTTCGAAGTTGGATAGAGCTAGGTTGGAATTTTAAGCCTCAGTTTTCTCAACTGTATAATGGTGGTGGTGGTGGTGGTGGTGGGGGGGTAGTGCTATGTTATCTCCCGGGGTAATAAAAGCATTTACTATAGGGCTTAGCACAGAAATGCATTCTAGAAAGCTGAGGCTCCTTGGCTCCCTAGACCCCTACCCTGTCACCCAGGTCTTTCAGCCCACAGCTGGGTAGGCCTCTTCTTACTGATTGAGAGAAGGAACCCTTGGTCCTTATTCAAGTGCAGAGACAAGCTCTCTGGGAGGGGAAAGCCATCAGCCCTGTGAGTAACAGGTTCTCTGTCATTTCCTGGCCTTGTCATCACTTAAGTTACTATTTTGTCTGGCTGAAATGTGGCAGGAGCTAACCACAGAATTGAAAGGGTCACTATTGTTATAGATGCAGTGGGGGCTCACAAGGGCCCTGCAGCTGATCCCCAATATCTTCTCTCTGGGGATCAGGTGGGGTCACCTTCGTTCTGCAGGGAGGGGACAGGGATGCTAACAGCAGTTGAGAGCTGGAAGCAACATTGAAGGTGCCTCATTAGAGAGGAGCAAACCAAGCGACAGAGAGAAGTGACTTTTCCATGATCACATAGCCAGTCAAGCAGCAGAGGTGAGAAGAGCCCCTCTGCATCCACTAGAGTTGGCACTCAAGACCCTCTGCATTTTAATGCAGATGTTATAAGTATTGATTAAGAGCTTGGAATTTGGAGACAGATGGCTGGGCATGAGGCTTCATCTCTCAGGACCTCAGTGGTCTCACCTATAAAAGTCCTATAACAAATCCTACCCATTGTGAGGATTAAAAACCACACTACCTGTAGAGTGCTTAACACAGAACCTAGCACATAATCAGCTTCCACAACAGGTGGTCCTAAATGATCATTATTTGCGATTCAAGGAAACACTGCCAACCTTTTTTCTATACCTACAGTTCCGATCTGAACCTCCCTCTGCGAACCCCTTATGCCACGCTGTGGCTCGTCAGTCAAGGCGCCGAGAAGCCCTGGTGCCAGGGCAGGGCGATCCTCCGGGCTCACCTGGCGACGCCAGCAGCACCTTCGCCCCGCAGCACTGGAAGCAGTGCAGCAGGGACTTCGCGCGGATGTTGTAATTGAGGCACGCCATGGCACAGCCTAGCTTCACCAGCCCCAGCCACAGCCACACGTAGGCCGGCTCGTTACCCATAAAGAGCGCCACGCAGTCTCCCTGGCGCAGGCCGAGGTGATCGTGCAGCGCCCGGGCTACCTGATTGCTGCGTCGGTCCACCTGCGCGTAGGTGAGAGTCTCGTCGCGGAAGAGCAGAAAAGGCTTGTGTGGGGTCCGGCGCGCTTTCTCCAGGAACGCCCGCAGGATGGTGCGCGCCGGCCGCCGCCGCCCGTAGCTGCGCACCCTCCGGCCCACGGCGGCCACCTTCAAGAAGTAGCCTATGTCCTGGAAGAAGTAGGGGCAGCAGAAGTTCACCAGGAGCGGGAGGAAGAGCAGCCCCGCCAGGACTGTGTAGATGGCGGAAAGCATGACAGCTGCGGGGCCCTCTGTCCCAGCGAGGGCAGAGGGTTCACCCCGGGCGTGCAGCGCGGCGACTGGGCGGGCTCCGGGCGGACTGGCGGGCTGCGCCGGGGCGCCCGCGGCAGGACGCCGGGCTCGTCGTGAGATGAAGGGGAAGACAGAGCTCCTCCGCTGCAGGTACCGCCGCGGGCTCCGGAGCAGGTGTAGTCGTATGCGCGTTGCCGGGGGTTCCGGGCGGGACTGGCCGGCTGAGCCCGCCCCCTTGTGGGGGGCAGCCACCTGCGCTCCTGGCCCTCCCACGCGGTCCTCCCCAGGCTGGGCAGGCTGCCCTGCGGCTCACCGGGAGCCTCGGCCACCTACCCGCTCCAGTCTGGAGGTCTGGGGTCAAGTCTAGACCCCCTCGCGTTGTGACCGAAGTACTTTACCTCTAGGAGCCACGATTTCCTTAAATGGTGATAAGAGCGCTTAGCGGACGTTGAGAATATTAAAGGAGATAATGCAGGCGTGGGGGCTATTATTTGTTACCACTAATAGAGTGTCTGATGGAGATGACACTGTTATTACCGATAAAGTGCTTTATAAATGCCAGACAGTCCTATTATTTATTAATAGCGGGTACCAGGTGCCACTGCCAAACCAGAATCTCATCGCTCCTTCCTGGTCCCAAGGGCTTTCCGCCTGGTCTCTCTTTGTTTCTCCAGATTTGCTTCCCAGCCCGACTGCCAGGCGGTCTCCTGTAGCGAAGGCTTCAAGGTTGAACAGAAATGCCCGCGGCAGTCACGTCCAGCTCATCCCAAGCCCTGCCGGGTGAGTGAGGGCAGGACACCCTAACCTAGTCGGCCCTGCCTGGCCGGGGGAGTCCTGATTTCGTGAGGAGCAGCGCCACACCTCACCACCTAAAATCAAGCTTTGACATTATTTTAAGATTTTGTTCTGTTAAGTGATCCTGCTGTTCCCTCATGTTGAAAGTAATCAAGTGTTGTCAGCACAGTTCACACATTTACTAAGTGGCTCTGTCAGAGAATAGTATAGTACAGAGGACATTGAGTTAAGTGCTATTGTCATGTCTCAAAAACAATTTCTTTTAGAGGAAATGTGAACCTTTCTTTTAATTTGCCTTAGTGCTACTTCTGTATAAAGTGAATGCTCACTACTTGCCACTGAAGAGGGTCAGGATCTAAGTAGTGTTTTATTTTCATCCTCTCCTGTCCTCCTGTGTTCCTCTATCTTAATTTGATACGATAAATACAGATAATGCTTACTCCTCCCAGACACACTGCTAGGGGTTTCCCTATGTTACATTTTGGGAGGCTCCGTTATTTTATACAGGTGGCGCTTTCATGCTCATTTACAGACAAGAAAGGGAAGCTTAGGTGAATTGAGACAGCTGGTAAGTAATTCGTGGGTTTTGGAAATGGTATCCGTTTGGTCCCGGGGAACGAACTCTTAGCTTATTCTTAGTGACTATATTATGCTGTCCTCCTATTCTCTATGTTTCTGTCCATGTCCTCTTTTTTTTTTTAGGTGTGTGTAAAACACACAAAAATGTTTCACATTCCCTTCAGGCCACCCCCTGCCGTTTTTTAGCCTCCTTTTCTTATCCCTAGTAACTGCTCAAGCAACCTTTCCCTTTTCCTGACATTCTCATTTCTGATCCAGCTACCTGGTTGCATCATTTCCCTAGGGATGAGCTGGGGGCCTTCATCATCCCTGAGGAGAAAGCAGTAGAATTAACCAAAGTGAGGGCCCGACAGAAACCATTCTCATGTGCACTTCTTTCATGTTGAAGCTCAGAGCCAGCCCTTCCTTTTTCATCCCAATGCCACCCTCGTCCCTTGATGGCTAGTCACTTCTGTGTAGCCACCCGCACCCCTCTTTTCTCTTCCTTAAACAGCTACTGTCTACCCAGAGTGCTAGATTACCACAAGGGCCCACTTTTTCCCCTCTTATTCTGAGGATCACTTTAACCTCAGTTACAAGTAAAAGAAAACAAGACCCAAGCTAGCTGAAGCAGAAACAGGAATTTAAGCAGTAACTGGAGAGTCCGGGGCTAAGACTTCAAGGATTTTAAATGCTGACACCTGGATCTAGTTTTGCTTTCACTATTTCTCCTCTGCACCTCCTCTGTTCTCATTCAGGCTGTCCGGTTGTTGTCCAAAGATGGCTGCCAACAGCCCTTAGGTGTACATGCTTTCTGGCACAACTTCAGAGAGAAATACAAGAATCTTTTTCTTAGGAGTTCTCATAAAAAAAAAAAAAATCCCTGACTGGATTATTCACCCATTCCTGAACCAATGTCTGTGGGTCCTGGGGAAAAAAGGTGCTACTTGTTTTAAGCCAATCAGGGCTCACCTCTGGGGCTGAGAGTATAATCATTTTCACGTAGGCCATTTTGTGGAACGTTTTAGGGTATTATTAAAAAGTGGGGTTATGAAGAGTAAATTTGGGGAAGTAATTTGCAAATGTCTATAATACATACCTTGGGAGTCCCAGTGATTCCAGCTTTGAGCCTGGGATCCAGCTCTTGCTCTATCACAAGGTTAATAGATGTCTTAGTCTGTTTGCGCTGCTATAACAAAATTCTGTAAGCTGGGTAGTTTATAAACAACAGAAATTTATTTCTCAGAGTTCTGGAGGCAAGTCTAAGATCAAGGTGCCAGCAGATGTGGTGTTTGGTGAAGGGCTACTTTCTCATAGATGGTGCCTTCTCACTGTGTACTGTTTGGTAGAAGGGACAAATTACCTCTCTGGGGCCTGTTTTATGAGGGCACTAATCCCATTCATGAGGGCTCTGCCCTACAATCAAATTACTCCCCAAAGGCTCTACCTCCTAATACCATCACATTGGGGGTTAAGATTTCAATATACGAATTTTGTAGGGGACATGAACATGAAAACCACAGCAATAGTCTTCCTGGAAATATTGCTGCCATCTTATATCTCCACTGCTCAATTATCTTTAGTGGTTCCCCATCGCTTCCTATTGTCTTCCACCAATGACATCTATAGACAGTTGTATTTGTACAGCATACTAGAACATACCTGGCCTAGAGTTGACCAGATGCCCTGGCTTCTGCCTGACTTCTTTGAAAGGTGATCGATAGCTTAGCACATTGGCTGCCCATTCTTGGTACATCTCTTGGGAACCTCTGGTCTATAAAATGAAATTTAAACTTTATTTTCTGGCTCTTCTGAATCTCACTCAAGCTTTCACTACACTCAATTGACAAATATTTATTGAGTTTCTACTATGAACCAAACATTATTAGGTGTTACATATTTTAAAATGGACCAAAACTTAATTCTAACTGTTGCTTTTCAAGAGCACTTTGTTTTTAGCAAGTCTGGTCTGCACACTCCTAAAAATGCCCTGCACCTTCCTCTTTCTACTGGCTTGTTCTTACCACTTTCCACCCCTGACCATCCTAACCCTGTAAATCTCAACTCTCCTTTAGGGCAGTAGTTCTTTGATTCCTGAATTTCTTAGTCCAGTGTTATATTTGGAGACCAAGTTAGGGACTCAAAAAAAGTAACAACTTCTTAATTTTTCTAGTAAAAACACCCCCCTCCCCCATCACAGTATATTTGTTATTTTATAGAAGAATGACATTTTTGGCACTAAAAAAGTATACCTGAACTGTACACTTAAAAATGGTTAAAATGGTTAATTTTTATGTTATGCATATTTTACAATTTTAAAGACAGTAACAATAAACATATAGCCCTTTCCAAGAAAAGATGAAGACAATGTTACACCAACACATAAAAAGTACAGAAATTATCCAAGTATGGGGGCATGCACCTGTAATTCCAGCTACTCGGGAGACTGAGGCAGGAGGATCGCTTGAGGCCAGGAGTTCAAGACTGGACTGGGCAACATAGTGAGACCCCATCTCATATGAAAAACAAAACAAAATAATCTTACAAATTCTCACGAACAGGTAAGGATAAAAAAGAAATTAAAATATTTTTGAATGTAGAAAACTGCAACTTTTGTCTGGGTTTTTATACCATATAGAAATTGTTTTTATACAAGTTTGTCTATTCAGTAACATAAATTCCACAGTGAAATATGAAATAGAGCCAGATCTTGGACTTTGATATAATTTAGGATTTTGTCAGCACTGAGATCTCAGACATGGAGATTCTCTGTCCCCATAGCCTTAGCTAAGCCTCCTCATTCCACTTCTCCCATTCTCTGACATTACTGAGCCGACTCATTTCCTCTATCAAGATTTCGGTCCCTTCCTGGCCAGTCACTTCAACGTGGCCTCCTAGACCCCTCTTTTCCTTAAACTTTCTATCCAGGTATAGATGACCTCAAATGCCCACTGTCTTCTGTCCTACTCTAGGTATTGCAGGAGAAGTTTAGGGGCAAGACAGGATTACTGGGTGTGCATATTGACACCTTCTAGCCTTGGTCAGGACGTTCATCCCTACGATCTATCTCTGCTATTTGAGAGAAGGCTTCCTAATGGCAGTCCCAGACCTTCCCTACACCCTTTAAAGTTTCCAATCCCAATCTCAAATGTTCTTTTAAAGCAGGTGGCTTCCCTTCCTACTTTATGGAGATGAAGTAGTTCACTATTTCTCCAACTTTACAAGCCTGAGAATCACCTGGGGAACATGGTAAAACATAGTTCATTAAGCCCCATCTCCAGAATTTCTGATTCAGTGAGTCTTGGGTGGGACCAAAGAATTCACCTCTCTAAGAAGTTACCAGGTATTGCTGACACTGCTAGTCCAGGGACTATACTTTGAGAACTACTGATGTAGTCCATTGGCTTCCAAACTACTCGGTAGAGCCCTAGTGGCTGAGAAGCCACTGAGGAGAGTTCATTGCATAGAGTGGGAAAGGGGCTCTGGGAGGATCCTACCCTAGCTCCAATCAAAACAGCTCATATACTTGTTTTACACTTCCATGTAGAGTTCATGTGAAAAAAAGTATTCCCAAACATTTTCCTTTAAATCTTCCAGCCCATGCTGATCCAGCCCTTGTACTGCACTAATAAACCCATCACATAGGTTGGCTTTTGATTGTTTCTTACCTGTTAATTTTGCCTTCGTAACTAGAATTCAATTTCCTGGAATGAAGTAATAGAAAAGATTGTGAGACTTGAAGCCAGAAGATCTGATTTTGAGTCTTTATCTGTCATGCATTGGCTGAGTAGCTTTGAGAAGTGTACTGAGCTCTCACAGTGACTTGTGTTAATTTTGTAGAATTTGAGGCATCTAATGCACGGAGCCATTCTTGACAAAAAATTATAGATTAAGAAGCTTGCTATTTTTGTGACATTACATACTTGGTACAAATAGAAATTTTGTGTGACTGACTCATTCAGTGGTTTGTGGGAAGAATAATCTCTGACTGTTGTTGCCATAAGTTAATCACATTTCTTGAAATGTGGGTGCCTGTCATCCTATTGACTGTCTAGCATGGTACCATTTGAGTATAGACATACAGGATGTGCAGTTATTCAGAGAACAAAATGGCAAGGGTTTGATGGAGAGGGTGTGTGATAAGATTGACCCTCTTTTTGGAGAATGAAACAAAGGTGAGACTGAGAACAACTGATTATTGATATTAGACGTGACAGAGCAGGGAACCCTTGCATTGGCATCCCACTTGTGCTTGCTACACAGTCAGGACAATTTATGATTTGAGAAAAAGATGTTTGCCCTCTTTAGTTCTGACCAGAATGTCTTTGATTAGGTGTTGAATTCTAACTCAGGGAAAACTCCTAATGAAATCATCATTGTTTCTAGTGCTAATATGTGTGCTAATTCTCCAGGTTTGGTTTCTATTTTTTCAACAGCTCTCTCTCTCTTCTTTCGATATCCCACTGCAACGCACATACTCTCCATCCCAGTCACAATGTACTCTTTTTTGGATTTTATTATTTATTTTGTTTTTTATTTTTTAATTTAATTAAAAAATTTTTTTATTTTTCCGTAAGTTATTGGGGTACAGGTGGTATCTGGTTACATGAGCAAGTTCTTTAATGGTGATTTGTGAGATTTTGGTGCACCCATGACCTGAGCAGTATACACTACACCAGATTTGTAGTCTTTTATCCTTTGCCCTCCTTCTACTCTTCCCAAGTCCCCAAAGTCCATTGTATTATTCTTATGCCTTTGCATCCTCACAGCTTAGCTCCCACATATCAGTGAGAACATACGATGTTTGGCTTTCCAATTCTGAGTTGCATCACTTAGAATAATAGTCTCTAATCTCAGGTCACTGCAAATGCTGTTAATTCATTCCTTTTTATGGTTGTGTAGTATTCCATTGTGTGTGTGTGTGTGTGTGTGTGTGTATACACACAAACAATGTTTATGTATAGTGTATATATATATATGCTATGCAGCATATATATATATACACTATATATAGATACTGTGGTATCTATACATATACTCTACAATATATATATACACACTCTATATATATACTATGATATATATATACTGTGATACATATATACACACATATATATATCACAGTATCTTTAACCACTCATTGATTGATGGGCATTTGGCTTGGTTCCACGATTTTGCAATTGTAAATTGTGCTGCTATAAACGTGCGTGTGCAAGTATCTTTTTTGAGTAATGACTTCTTTTCCTTTGGGTAGATACCCAGCAGTGGGATTTTTGGATCAAATCGTAGTTCTACTTTTAGTTCTTTAAGGGATCGCCACACTGTTTTCCATAGTGGCCGTACTAGTTTACATTCCCACTAGCAGTGTAGAAGAGTTTCTTGTTTACCACATCCATGCCAACATCTACGGTTTTTTGATTTTTTTATTATGGCCATTCTTGGAGGAGTGAGGTGGTATCACGTTGTAGTTTTGATTTGCATTTCCTTGATCATTAGTGATGTTGAGCATTTTTTAATATGCTTGTTGACCATTTGTTTGTCTTCCTTTGACAACTGTCTATTCATGTCCTTAGCCCCCTTGTCGATAGAATTGTTTGTTGTTTTCTTACTGATTAGATTCATTGGTTAGTTTCTTCGTTTCTTACTGATTAGATTTGTTAGTCTCTTACTGGTTAGAGTTCGTTGTAGATTCTGGATATTAGTCCTTTGTCAGATGTGTAGGTTGTAAAGATTTTCTCCCACTCTATGGATTGTCTATTTACTCTGCTGTTCCTTTTGCTGTGCAAAAGCTCTTTAGTTTGATCAGATCCCAGCTATTTATCTTTGTTTTTATTGCATTTGGTTTTGGGTTTTTGGTCATGAAATCCTTGCATAAGCCAATGTCTAGAGGGTTTTTCCAATGTTATTTTCTAGAATTTTTACAGTTTCAGGTCTTAGGTTTAACTCCTTAATCCATCTAGAGTTGATTTTTGCATAAGGTGAGAGATGAGGATCCAGTTTCATTCTCCTACATGTGGCTGGCCAATTGTTACAGGCACCATTTGTTGAAAAGGGTATCCTTTCCCCACTTTATATTTTTGTTTGCTTTGTCGAAGATGAGTTGGCTGTAAATATTTGGGTTTATTTCTGGATTATCTATTCTATTCCATTAGTCTATGTGCCTATTTTTATACCAGTACCATGCTGTTTTGGTGACTATAGCCTTATAGTATTGTTTGAAATCAGGTAGTATAATGCCTCCAGATTTGTTCTTTTTGTTTAATCTTGCTTTGGCTATGTGGGCTCTTTTTTGGTTCCATATAAATTTTAGATTTTTTTTTTCTAATTCTGTGAAGATTGGTGGTATTCTGATGGGGATTGTGTTGAATTTGTAGATTGCTTTTGGCAGTGTGGTCATTTTCACAATATTGATTCTACCTATCCATGAGCATGGGATGTGTTTCCATTTGTTTGTGTCATCTATGATTTCTTTCAGCAGTGTGTTGTAGTTTCCTTGTAGAGGTCTTTTGACTCCTTTGTTAGGTATATTACTAAGTATTTTTATTTTTTGCAGCGATTGTAAAAGGGATTGAGTGCTTGATTTGATTCTCTGCTTGGTCATTGTTGGTATGTAGAAGAGCTACTGATTTGTGTACGTTAATCTTGTATCTGGAAACTGTGCTGAATTCTTTTATCAGTTCTAGGAGCTTTCTAGGAGAGTCCTTAGTGTTTTCAAGGTAGATGATCATATCGTCAGCAAACAGTGACAGTTTGACTTCCTCTTTACCGATTTGGATGCTCTATATTTCTTTCTCTCGTCTGATTGCTCTGTCTAGGACTTCCAGTACTATGCTGAAGAGGAGTGGTGACAGTGCGCATCCTTGTCTTGTTCCAGTTCTCAGAGGGAATGCTTTCAACTTTTCCCCATTCAGTATTATGCTGGCTGTGGGTTTGTCATAGATGGCTTTTATTACATTGAGGTCTGTCCCTTGTATGCCGATTTTGCTGAAAGTTTTAATCATAAAAGGATGCTGGATTTTGTTGAATGCTGTTTCTGCATCTATTGAGATGATCATGTGATTTTTGTTTTTAATTCTGTTTATGTCATGTATGACATTTATTGGCTTGAGTATGTGAAACCATCCCTGCATCCCCGGTATGAAACCCACTTGATCATGGTGGATAATCTCTTTGATACGTTGTTGGATTTGGTTAGCTAGTATTTTTTTAAGGATTTTAGCATCTATGTTCATCCAGGATATCGGCCTATCGTTTTCTTTTTTTGATTACGTCGTTTCCTGGTTTTGGTATTAGGGTGATGCTGGCTTCATAGAATGAATTAGGGAGGATTCTTTCTTACTCTGTCTTGTGGAATAGTGTTAAAAGGATTGGTACCAATTCTTCTTTGAATGTCTGGTAGAATACTGCTGTGAATCCGTCTGGTCTTGGACTTTTTTTTCTTGGTAATTTTTAAATTACCATTTCAATCTCACTGTTTGTTCAGTGTATCTAATTCTTCCTGATTTAAGCTAGGAGGGTTGTATTTTTCCAGGAATGTTTCCATCTCTTCTAGGTTTTCTAGTTTATGTGCGTAAGGTGTTCATAGTAGCCTTGAATGATCTTTTGCATTTCAGTGGTGTCAGTTGTAATGTCTCCTGTTTTGCTTCTTAGTGAGGTTATTTGGATTTTTTTTCTCTTCTTTTTTTGGTTAATCTTCCTAATGGTCTGTCAATTTTATTTATCTTTTCAAAGAACCAGATTTTTGTTTCATGTATTCTTTGTGTTTTTTTGTGTGTTTGTTTGTTTCAATTTCATTTAGTTCTGCTCCTATCTTGGTTATTTCATTTTTTCTGCTGGGGTTTGGATTTGGTTTGTTCTTATTTCTCTAGTTCCTTGAGGAGCAATCTTAGATTGTCTGTTTATGCTCTTTCAGTCTTCTTGATGTAGGTGTTTAGGGGTATGAACTTTCCTCTTAGCACTGCCTTTGCTGAATCTCAGAGGTTTTGATAGTTTGTGTCATTATTATCATTCGATTAGAAGAATTTTTAAATTTCCATCTTGATTTTGTTTTTACCCAAAGCTCATTCAGGATCAAGTTATTTAATTTCCATGTATTTGCATGGTTTTGAAAGTTCCTTTTGGAGTTGATTTCCAGTTTTATTCCACTGTGGTCTGAGAGAGTGCTTGATATAATTTCAATTTTTAAAAATTTATTGAGGCTTGTTTTATGGCATATCACATGGTCTATCTTGGAGGAAGTTCCTTGTGCTGTTGAATAGAGTGTATATTCTGTGGTTGTTGGATGAAATGTTCTGTATATATCTGTTAAGTCTGTTTGTTCCAAGGTATAGTTTAAATTCATTGTTTCTTTATTGACTTTCTGTCTTGATGACCTGTCTAGTGCTGTCAGTGGAGTATTGAAGTCCCCCAGTATTATTGTGTTGCTGTCTATCTCATTTCTTAGGTCTGTTAGTAATTGTTTTATAAATTAGAGAGCTATAGTGTTAGGTGCATATATATTTAGGATTGTGATATTTTCCTGTTGAACAAGGCCTTTTACCATTCTGTCTCTCTTCGTCTCTTCTAACTGCTGTTGCTTTAAAGTTTGTTTTGTCTGATATAAGAATAGCTACACCTGCTCACTTTTTGTGTCCGTTTGCATGAAACACCTTTTTCCACCCCATTACTGTAAGTTTATGTGAGTCCTTATGTGTTAGGTGAGTCTCCTGAAAGCAGCAGATAGCTGATTGGTGGGTTCTTAGCCATTCTGTGGTTCTGTATCTTTTAAGTGGAGCATTTAGGCCATTCACCTTCAATGTTAATATTGAAATGTGAGGTACCATTGCATTTATTGTGCTCTTTGTTGCCTGTGTACTTTGTTTTTTTTTGTTTTGTTTTGTTTTTGCTTTTTAACTTGTAGTTTTGTTTTATAAGTCCTGTGTGATTTATGCTTTAAAGAGGTTCTGTTTTGATGTGTTTCCAGGATTTGTTTAAAGATTTAGGGCTCCCTTTAGCAGTTCTTGTCGGGGGTGTTTGGTAATGGCAAATTCTCTCAGCATTTGTTTGTCTGAAAACAACTGTATCTTTCCTTCATATATGATGCTTAGTTTTGCTGGACATAAAATTCTTGGCTAATAACTGTTTTGTTTGAGGAGTCTGAAGATAGGTCCCCAATCCCTTCTAGCTTGTAGGGTTTCTGCTGAGAAATCTGCTGTTAATCTGATAGGTTTTCCTTTATAGGCTACCTGGTGCTTCTGTCTCACAGCTCTTAAGATTCTTTTCTTCATCTTAACTTTGTATAATCTGATCACAGTGCCTAGGTGAAGATCTTTTTGTGATGAATTTCCCAGGTGTTCTTTGTGCTTCTCATATTTACATGTCTAGGTCTCTAACAAGGCTGGGGAAGTTTTTCTCAATTATTCCCCCAAATATATTTTCCAGGCTTTTAGAATTCTCTTCTTCCTCAGGTACACCGATGATTTTTAGGTTTGGTCGTTTAACATAATCCCAGACTCTTGGAGGCTTTGTTTATATCGTCTTAATCTTTTCTTTGTCTTTGTTGTATTGGTTTAATTCGAAGACCTTGTCTTTGAGCTCTGAATTTCTTTTTCTTACTTGTTCACTTCTATTGCTGAGACTTTCCAGAGCATTTCACATTTCTAAAAGCGTGTCCAAACTTTCCTGAATTTTTTATTGTTTTTTCTTTAAGCTATCTATTTCCATAAATAATTCTCCCTTCACGTCCTGTATCATTTTTTGAATTTCCATGCACTGGGCTTTGTCTTTCTCTGATCCCTCCCAGATTAGCTTAATAACTAACCTCCTGAATTATTTTTCAGGCAAATCAGGGATTTCTTCTTGGTTTGGATTCATCGCTGGTGAACTAGTGTGATCTTTTGGGGATGTTGACGAGCCTTGGTTTGTCATATTACCAGGGTTGGTTTTCTGATTCCTTCTCATTTGGATAGGCTCTGTCAGAGGGAGGGTCTAGGGCTGAAGGGTGTCATTCAGAATTTTTTGTCCCACAGAGTGTTCCCTTGATGTAGTACTCTCCCCTTTTCCTATGGATGCGGCTCCTGTGAGCTGAACTGCAGTGATTATTTTCTCTCTTCTGGGTCTGACCACCCAGTGAGTCTACCTGACTCCGGGCTGGTACTGGCGGTTGTCTGCACAGAGTCCTGTGATGTGAACCGTCTATGGGTCTCTCAGCCGTGAATACCAGCACCTGTTCTAGTGGAGGTGGTGGAGGCTGCAATGGACTCCATGAGTGTCCTTAGCTTTGGTGGTTTAGTACTCTATTTTTGTGCTGGTTGGCCTTTTGCCAGGAGGTGGCACTTTCCAGGAAGCATCAGCTGTAGTAGTGGGGAGAGGGACTGGTGGTGGCCAGGGCCCTAGAACTCCCAAGATTATAGGCCGTTTTTCTTCCACTACCAGAGTGGATAGGGAAGGACCATCAGATGGGGGTGGGGCTAGGCCTGTCTGAGCTCAGACTCTCCTTGGGCAGGTCTTGCTGTGGCTGCTGTTGAGGATGGGGGTGAGATTCCCAGGTCTCTGAAGCTGTGTACCTAAGAGGATTATGGCTGCCTCTGCTGAGTCATGCAGGTTGTCAGGGAAGTGGGGGAAAGCCAGCAGTCACAGGCCTCACCCAGCTCCCAGGCCACCTGAAGGGCTGGTCTCACTCCCACCATACCCCACCAACAGCCCCAAGTCTGTTTCCAGGAGGAGGGTGAGAGGGGCTTGAAAAGTTGCCTGAGGCTTCCCACCTACCAGCTGCAAGAGAAAAGGGCTTTAGTTCTTCTACCTGTGAAGTCTACACACCTGTTTTGTGCCCTCCTCTTGAGTTCTGGCCAGGAGGCCTTTCACCCCATTCAAATTGTCACAAAGTTTAACTAGAGAATTCCTTCTCCCTGTGGACTTTTACCCCCTGCTCCTCTATTCACCCTCCTGATGGATCTCTTTGGTGCCAGGCAGGAATGGGCTGCTTGGGGGCCCAGCGAGCTCCCAGGGCCTTTCTGCTGCTTTCTCTACCCCTGTATTTCACTCGGCTCTCCAGATTGACTCAGCTTCAAGTAACCTCGGAAACCTCTTCCACAAACAGAACTTCAGCTTCTCCGGTGGGGGTGTGTATTTGAGAGAGGAGGGTCTACCTTTCCCACTTCTGCAGTTGGGGCAGTCACAGTATTTGTGGCGTCTCTGTGGTCCTGCAGGAGCAGTCTACTTCCTTCAGAGGGTCTGTGGGTCCTCTTGGGATTGTTGGTTTGTTCTTGCAGTCGCTCTGGAGCTAAAATTCACAATGCGAGCCTCCGCATGCTGCTCTGTCGGGAGCTCCCAGTCACAATGTACTCTTCGTTCCCGAATGTGTTGGTTAATTCTTTACTACTTAGGTCCTTTGCTTCTTTGTTTCCTTCTCTTGTAATATCTTTTCTTCTCATTCAATTCTTAAATGTAAAAGTTTCCTAGCATTATGTCTTCTACTTCAGCTTTTTATTGTTTTCCTATCTAGTTGATCTCATTTATTCCTACGGAATTGAGTGCCACCTGTATGCTGAGGACTTGTTAATATTCAGCCCAAATATGTCTGCTGAGTTCTAGATCTGATTTAATTATGGCCTACTGAGCACCTCCAGATGAATCCATTCCTTTATTTACTCACATATTAATTTATTCATTTGCTGTTTATTTAAAGTGTACTATGTGCAGATTACTTCACATTGAAGCATGTAGGACAAACATTATTCCCATTTTTTGGTAAGGGAATTGAAACTCAGGGAGATTAACCAACTTGCTTAAAGCCACACACAGCAAGTCAATTGTGAAGCAAGGACTATAACCCAAATTTTCTGATTCCTAGTTAAGTGCTGGTATGCTAAGTGTAGTGGGTCGAATGTGTCTCATGCTGCCCTCCAAAAAAAGATATGTATACCCAGAGCCTGTGAATGTGACATTATGTGAAAAATGTGTTTTTGCAGATATCATTAAACTAAGAATCTTGAGACAAGATCATTCTGGGTTAGGCTGGGCCCTAAATTCAATGACAGGTGTCCTTAGAAGAGAAAAGAGACAGAGAAGAGAAGGCAATGAGAAGATGGAGGCAGAGATTGAAGTGCTATTTCTAGAAGTCAAGGAATGTCAAAAGTTGCTGGCAGGCACTAAAAGGTATGAGAGAGGCCTGGAATGGATTCTCCCTCAGAGTGTTCAGAAGGAATCAACTCTGCTGACACCTTGACTTTGGACTTTTGTCCTCCAGAACTGTGAGACAATAAATTTCTGTTGTTTTAAGACATCAAGTTTGTGGTGATTTGTTACAGTAGCCCTAGGAAACTAATATGCTAAACCACATTGTGTTTCAAATAAATTGGGATTTTGACTTCAAAACTAGGATGCACAATGGTGAAAAAAAGTCCAGTAGTTGACAAAATAGAAAGAAGGACAAGGACCTAAAGTAGGCCGTAACTATTTCACTGAAGCAGTGAGAATCCTCATATAATTGGCCTCATGGTGAGTAAAATTGTGATCTGGGAATTAAACATTTCCCATGGAGTTCAGGGTCAGCTTGTTGACCCAGAATCTCAAATTAACTGATCATTTACTGTTGTGGTGATTTAGCTTTTTTCTATTGCTGTTTTGTTGATCCTGCCACAAATTTCACCCTCAGTACTATAAAACATTCCAACCCCCAACCCCCTATGCATGGATTCTGCGTAATCAGGTGTTCTATTGGCTTATGGCATGTGATTACCTCCTTCTCCCTGCAAATCTTTCCACTTTGGCTCCCTGTAGACTCAACTATGTTCCCAGTTTTCTAGGTCATATTCTTGAGATAACAAATCTGGTAGCCCAGACAATCAGCCACATACGTGATTGTGTAGAATGCTGAGGTTTCTGTCCAGCAATTGGACTATTGTACTTGAGTAAGATGCATGGTCCTGGTCCAGTCAGCTGCGTGCATTCCTGGAGGTGGATGGAAGTGGAAATAGGGAAGGTAGTTGGGTTTCCTTATTCAAAACATCGTCACTATAAATAAGGCACTCACCAGTAGAGGGTTGGCAGTTTCCCTCTAAAGGAGCTTATTTCCTGCTTTGTTCAGATATTATTCTCTCTGATGACTACATACAGCAGTCATGAATAGCTACTTTCTATTGCTAATAAATTATGATGTAATTTAGTGCTTACTTGTGTGGCAAGATTATATCTTGAAGAATTTATGGAGATTGAAATTTTTGTCTGATGTCATTTTCCTTCTGCTGGAGGAATTTCTCCTAACATTTCTTGTACTGGAGATCTGCTGGCAATTAATTTTTTCATCTTTGTTTTCTGATAAAGTCTTTATCTTATTTTCATTTTTGAATAGTATTTTCACTGAGTATAGAATTCTGATATGATAGTTTTTATTCTTTTGGTACTTTCAAGATACCACTCTATTGTCTTGTGACTTACAGAGTTTCAGACTGCTGTAATTCTTATATTTGTTCTTTTATTCTTGATTGTTTTCAAGATTTTTCCTTTATCTAATTTTCAGCAGTTAGATGAGGTGTGTGTGTGTATGTGTGTGTGTGTGTGTTTGTCCTCTGGGATTCTCTGAGCTTTCAGATCTATGGTTTCATATCTTTTATAACTTTGGAAAAAATTTGAGGTCATTATCTTTTCAAATTTTTTATCTGCTCTGTTATCTCTCTTCTCTCTCTTTGACTCCAGTTTGTGTTGGGTCATTTGATATTGCTCAACAGTTTTTACATGAACATTTTTTATTTGCTTTTTTCTTTTTATGTTTCAATTTTGATAATTTTAAACCTACGTTCAGTTGACTGAGATTTCCACCTCAGCTTTGATAACTCTAAGTAATTCTTCATTTATGATACTGTGTTTCTTTATTTCCGGAATTTCCATATGACTCCCCCATTTCTATTTTTACCATTTCGTCTCTTGATATTTCCTCATCTTCTCATACATGTTGTTGACTTTTCCAACTAGATCCTTTAAAAAGTTTTTTATTTGGGGGAAGGAGGTAGAGCAAGATGACCAAATAGAAGCCTCCAGTGATTGCCCCCACCACCCCCCACAGGAACACCAAATTGAGCAACTATCCACACAAAAAAAACATGTTCATAAGAAAAACAAAAAAACCAGGTGAGTGAACACAGTACCTCACTGTGTTTTAACATCATATTAAGGAAAGAGGAGCTGGGTGAGGTGGCTCATGCCTATAATCCCAGCACTTTGGGAGGCTGAGGCGGGCAGATCACTTGAGGTCAGGAGTTTGAGACCAGCCTAGCCAACAGGGTGAAACCCCATCTCTACTAAAAATACAAAAATTAGCTGGGGGGTGTGGTGGTGGGCACCTGTAATCCCAGCTACTTGGGAGGCTGAGGCAGGAGAATTGCTTGAACCTGGGAGGCAGGAGCGAGACTCCATCTCAAAAAAAGAAAGACATTTGAAATTTGTGCCTGACAACCTTCCAATTCCTGGCAGACGTCTGGAGAAAGAATCTGTGTGTTGTACTTTGCATTGGAACTCAGGACTGTCCTGTCACAATGGAAAGCAACATTTGAGAGAATTCAGCTGCTACCCATGAAGACAGCATTAAGACCAGCCATAGCCAGAGGTAAATCTCCCATCTCAGTGGTCAGAGTCTAAGTTCTGGAAGTTCTGGAAGTCACCATGGGCTAAAGTGCTGTAGAGTCCTACATAAACTTGAAAGGTCATCTAGACCACAAGGACTGCAATTCCTGGACAAGTCTTGGTACTGTCCTGGGCTTAGAGCAAGTGGACTTGGGGTACACATGACCTGGTGAGACACCAGCTGGAGCAGCCAAGGGAGTACTTGCTTCATCCCTCCCTCAACCCCAGGCAACACAGTGGAGAGACTGTTTGAGGAGAGGAGAGGGGAGAGTAAAGACTTCATCTTACAACTTGGATACCAGCTCAGCCACAGTGAAATAAGACATAAGGCAGGGACCTGAGGTCCCCATTCTAGGCTCTAGCTCCCAGATGACACTTTTAGACATGCTCTGGGTCAGAAGAGAATTGGTACCATGAAGGGAAAAATCCAGTCTTGGCAGGATTCATCACCTGAGACTAAAGAGCCCTTGGTCCCTGAATAAGCAGCAGTGGTAGCCAGACGGTATTTGCTGTGGGCCTTGGGTGAGACTCAGAAATATGTTGGCTTCAGCTGTAACCCAGCACATTCCAGCTGTGGAGGCTACAGAGAGAGACTTCTTCTGTTTGAGTGAAAAAATGTGATGAGTAAAGAGAGCTTTGTCTTGTAGCTTGAGTACCAGATTAGCCACAGTGGGGATAGAGCACCAGCTCCTGGGGTCCCTGACTCTAGGCGTTGGCTCCTGAACAACATTCCTGGACCTGCCCTGGGCCAAAGGGGAGCCCACTGCCCGGAAGAGAGACTCAGGCCTGGAAGCATTCACCACAAGCTGACTGAGGAGCCCTTGGACCTTGAGAGAAGATTGGAAGTGGCCAGGCAGTACTTTCCATGAGCCTGGGACAGTGGTGGCCATGGAGAGAGACTCTTCTGCTTAAGAAAAGGGGAAGGAAGAAGGGGAAGGACTTTGTTTTGCAGCTTGGGTGCCAGCTCAACCATGGTAGCATACAGTACCAAGTAGATTTCTAAGGTTCCTGACTTTAGGTCCTGGTTCCTGAACAGCATCCTGATCCACCGAGGGCTAGGGGGATCTTGTAGCCCTGAAAGGAAAGATACAAGCAAGGCTGGATTCACCATCTGCTGATTGTAGAGCCCTTCAGCAAACATAAGCAGTAACCAGGCAGTGGTCACCATAGGCCTTGGGTGAGACCCAGTGCTGTGCTGACTTTGGGACCGACCCACTTCAGTCCCAGTGGTGGTGGCCACTGGGGTGCTTGTGTCACCTTTCACCTAGATATGGGCAGCTCAGCACGGAGACAGACTCCATTTGTTTGGGGAAAAGTAAGGAAATAGAACAAGTGTATGTGCCTGGTAATCTAGCAGAATCTCCTAAATCTTACCAAGACCACCGAGGCAGTATCTCTATGAGTCTCCAAGAGTCACAACGTTACTGGGCTTGGGGTGCCCCCAGTGCAGATATAGCTGCAGTTACCAAAGACTTAGATCACAATACCCAAGTCCCTTGGAATACTTGGGAAGCCTTCCCAAGAAGGACAGGTACAAACAAATCCAGGCTGTGAAGACTACAATAAATACCTAACTCTTCAATGCCTAGTCACTGACAAACTCCACAAGCATCCGAAACATCCAGAAAAACGGCCACATCAAATGAACTTAATAAGACACTAGTGACCGATCCTGGAGAGATGGAGATATGTGACCTTTCAGACAGAGAATACAAAATAACTGTTTTGAGAAACCTTAATGGAATTCAAGATAACACAGAGAAGGAATTCAGAATCCTATAAGATAAATTTTAACAAAGAGATTGAAATGATTAAAAAGAAGCAGAAATTTTCAATCTGAAAAACGCAATTGACAAACTGAAGAATACATCAGAGTCTCTTAACAGCAGACTTGATCAAGCAGAATAAAGAATTAGTTAGCTTGAAGGCAGGCAATTTGAAAATACACAGAGGAAACAAGAAAAAAATAAAAAAGAATAAAACATGCCTATAAGATGTAGAAAATAGCCTCAAAAGGGCAAATCTAAGAGTCATTGGCCTTAAAGAGGAGGTAGAGAGAGAGATTGGGGTAGAACGTTTATTCAAGGGAGAAATAACAGAAAATTTTCCATGTTTGGGGAAATATATTAATAAAGTATAAGAAGATATTAATAAAGCATAAGAAGGTTATAGAACACCAAGCAGATTTAACTCAAAGAAGACTACTTCAAGGCATGTAATAATCAGACTTCAAAGGTCAAGAATAAAGAAAGGATCCTAAAAGCAGCAAGAGAAAAGAAACAAATAACATACAAGAGAGCTCGAATACATCTGGTAGCAGACTTTTCAGTGAAAACTTTATAGGCCAGGAGAAAGTGGCAAGACATATTTAAAGTGCTGAAGGTAAAAAAATATTTTATCCTAGAATAGTATATCCAGTGAAAATATCCTTCAAACATAAAAGAGAAAGACTTTTCAAGACAAAAAAATGCTGAGAGACTTCATCAATCCAAGACCTGTCCTCCAAGAAATGCTAAAAGGAGTTCTTCAGTCTGAAAGAAAAGAACGTTAATGAGATTAAGAAATGATTAAGAAATCATCTGAAGGTACAAAACTCACTGATAATAGTAGGTACAGAGAAAAACATATAATATTACAACACTATAATTGTGGTGTAAAAACTCATACCTTGCATAAAAATACTGAAAGATGAACCTATCAAAGATAGTAACTGCAAGAAATTTCAAGACATAGACAGCACAATAAGATATAAATAGAAAAAACAAAAAGGTAAAAAGTGGGAGACCTAGTTAAAGTGTAGAATTTTTATTTCTTTTCTCTTTGGTTGTTTGTTTATGCAATCTGTGTTTTTAGCAGTTTAAACTAATGGCTTATGACATATTATTTACAAGCCTCATGGTAACTTCAAATAAAAAAACTTAAAACAGATACATAAAAATAAAAAGTAAGAGATAAAAATATACAGTTAGAGAAAATCACCTTCACTAAAAGGAAGACAAGAAGGAAGGAGAAAGAGAAGATCACAAAACAACCAGAAAACAACAAAATGGAAGATGTAAATCCTTACTTATTAATAATAACATTGAATATAAATGGACTAAACTCGCCAATGAAAAGACATACAGTGGCTGAATGGATAAAAAAGCAAGACCCAGTGATCTATTGCCTACAAGAAACACACTTCACTTATAAAGACACACATACACAGAAAATAAAGGGATAGAAAAAGATACTCCATGCCAATGGAAACCAAAAAAGAGCAGGAGTAACTATACTTACATTGGACAAAATAGATTTCAGGACAAAAACTGGAAGAGACAAGAAAGGTCACTATATAAAGATAATGGGGTCAATTCAGAAAGGGGATATAATAATTTTAAGTATATAAGCACCCACCATTGGCGTACCCAGATACATAAAGCAAATATTATTAGAGCTGAAGAGAGAGATAGACCCCAATACAATTATAGTTGGAGACTTCAACACTGTGTTTTCAGCATTGGACAGTTAATATAGACAGAAAAATCGGTAAAGAAACATGAGACTTATTTTGCACTATAGACCAAATGGACGTAATAGATGTTTAAAGAAAATTTCATATGGCTACAGAATACACAATCCTTCTCCTCAGCACATGGATCATTCTCAAAATGAACCATATCTTAAGCCACAAACAAGTCTTAAAACTTTCAAAATATTGGAAATCACATCAAATATTTTCTCTGACCATAACAGAATAAAAAAAATCAATAACGAGGAATTTTGGTAACTATACAAACATTTGGAAATTAAACTATATGCTCCTGAGTGACCAGTGAGTCAATGAAAAAATAAGAAGGAAATTGAAAAATTTCTTGAAAGAAATAATGGAAACACAACATACCAAAACCTGTGGGATACAGTGAAAGCAGCACTGAGAAGCAAGTTTATAGCAGTAAGTATCTACATAAAAAAGCAGAAAAACTTCAGATAAACAACTTAATAATACATCTTAAAGAAACAGAAAAGCAAGAGCAAACCAAACCCAAAATTAGTAGGAGAAAAGAAATAATAAAGATCAGACCAGAAATAAATGAAATTGAAATTAAAAAAAATTACAAAAGATCAATGAAAGGAAAATTTTTTTGAAAAGATAAAATTGACAAACCTTTAGCCAGACTAAGAAAAAAAAAAAGATGACCCAAACAAATAAAATCAGAGATGAAAAAGAAGACATTTCAACAAATACTGCAGAAATGGAAAGGATTATTATTGGCTACTGTGAGCAGCTATATGCCAATAAATGGGAAAACCTAGAAGAAATGGATAGATTCCTAGACATATACAACCTAGCAAGATTTAACCATGCAGAAATCCAAAACCTGAACAGACTAATAACAAGCAATGAGATTAAAGACATAATAAAAAGTCTCCTAGCAAAAAAAAAGGCCAGGACCCAATGGCTTTACTGCTGAATTTTATCAAACATTTAAAGAAGAACCAATATCAATCCGACTCAAATGATTCCAAAAAATAGAGGCGAAGGGAATACATTTTAACTCATCCTAAGAGGCCAGTAATCATCAACAGAATTTTAGCAAATCAAATTCAACAACACATTAAAAAGATCATTCATCATGACCAAGTGGGATTTATTCCAGGGATGCAAAGATGGTTCAACATACACAAATCAATCAATGTGGTCATATCAACAGAATGAAGAACAAAAATCATATAATTTTTTCAGTTGATGGTGAAAAAGCATTTGAGAAAATTCAACATCCCTCAAAAACTGGGTAGAAGGAACACACCTCAGCATAATAAAAGCCATGTATGACAGACCCACATACTGACACATACTGAATGGGGAATCTCATATTTGGGAAAACCTAAAGACCACCAAAAAACGATTAGAACTGATAAACAAATTCAGTCAAGTTTCAGGATACAAAATCAACACACAAAAATCAGTAGCATTTCTATATGCTAAGTGAACAATCTGAAAAAGAAATCAAGAATATAATCCCCTTTACATTGCTACAAATAAAATAAAATGCCTAAGAATTAACCAAAGAAGTAAAAGATCTCCACAATGAAAACTATAAAACATTGATACAAGAAATTGAAGAGGACACAAAAAAGGAAAGATATTTCATGTTCATTGATTGGAAGAATAAATATGTTAAAGTGTCCATACTACCCAAAGCGATCTACAGATTCAGTGCAATCTCTATCAAAACACCAATGATATTCTTCACAGGTATAGAAAAAAATCCTAAAATTTATATGGAAGCTATCCTGAGCAAAAACAAACAAACAAACAACAACAACAAACCTGGAGGTGATGGGTGCACTAAAATCTTAGTTAATCACTGTACAATTCATCCTTGTAACCAAAAACGATTTGTACCCTAAAAGCTACTAAAATAAAAAATAAAGAAGTGGGATCTGAAGCAGGATCACTTTTGTAAAGAATGGGTGATTCTTAGATCTGGTGTACAATACTTGATTGAGCTCTTTGAGCTCTCCACTTCCATGGCTCGTCTTTTCTACACTGGTGAGTCTTCTCTCAGGCTGAGTCTCTCTTTTTGATAGAAGCTTTTGACTTTATTTGGGATTTGGTTTGGTTATGAGGCCACTTTATATAAAGGACCTTATATTCCTCTTGGGATGGTAAAAAAAACTTTCTATCTTTTCTGGCAAATGCTTTATCCTTTTGGTTTGAGTACTCTGGTTTTTACAGAACTTATATTCTATCTGTGGGTATGTCTTTTCTGGTAAATTTACTTGTGGTTCTTTCTGTGTGCCTAATTTAATATTTTGTTTGCACAATTGAGTTAAACTTTTTCTGAGCATTAATCTTGGTTTCATTTTGGTCTGGTTATTTAAGTGATTTGGCTCTTTCCCTTGCTGGTTTCTAAAAATTTTTCAAGAGCAAAAATAAATGTACTAAAGTATGTTTATTACTTTAGTATGGTAGATACAAGATGGCTAATTAAAAGCCACTAAGAGTATCACCACAATCTAAAATACCAGTCCAAGCTCCTGATATTCTCTGACAAGATTTATAAGATAGTCTTTGCTCTTGAGAGATTATTAAGAAGTGGAATGGCAATCTCAAACATTAAGTTATGCCAAGGTTTTCTGAGACTCTGGCCAGCTATATTATTATCCATTCTCATGCACATTTAAAAACTGATGTGCAAATCGCATCAAGGAAAATGTAGAGCTCAGTTTATCATTATTTGAACCTAAAAAATCTACAACTATAGTTAACATGTAGAGCCCACTAAGTTTTTTGTTTATCTCTGTCTCTCTTTTTTGCCTACCTTGAATCTGCTGACCTTTCTTCTGGTGTTGAAATAAAACTCACTGCTTATGATAGTCCAGCCAAAAAAAGAGAAGGGGTGAGTATGAAATGGCTTTGAAATTAATGGTTTTACAAATTACAACAGCATTATGGTACCCAACTGCCTAGAGAGCTTTTGGAAATGTAAATTTAGGTTTGCCTGTCTAACAATTGCTTAAGATGATGAAACATTTAATTGAAGGATTGAAGTTTAAAGGGAAAAAAACCTAGATAAATGTGTATAAAAGTTAGGCTCTCAGAGCAATTATATCAAGTATCTCTGTCTGTCATAAAAATTGCTTTGTTTGGTACACAGGGGCCAAAAGGAAAAGCAATGAAACAAAACAAAAAACCTCTAAAATGCTTTGCCATCTGCATTGACTAGTTAAATCAAACCAGCAAACATATATATATATATAAAATTGTTACCAAGAATTCAGGGCTATTAGGAGATTTTGTTTTTTTTTATACCAGTCAGCCAGTCCTAGCTAAAATATAAACATTGAAAGTTTAGCCCTAAACTCATTTGAAACTGAAAAAAACATCTTTTAAAACCAAACTTCTTTACCCAACGTTGTAGTTCACAGCCTTCATTAGATGACCTATTGGGGCAAATAAAATTTAGCCATGTGAACAGCTCTCATTTTGTCAGAAATATAATTTGGATCTACCTATTCTTTTCATTAACTGGTAAAATTGTATTGCTATCTCATGACTAAAGTTCTAAAATGAAAGTTATAAGATCTTTGTGTATGTATATGTGTTTAAGTGTGTTTATGCGTATGTACATACATTATGTTGTATGTTGTGTCTGCATGGCAAAATGTGACATAGTTACCTAGAACCCCCTTAAGAAATTCTATTTAAATTGGCTTAGATAAATGAGTGTTTACGTAAAATATATACTAATTAACCCAAATGCCTTTTAGTTCATGTGACTTAAGTAAATCTTTAGTAAATAAATTGGTTTAAAAATTGTTGTTAAAATAAAAATGACTTCAAGATTGTAAACGTACATTTTTCCTGGGTTTATTGGTCAGACAGTTTTATCTTTTTCTTCATTAGTTGTTTTAAGGTGTCAGAGTTTGATACAAACGTTATAAAACTATAAACATATAGCTTTATAGTTTTAGAACCTGTATAAATGTATAAACATATACAACTATACACTGTAAGCCTAAAACAGTGATCTTTGTGCAATTCTTTGATAAATAAGGCTAATTCAATATTATTGATTTAATAGAAATAACTATTTGAGAAACAGCTTCTGAGTTATTGGCAAAATGAATATATATTTAACTTCAAGGTTCTTACTTAGGTGAACACCTGATATTCACAGGCTATAAAAGTAGTTAACAAGAAAAATAACTAGCTTTGTTAAATATCTCAGTTTTGATAAGTAATCTATGCATAATGGTTAAAAATAGGTAATGTAAACAAGATAAATATTTATAAGTAAGCTTTCATGTAATTCAAAATCTTAAAGTTATGTTAAATTAAGTAATAGATATTAAATGTCTGGACCATTTCCAAATAAAATAAAAAACTTAAACAAATTGCTGTCCAGCCTGGCCAACATGGTGAAACTCTGTCTCTACCAAAAAATACAAAAGTCAGCTGGGCATGCTGATGAGCACCTGTAGTCGCAGCTAATGTGGTGGCTGAGGCAGAAGAATCGCTTGAACATGGGAGGTGGAGGTTGCAGCGAGTGGAGATCACACCACTACACTCCAGCCTGGGTGACAGAGTGAGACCCTGTCTCAAAAAAAAAAAAAAAATTGCTGAATATAAATATGTTTGTTTTATAGAAAGACTAAATATATTTGGATACTCATACATTAAAAATTATGTAATAGAAAAACAGGTTTTTAATAATTATAAAATTGTTCTCATCTATAAAATATTTATATATAACATACAGTTGATAAGTGCTTGGTAAAAAGGTTACTCCTAGTTAAATTTCTGATTAGTATATATATCATTGTATAAGTGTACCAAAAATATGTTTTTGGTGAGAAAAACTAAGAAAGACATAAAATGTGTTTTTTAATTGAGGAAAAAGAATAATTTTGTCTAATTTGTTTCAATATATGGGTTTAGAAAGGAAATAAAAACAAGATAGAACAGAACTAGTGAATAGGATAGAGAGATGTAAAAAAAAGTCATGGGTTATTAAGATGTATTTTTGGTTAGATATGTTAAAAATAAAAGATAATAATTTTATATAAAAAGAATCCTGAGCCAGGCACGGTGGCTCACACCTATAATCCCAGCACTTTGGGAGGCCAAGGTGGGTGGATCACCTGAGGTAAGGAGTTTGAGACCAGCCAGGCCAACATGGTGAAAATCCATCTCTACTAAAAATACAAAAAAAAAATTAGCTGGGTGTGGTGGCAGGTGCCTGTAATCCCAGCTGCTTCGGAGGCTGAGGCAGGAGAATTGCTTGAACCCAGGAGGCAGAGTTTGCGGTGAGCCAAGATTGTGCCATTGCACTCCAGCCTGGGCAACAAGAGTGAAACTCAGTCTTACAAAAAAAAAAAAAAAAAAAAAAAAAAATGAATGAAGGGATAATCTGGCAGGGTGCAGTGGCTCACATCTGTAATCCTAGCACTTTGAGAGGCCAAGGTGGGAGGATCACTTGAGGCCAGGAGTTCGAGACCAGCCTGGGCAAAATAGAGAGAGAGATCCCATCTCCACCAAAATTAAAAAAAAAAAAAAATCCTGTGTGATAAATTTTTGTCCTTAAGTAAAATGATTAGTTATTCATGAAAGAGAAAGTATAGGACAAAGCAGAAAGTTTCAGCATGTTGTTAAAGGACTAAGTTGTGATAATGTTTATGAAGGATATGTTTATGAAAGAAATTTTACATGTGATGAAGTTGGCTATGATTAGAAGGGAATTATTTATGTCTTTCTAAAGATTGAGCTTGGATATTAAAAATACACTAATATAAAACTAAAAATTTGGTCCTCTATTTTAGAACAAGGTTTTTTAAAGTATCGATCTTCTCTTAGTAAAAATTAGAAGAGGCTTTGATTTTTAATTCTAAAATCTGTTTAACAGCTATCTTCTGAACTACAGACAGTTTGTAGTTCTGCCGCATAACTCATTTCCTTAATTTTAGTTTGGAAATGCTGTCTTTTTCAATCAGAATGATAATTTCATTTCTTTAAGAGTTTTTCTCTTAAAGCTTCTCAGAGTCCTATCTCAGAAGTTCAATTTTTGCTTTATCTTGTTGCATGTGATTTGTAGGTCGTGCATCATTGCCTTCAGCTCTTTCTCCCCTTAAGAAGGTGTATCTAGGCCGGGCGCGGTGGCTCATGCCTGTAATCCCAGCACTTTGGGAGGCCAAGGCGGGTGGATCACCAGGTCAGGAGATTGAGACTATCCTGGCTAACACAGTGAAACCCCGTCTCTACTAAAAATACAAAAATTAGCTGGGCACGGTGGCAGGCGCCTATAATCCCAGCTACTCAGGAGATGGAGGCAGGAGAATCGCTTGAACCTTGTGGGGCGGAGCTTGCAGTGAGCCGAGATCGCGCCACTGCACTCCAGCCTGGGCGACAGAGTGAGACTCCGTCTCAAAAAAAAAAAAAAAAAAAAAAAAAAGTATCTTTTTGTTTGCCTGGAATGAAAACTCTTTCCTTCAACTTTTTTGTCAGCTTCTGTGACTTCCCTTGTTCAGTTCTAATTCTGCTGTTATGATTTGTCATTGAAATATTCTGTTTGTAGGCTTAGAAAAACAATGTTTTCCTTTAGGATAATTTGATTCTGTACTCTTGGCTTTTCTTGATATGTTTGAATTGTTCCATGTAACCAGGACATTTCACATGCTTTTACTTTTTCTGAGAGCCATGCATTCCTCTGCTCAATATACCATTTTCTTATTTACATTCCTTTATAATATGGTGTACCTTGATAGATTTGGACACATTCTTTCTGTGTGTAATTAAATGCAGTGTCCTTTTTATCAGTTTTGACTTGCAGGTTATCTAAACAGGCTTCCCAGAAGAAGAAGCAATCACAATGCAGGAAGTTTTTCTTTACCTTTTGGGTAAGTGGCCTAAAAACTTCCACAAAATATTACATTTTATCAAGATAAGTTTCAATGTTGTCTTCACCAGGTTTTTGATTACTTGGGAAAACTGAGCTTTGAAAGGGTTAAGGTTTTAAAAATCCATGTAACTTTCTGTATTGCGTTTGAAATCTTTTGGTTATCACTCTGGTTAAATGAATATTATTTCACAGTGACCTGTGATTCTCTTTGGTCCTCTATGTTAGATCAAATGTTTTGAACTTTTTGACGTCTTTGACAGACTTTCCCAGGATTAAAATTGTAAATTAAATCTTTTTGATTTAGAATTAATTTGAGATTTTCTAGATAGGCCCTGGGAGAGCCTCAAGGACTGTATCTCTCATCTTGTAGACAGATTAAATAATTAGGCTTAATTATCAAATTAAATGGAAAACATTGTCAAACAATAAGTGATACTAGATCTCCTTTCAATTACATTTACGGGCATGTTATTGATATGAATATTTCTAAATTGTATAAAACTCTTAGAAATCTAATATGAAATCAGTCACTATTATGTTGTCTGCCATGAAAATAACTAAATTTTCTTGCCAATTACGTTTGTAATCAACTTCCATCAGATTTTTAACACAGGTATTCCAAGTTTTTGTCATCCATAGTTACTGTTTTAAGTCCTTAGTTCCATAGTTACTGTTTTAAGTCCTTCTCTAGAAGCATTTCCAATCAGATTTATGGAAAAGAGTCTAACAAGTACTCTTAAATACAGGTTTCTAATAACTTTAAGATTAATGAAGTAAATATAATTTTTTTTCAAAATTCTAATGAAGAAACCGATGGGTTTATGAAACTGCTAATCAATAGATCAGGCAGAACAAAAATTAATTACATGATATTATATAAATGATAAAGATAATGCTTTTATGACTTTTATCTAACATTAATTGTTCTTCAAGTGTTTTGTTTTCCAGACTTAAGAAAATTTTCTCTCTTAAGCTGTATATAGTTTACAACATTTTGGTAAAGGATGCTTTTATGAATAAAGCTGGGAGCATTTACTCTTTATTCTTACTATTCCTCAAAAATTTGGAAACTGTTCATGAGTTTTCTTATGGCAATATAGTTATTTGCATAAGCCCAGTAAAAATCTTATCTCTTTTTTTTTTTTTTTTGAGACAGGTTCTCACTCTGTCTCCTAGGCTGGAGAGCAGTGGCACAATCTCAGCTTACTGCTGCGTCCACATCCTGGGCTTCAGTGATCATCCCACCTCAGCCCTAGAGAAGCTGGGACTACAGGCATGTGCCACCACATCTAGCTACTTTTAAAATTTTTCGTAGAGACAGTTTCGCCTTGTTGACCATGTCGGAGCTCTTTTTTTTTTTTTAAATAGCAGAATACAATCAGAAACATTAGTTATATTACCAAGGCTTTGACCAAATTCATATTTGACAATGTGCATAGAATGACTGGCTTCAAGTGTTCTCAGACTTACAATGAATAGATAAAAGTTGTCACTCCCTGGCAGGCCCAGGAACCTTAAGACTGTAGGTAAAATCTGAATCTGCCTTGGTTTGGCTTCCTAGCCTAAAGAGATTTTTAAATCTGAGCTTCCTATGTGATTAATATGTGTAGAAAAAGTTACATTTCTAAAGAAAAGCTATAATACACCTGTTATTACATTGTAGCTCTGTGCATTGTTTTTGAGTTCCTGTGATCTACCTACAGACTAGACTAAATCCTGAATTCTAGATCCTTCCAGTCCAACTTTCTTTCATGGAATTGCTAAAAATTGAAAATGCTCCATTCCTGAAGCCCTATAAGCTGAAACTAGATAAATTTTAAGGAACAAGTCTTGTACCTGATAATGAGTCATACAAAAATTTATGAAACCACCTGATGCCATAGACAGAGAGATTTAATCTGCAAACCAGGAAAAGATGTTTTCATGCTCTAGACAGCTTTTCCCAAGATGTTAGGACAGGAATCCATATCATAATGAGACTCTTACCCCTGTTAATGCCAACCATTTTCACTTTACAGGATAATGGTTATTTGATTTATTCAATTGGTTGTCTTTAGCCTTAGCCCAGGTTCATGTCTCAAAACCATTATGCAAACTAGAATTGTCACATTACTATTAATTTTCTGTTGTATTTTCTTACTTTAAACTTTGTATTTGTTATTTGTTAAATTCTTGCAGAGGTACAACTCTGAGCAGAATAACGCTGGCCCAGAACTTAGGGATGATAGCAAACCCCTACGAAACAGGCAAAATTAAACTTAATAATGGACTCCAGGTAGACTAGCCTGAAAGCTTGGCTTCAAACTCCCTTTGTTGCTCAAATGTGCCCAGAAGAGTTTCAATATGACTCCTAGTCACCGATCACTCCTTCCAAATGTGGGAGTAGACTAGCAACCTGGGACAAATCCATCCTGGCACTGAGGGACATCAAAGTCCACCTATAGGTTGATTGATCAGTGATGCTTTTGGAGAAAGGTCTTGATGAAAAGGAGGGAAGTGTGAACGTTCTCAGAATCAAAATGGAGTCCATTGTGTTAAAATCCTCCCTGAGAAATGGGTCTGGGGTAGGCCATGCAGAGACAAGTTCTCATGAAATGCCTGATAACACAAACTATCACAAAAGACTCTATAAAACTCCCAACCTTGCACAAAGACCATCACAGCCTTTTGCAAAAAATACTTTTATGTGGACATTTGCCCAGCAATTCACTGTTCAAGCTCACCCACTGTCACCCTTGTTACTGTTACTGATCCTTGTAGCCAAGGTTAATTATCTCAAAAACCACTATGAAATTTTTTTTTTTTTTTTTGAGATGGAGTCTTGCTCTGTCGCCCAGACTGGAGTGCAGTGGCGTGATCTTGGCTCATTGCAACCTCCACCTCCTGGGTTCAGGCGATTCTCCTGCCTCAGCCTCCCGAGTAGCTGGGATTATAGGCGCCCTCCACCACACCTGGCTAATTTTTGTGTTTTTAGTAGAGACAGCGTTTTGCCATGTTGGCCGGGCTGGTCTCAAACTCCTGATTTCAGGTGATCTGCCTGCCTTGGCCTCCGAAAATTCTGGGATTATAGGCATGAGCCACCATGCGCAGCCAACTATGAAATTTTCTTAATTTTTCTCATAAAAGCCTTTGTCTTCCTTTACTTGCCTGAATACGCACATAGTTTACTATGGCATGTGCATTCCCACTGCAATGCCTTATTCCCAAATACATATCATTTATTTTTAGAGAGTCTCTCTTTGCTATTTAGGTTGATAAATGCCTCTATTAGAATTTCATTCTAATGAAGTAGTTTTTCATTAGATTCACTTCTCTTTTGAGCATATTGTCATCATTATCATTATTATGATTGTGGTTATTTCTCTAAAGAGCTCCTCTCTGCAGTTGTTTCCTACCACCTCAGTGGACTCTGTCATAATCAAAGAGATCTGCTTCAAGGCTTAATGCCCATACCCATATCATCCCCTCCCATGCTTGCCTTTTGTTTCCTTATAAACTGTTTAACCAGGAAAACAGGTCTGACTCTGATCTGAAGAGGAAGAGAGGTCAGCAGTCTATCCCCAGATCAGACTCTACTAGTGATACTAGGATCTCCTTTCTAACTTCTGGCCTATAGCTTGCTCTCTCATGTCTTCTGTGTTTCATGCTTTTGACATGACTCAGATAATATACAGGGACATACTGGGCACTACGGCAGACCTAGCCAATCAATCATGGCATTGTCTTAGGCTGAGCCTAATCATGTGTCAGAATTGTTCTTAACACAGTGTTCTCAACTGCCACCACCACATTAACATTTAACCCCTGAGATTAGTTCTGCTTATCATCTCTGTAGTATTGATTCATAGATGAACAAGAGAATCACCTGGGAAGCTTTAAAAATAGCATGATATATTGTTATTTTTTAAAGGGATACTTATCTTTTTGAGATACATACTAAGTACTTATGGATGAAATGATATTGAACTATTTGAGATAGAATTGTAGACAATATAACATTTTATTCCTAAATACTTTCGGTATGTATCACTTAAGAGAATTTTGTAATCTGACTACAATAGAATTATAACACTTGGGAAACTTGAAGTCGATACAATTTTATTATCTAATATTACATTTAATATTATCTAATATGAATTCTTATTCAGTTTTTGAATTATTTCAATAATATCTGCGTTAGCCTGTTTTGTGCTGCTATTACAGAATACCTTAGACTGGGTAATTTATAAAGAACAGAAATTTATTTTTTCATAGTTTTGGAGGCTAGAAAGTCCAAGATCCTTTGCATTAGCAGGTTTCATTATCTGGTGAAGGCTGTAGCCTCCAAGGAAAGGAATGCTGTGTCCTCACATGGCAGAAGGTGGAATGGCAAGGAATGCATACTGCATGAAGCCTCTTTTGTAAGGGCCTTAATCCCATTCATGAGGGAGGAGCTCTCATGGCCTAATCCCCTTTTAAAGGCCTCACCTCTTAATACTATCACATTGGCAACACCTACATTTTGGAGGGGACACATTCAAACCATTGCGATGTCTTATAGCTTTTTTTTTTTTTTTAAACCATCCAAAAACCAATCTAGATTACACGTTGCATTTAATATTAAATATAATTATTTATGTCTTTTATGTTTCCTTTAATCAAGAGCAGTTCCCCAGCTTTTCCTTGGTCTTTAATTGACATTAACATTTTTGGAGTCCAGGCCAGTATTTTGTTGAATGTTCTTTAACTTGGGTTTCTGTGATGTTTCCTCATGATTAGATTCAGGTTTTGCAGTTTGGCAGGAACATTAAAGAAGTGGTGTTCTGTCCTTCTCAGTGTGTCAGACCAGGAGGCATCTGCTGCCTGATTGTCCCATTATTGCTCATATTAAGTTTGATCACTTAGTAAAAATGCTAACTGCTAGATGCATTGGAAAGATATAGTTCTTCTTTGTAATTAATACGTATTGCGTGGAGTTATACTTTTAGATTGTATAAATATTCTTTTACGCCGCAATTTCTCACTGAATGATTTTGGCACTCTTCGATGATCCTTGCCTGAATCTATTATTTCTATGGTGGTTCTGAGATGGTAATTTTCTGTTTCTATCATTCCTTCCACCTGCATTCATTGGCATCTTTTTCTTTTTTTCTCCTTTAAAGGTTGGGTATGGACTCAGCAATTTTCAAAAAATTCAATGTTATATATTCTTTTGTGTCATTGATCTTGGTTGGCTCCGGTGTCTTTTGGCAGGTCCTGATCAGCTTTTGAGCATGTTCTGATGTTCTGAAGCAAAAGATGTTCCAGGATCACCTTGTGCTTCCCTTGACCCAGCCCTGGAATCAGCCATTTCTCCGTGGGATCCTGCTTTTGTCTTTTGACTATGGTGTTTAGACATGGAAGCCAGGGTGCAGGTATACTCCTTCTGCAGGAGGGTTATTGCTTCTAGGCTCTTTCAATGGACAAAATAGGAAATACATACTTTTTTTTTTTTTTTTTTTTGAGACAGAGTCTCTTTCTCTCTTTCACCCAGGGTGGAGTGCAGTGGTGTGATCTCTGTTCACTGCAACCTCCGCCTCCCCAGTTCAAGCAATTCTCATGCCTCAGCCTCCTGAGTAGCTGGGATTACAGGCATGCACCACCACACTCGGCTAATTCTTGTAATTGTAGTAGAGGCAGGGTTTTACCATGTTGCCCAGGCTGGTCTTGAACTCCTGACCTCAGGTGATCTGCCCACCTTGACCTCCCCAAGTGCTGGGATTACAGGCGTGAGCCACCGTGCCTGGCTAATATATAGTTTTAAAGACCACGAATTTGTACTGATACCTCTAACTTCGTAGCCCAACACCAAAGAGTTTGCTTCTTCTTCGTTTACTCCATATCTCTTTTAAAAAACAAAAAACAACCCTCCCATAATGGGAAAACTGGTTCCCAGTGAGACAGCCAAGTGGGAAGGGGGTCTCTGGAAAAACTCCAACGGGCTTGTGCACTGGGAAGAGTGCACACTGGGGTGGAGACCCAGAAGTTTACAACATTTGCAGCAGGGTTCCTCTTCCTGTGCGGAACCTGGGATTCAAGGCTCCTCCTCTTCCTGTGCGGAACCTGGGATTCAAGGCTCCTCCTCTTCCTGTGTGGAACCTGGGATTCAAGGCTCCTCCTCTTCCTGTGTGGAACCTGTAGGTGGGAAGTTCTCTAGCAGGGACTCTGGCCTTAGGAGGATCCCTGTTTCCCCTTTATTTCCCTTTATCCAATTCAACCCTGCTTTACTCACGCTTCAAACCATCTATGAGCCTAAATGTTGGTGACCACGGGACAGAAAAGGACCCTGTCTTTAGCTGAACTAAGGAAAAGTCCTGCAACACCAGCAAGATCAATATGTTTATCTACTTGAAATTCGAAAACACACACAAAGTAGTTTCAGAATTACTACATCAATACCACTGCCAAAGACAAGCTTACTTTACCAGGTAAAGTTCAAGGCTTTCTTAATTATTATCCTTAGAATATTCCCTGAGGATGGCCAGTTAGAATTTCACATTCACAAGTTACTTGGAATAATTATTTTTCTTTTTCTGAATAATTACATTTTTTATATGATACGTGCTTAGGTTGATTTGTTTCTGTTTCTGTTCAACTTACAGTCCTCCCAGCCTGGTGACTAAATTTTATATTTGAAAATGTAGGCTAGGCACGCTGGCTCACGCCTGTAATCCCAGCACTTTGGGAGGCCAAGGCGGGTGGATCACGAGGTCAGGAGTTCAAGACCAGCCTGGCCAATATGGTGAAACCCCATGTTTACTAAAAACACAAAAAATTAGCTGGACGCGGTGGCAGACAACTGTAATCCCAGCTACTCAGGAGGCTGAGGCAGGAGAACCGCTTGAACTCGGAGGGCGGAGGTTGCAGCGAGCCGAGATCGTGCTACTGTACTCCAGCCTGGGCAACAGAGTGAGACTCCGTCTCAAAAAAAAAAAAAAAAAAAAAAAAAAAAAAGGTAAACATTTATGTGGTTCAAAAGTAAAAACTATATAAAAATATAATCAGAAGAGTTCCATCTTTTTCCATCTTTCTCATTCATTTTCATCCTTTTGCTTTAGGTAATCAATCCCATTAGTTTCTGGTTAATCCTTTCTGCATTTCTTTTTTTGCAAAAATTAGGACATATTCATATATTTTCTGATAAAGCAGCTTTGGCCAAATAGAAATATTGTCTTGCTGGGCACAAAGCACCAATTTTCAAAAAAGTTCCCAATGACTGAGCAAGCATTTTCTCTTCTTGGTGTACCTGAGTGCACCTGTGATAGAAAGAAAGAAAGGAAAAAGAAAAAAAGGCATGGTGAGAGTGGCGGTGAAGAGAGTAGGGGGCCTAATTAGCCTTAAGAATTTATTCACATTTAGTAAAATTTCCACTAGATGGCAGTAAGACTCCAAGAATAAGTTTCCTTTGTGTTCTGGGATAGGGTGACCCACCTACATGGAATGATGAGCTGTGGAGTGTGTTTAGGACAGACTCCCACCCAATGCAGAAATATTTTAAATGGATTCATTTTTCAGATAATACCAATTTAACTTTTAAAATTAAAATTAACTCTAAATCCAGTTTATCCCTCAGTAATGCAATATACTGAAAAAAGAAAGAGACTGATCCTGAATCAATGTATGACTGATCTGTGATTTGATAGCCTCTCAAATCAGACAAGATACTATAAACAGCAAATGTTAAAAAACCCTTAAGATTCAGTAAAATGTATTTTTATGCCTAGTGTTAATTAAAATCTCTTTATTGAATGCACTTTACCTCTTTATTTTTTGTTCAATTTTGTTTTTTCCTGATTTTTAAAACAAGTAAAAAGTAGTCAAAGCCAAAAAGTAAACTAAATATCCAGGTTCATTTCAACTCAGATTAGGATCTGGTACATATAGCCGGGATTGTAGAGGTAACACCATACCCCTGGTTAACTCAATAGATCTTGCAAAAAGTTCTATTTAATATCAGTCACTGCTTTTCATGGCTCAGCTAGGCTATAGGAATGAAATATCTTCTACGATATTCAGTAGTGTAATATGATATGGAAGCAACTGTTTCCATAAGTGTAGAGGGCAGGAGTGATCTGATCAGCTGAGAGTAGTCAGTGACGGCTTCCAGGAGTAAGTGAACTTTGAAAAGGGTGCTGAAGGAAATCATAGATATGAGTTGATAGTTAGGGAAAGGTAGGCCCTGTGGATAGGAGGAAAGATGTAAAAAAAAAAAAAAAAAAAAAAAAGGGTAATTGCAAATTATGTCATCTCATATTAAGTTATTATTTCATGATGAAATGAAGGAAAACATACCTTAACTTTGTGATATAGTTTGGCTCTGTGTCCCTACCCAAATCTCATCTTGAATTGTAATCCCCATGTGTCAAGGGAGAGACCTGGTGGGAGGTAATTCCCCCATGCTGTTCTCAAGATAGTGAGTGAGTCTCATGTGATCTGATGGCTTTGTAAGTGTTTGACATTTTCCCTCTTTGCTCTTCTCTCCTGCTGCCATGTAAGATGTGCCTTGCTTCCTCTTTGCCTTCTGCCATGATTGTAAGTTTCCTGAGGCCTCCCCAGCCATGCGTAACTGTGAGTCAATCAAACCTCTTTTCTTTCCAAATTACCCAGTCTCAGGTATTTCTTTACAGCAGTGTGAAAAACGGACCAATACACTGTGAATGCAAAAGTCTATCATGTTCACTATAATTATCTCAGAATGTTTTTCACGTCTCTTCTCCTCCTTTGCATTTCTACCACCATCATCATACTCTAGGCTTTTCATACTGGGAAATGGACTCAAGGTTTCAACTTGGCATCCCTGCTTCCATTCTTCCCTCGTCCAAATCGATTTTCCACATTGTGGCCAGGATTGCCTTCCTAAGGCACAACCCTGACCTAGTATGTTTCCTTTGGCAAAACAAAGGGACCTGAATTGGCTCAGCTTCCAGGTCACCATGAAAACAGTCTATTGATAGGAAGTTTGTCTCAAAAAGCCTTTCCATTCTAATGTTTTATGATCCTTACATGTCATCCTCACTGAGATAGCATGTGTGGCTCCCATTTATCTACAGGTGAAGTTGATGTTCCCTTTTTAGACATGCAAGGCAGTCTACAATGTGGGCCTGTATTTTCTGGGTTTTCTCCCCCTCACTCATGATCAGTTCACTTTAGCCAAATCAGACAGAGGCCATATAATGTGGTACTTTTAATCACACTGTTCCTTCTGTCAGGAATGCAGAATTGTCCCTCCCTGTTTCCATTTGATATGCTTCATTCATAGAACACTTGTGATTTGCACAAAGCCACCCTTTACTACTGTGGCACCTAGCCTCTAAGTTGACCTCCAGAGATCCATGCTGCCTGGTACTCATGCACTGTGAAATGACCACACTGAATCACGGCTGACTCTGTATGGTCAATAACTGATGGAATATGGTGAAAGTAAAAATGTGTTACTTCTGAGGTTAGCTTATCAAAAGCTTTGTAGTTTCTGCTTTAGTGTCTTGGATCACTCACTTTGAGGAGAGCCAGTTTCATGCTATGAGGACACTAAAGCAGCTTTATGGAGAGATGGACTTGGAGAGAAGCTGAGGTCCTTACTCAACAGCCAGCACCAATGTGCCCACCATGTGAGTGAGCCATTCAGAAAGTAATTCCTCCAGCCCCAGTCAAGCCCCTGGGTGACTGCAGAATCAACTAGTATCTGACTGAAGGCAGCAAGCCAAAACTGCCCATCCACTTGCTCCTGAATTTCTGACCCACAGACACCATATTGTTGTTTTAAGCCACTAAGTGTTGGGGGTGATTTGTTACACAGCAATAGATAATACAACATCAGGCCTCTGATGGCACAGTTTTGGCAGTCAACTAGAATTACTTGCTCTTCAATTTCTATTTTTAGAAGAAAAGTTCTTGCCTTTAAGGGAAATGAGGGCTTTGATGAGGTTGATATCCTCAAAGGAAGGTCCTGGCATCTCCAGGTCTTCAGTTTCTCTCTTAAGCTAAGCATTTAATTCATTCTTAACTCCTTCCTATGCATTATACGTAGTCAGACCCTGAAACAGTTCGTTTCTTCTCAAAAGGGAGGATAGTAGAAACAGGCAGAGTAACAGTCAAGGTCATAGATTGTGGAAGCAGATGTGTGTGTAATTGAGTCTTGGCTTTGCCTCTCCCTCCCTGCATGCCTACTGACTTTGGAGGATTGCATGGGGGGATTGAATGGTAAGATCTATGCCATGCTCACACTTCAGTGCCTGGAAAATATCCAGGACTCAGTAAATGCTATGATTTTTATTGCTAAGATTCCCTGGACATCAGCCTCTTTTCATCACTACCTTAAACTAGAGCCATCTTTATCATTCCTCGTTGCTTTCTACCACCATTTCTTTCTACCACAGACTCTTCCACAGAGCTGCCAAGATGTTCTTCTTCAAAATGAAATATAGCCATGTTGTTTTCCTGCTTAAAAAAACCTCTATTAAAATACAAAACAGATCCGTAGGGTTAAATCTAGGCTAGAGCTGCTTTGGGAGGAGGAAGTGGACGGTGAGTGGGAAGGGGCGTGAAAGGGCGGGCTTTTGAGGTGCTGACATGTTGTTTCTTGACCTTGATGGTGATTATACAGTTGGGTACCTTTCATGATAACTGTGAGTTGTGTCCTGGATGCTCTGTGTGTTTTTCTGTGTGTATATTGCAATAAAAAGTCTATTCATAAAAAACGAACATACAAACAAGTGAACATCACCGTTGGCTTCCTTGCTGTCAGGGATAAAAGCTCCTGCTTTCCTTCAGCATCCAGAGCTGCCCCATGGCTCCTGTTCAGGACCTACTTCTTCAGCATCATAACTTTCTCCTGAGTCCCACACAGCCAGTGTTTCTAGTTATATTTCTCAGCATTCCCTGAACACACCATGCAACTTCTCTGCCTTTGTGCATTCTGTCCACTTCCTCTTTCCCTACCTCAGTTCTTACATTTTAGGAAAAACTCATATTCATCCTTCAAGAGCCCCTCAAACATGCCATTTATGAAGCCGTATGTGCCCTCCTCAGGCAGAGAAGTTGCTCCCTCCTCTGGCTTACCACAACACCTCTCTCAAAGTGCTGTGCAGACTCTCTGCGTTCATGGAAATGTGTGTGCTGTCCAATACAGCAGCCACTGGAAACCTGGCTAGTGTGGTTGAGGAAAGGAATTCTTAATTTTGTTTCACTTTTAAAAAATTTTAACTCTTCAAAACAACTTTATTGGGGTATAATTTACATGCCATAAAATTCACCCATCTTCTGTACTAATCTTATTTAATTTTAATTAACTTAAAATTAAATAGCCACATATGCACAGTGTGGCTCCATCACAAGTTCTCACACAATGTGTGGATAAATCACCTGTTTCCATATCTTCCTCTCGTGGAAGATCATGAGCTTTTTGAGGGGAAAGATTTTGTTCTTATCAGTCTCTTGGTGAGTGAAATGCCTGTTACTTAAGAGACGCTCAATACGTATTATAAATGAATAATTGGATTGTCTTTCTAAGAACTCTGCCCTGATTGCCTGTGAGGTCCTCTCAGCCCATTACTGAGAATTTCTACCCAAACTTTTTGCCTTACTCTTTCTCCAGTGGGAATAAAAAACCATGGCCCAGGATCATGGTGGTAAGGCCTTGGAGAGTCTGGAACCTTTCACCTCTAAGTTTGTTGTGTTTTGGTTTCCCTATTCTTGGTGGTATTAATCAGTTAGCATCCCTTAAAAGGGAAAGGGCCCTTGAGCTTATCTGTAGGGGCAGCCAAACAGGAAGAGGAAAAGGAGGTCGTCGCTCTTTCTGTGGCTGGCCTTGGAAAGGGGATGTCCCAAGGGTTGGGGCAGATGGAGTCAGACTTAAGAAATGGGGAAAGAGGAACAAAGAAGATGGGCCCTGGAGGCAGATGCAGGTCAAGAGCATCCCAGAGTCACAGATGTCGGGGTGGGGATCTCTGACCAACAGCTCCTTCCATGATGGAGTTCTGGAAGGTACTAGTGGATTTTTCTCTTTCAAGGATAGTCTAATTGTCTTAGAGAGATCAGTATTTGTACATTCTCAGTTAGTGCTTCCCAAAGTTGCCTGCACATTACAATCACCTTAGGAGTTTTAAAAAAGAGTGGATTCCCCAGTCTTATCACAGAACTACAGAATTCAAATCTCCAGGAGTGGGGTCTAAAAGTCCCTATGTTTTGAAAAGGTCCCTTGTTGATTCTCTTGCAATTTATTCAGGTGGATGTTTAGGAACCAGTGCTCTAAACATATAGTAAAAATCATATGTCAGTAGTTTTCCCCAGAGAAGCATGGTGTATTATTTCATTCTTTGTATATTTTGAATCCAGGAATTAGAACAAATGAAACTATGTTATGGTTTTTATACACGATAAATATTGATCTACTTTGGTAAATAACATTTACTGAGTAATGACATTTATGGCACTCTTAATCCTTCCTAAATGCTTTGTTATCTAAGTTTTCATAACTACTCTGGGAGGTAATCAACCAAAAAATATTTAATGAATTTCTAGTGTTGATCCAACACAGTGCTGGGTAGACAGGGATATAATTATGGCTTCCACATTACACATTAGGAAATGGATTGTAAGTGATTTAACTACGTCCCAAGGCCGGTCTTGGAAGAGTCAGGAGTCTGGGCCTGGAGTGTTCAGCTTGGCTTATAACATTACTAGGCTTTTCTGCTTGGAAACTAGTGTTGTCATGGTTACCCTGGGGGAGCTCCTAGATATCAGTGATGGCTCAATGTACTCATCTTTCTTACTCTTTTATTCTCTTTCTTTAAAAACATTTTTTATTTCAACAGCTTTTGGGGTACAAGCATTTGTTTTTTTATATGGATAAATTATATACTGGTGAGTTTTGAGATTTGAGTGCACCTATCACCCAAATAGTGTACATTGTACCCAATATGTAGTTTTCTAATCCCTAGCTCCCCTTCCATCATTCCCCTTCTGAATCTGTAAAGTCCATCATACCACTCTGTATGCCTTTGCATACTCATAGCTTAGCTTCCATTTATTATAAGTGAGAATATATGGTATTCACACACCTATTGTGCTTATCCAGTTTTAATTTCTATCTGCCCATCAAGCAGAAAACATCTTGCTGTGCAGTTGGACTCAAGAGAAAATGTGATCTCTAACAAAAGTAGTTTCTTTAGGGTGTAGTGGTTCATGAAGTTACTTCCCCTAATATGCATATTCCAGGATAGTCAGTGAATTTTCTGAAAATAAAATTTGAAGTTTTGCAGGAAGATTGTTAACAGTGAGAATTACTTAATGCCTGAACTACTAGTCTGATCTGTTACAGTCACTCTAGGGAGTATTGACTCATCCATCGAACCGACACACTTATTTATTTATTTTTATTTTACTTTAAGTTCTGGGATACATGTGTAGAATGTGCAGGTTTGTTACATAGGTATGAATGTGCCATGGTGGTTGGCCGCACCTGTCAACCCGTCATCTAGGTTTTAAGCTCTGCACGCATTGGGTATTTGTCCTAGTGCTATCCCTCCCCTTGCCCTCAACCCCCCGACAGGCCCTAGTGTGTGATATTCCCCTCCCTGTGTCCATGTGTTCTCATTTTTCAACTCCTACTTATGAGTGAGAACATGCGGTGTTTGGTTTTCTGTTCCTGTGTTAGTTTACTGAGAATGATGGCTTCCAGCTTCATCCATGTCCCTGCAAAGGACATGAACTCATTCTTTTTATGGCTGCATGGTATTCTTTGGTGTATATGTGCCGCATTTTCTTTTTTTTTTTTTTTTTTTTTTGAGACGGAGTCTCGCTGTGTCGTCCAGGCTGGAGTGCAGTGGCATAATCTCTGCTCACTGCAAGCTCCGCCTCCCGGGTTCACGCCATTCTCCTGCCTCAGCCTCTCCGAGTAGCTGGGACTACAGGCGCCCGCCACCACGCCCGGCTAATTTTTTTGTATTTTTAGTAGAGACAGGGTTTCACTGTGGTCTCGATCTCCTGACCTCGTGATCCGCCCGCCTCGGCCTCCCAAAGTGCTGGGATTACAAGCGTGAGCCACCGCGCCTGGCCTAATGTGCCGCATTTTCTTTATCCAGTCTATCATTGATGGGCATTTGGGTTGGTTCCAAGTCTTTGCTAGTGTGAATAGTGCTGCAATAAACACACGTGTGCATGTGTCTTTTTAGTACAATGATTTATAATCCTTTGGGTATATACCCAGTAATGAGATTGCTGGGTCAAATGGTATTTCTGGTTCTAGATCCTTGAGGAATTGCCACACTGTCTTCCACAATGGTTGAACTAATTTACACTCTGACCAACAATGTAAAAGCGTTCCTATTTCTCCACAGCCTTGCCAGCATCAGAACAGACACATTTAATTACCTTATCTATTCACACAATTTCCCCTATACTGGCAATTGAGTCCTATCATGCTACTTTGGCTTTGGAAATAAAAAGGATTTACAATGCAGACAGACTTCTTAAAAGGTGGAAGACTAGGAGAAAGTGGCGGTTGTATGGGTATAAGATAACAATAAAGGGAGAAAAAGATAAGAAGTGACTGGGAAGTAATGTTTTTATTTTAAAAATTTCTAATTTCTAGTTTGAAATCAGGATATTTCCAGTCAGTGAAATTCAGTTGACTTTACAAGGTATGCTTCTTAGATAATAGTTCATCCTTGGCATTGTATAATTCCAGTATCTGCCACCAGGTGGGAGATGATGCCTATTAGGATATTAAGGTGTGGCAGTGGTGCCTTTTAGGGTGTTTAGGTGTGGGTAACCAATGACTGAGCAGATAATTTATTCAGATATCTATCTATCTATCTATCTATCTATCTATCTATCTATCTATCTATCTGCCTGCCTATCTATCTATCTATCTATTTATCATCTGTCTATCATCTGTCTGCCTATCTATCTATCTATCTATCTATCTATCTATCTATCTATCTATCTATCTATCTATCTGGACCTGCAATGCTCTGTCCCTTGCTAATCATGTACACACACCTTTGACACACCTCAGATCATTTCTTTAGTGTAAATTCCTGGAAACAGAAGGATTGAGTCCCAAGGTAGACACGTGTATGGGGTGTTCGATACATTGCAATGCTGCCCTCTGGAAAGATTGCACCAATCTACCCTCTCACCACCAGGGTATGAGACAAGCTATCCCAGTGTGGTTTACAGATTGCAGAAGGATGAAAATGTGATAGAATCTCTCATCCAGTGGCTAGAGTGATACTAAGATGAGCATTATGGTTGACAGGTTGTGCTCACAGCTCACAGTTACTAAAATATTGATAATTAAGTTGGTAAGTGAGAACTTTGATAAGGGAGTAGTTGAGCAGAGAATCTTGTCACTAGGTGTGGTATAGTGAAAACATCCTTAAAGTAGCAGTCAGGAGGCCTGGGTCCTGGAATTTAATAAATGTTAGGTTCCTTCCACTCCTCTCTGTGATGGTCACTTCATCTTCAAGATGACGTCCCTCCCAGCTCTAACACTGTATATGTCTCTAAGGATCATGTGTGTCACTTCACAAGAAGAAGCATCGTGAGCGTGATTAAGGAGGCAGAAACATCAGATGCCTCATGGTGCACAGTGACATGCAACAAGACTATTCTTGTGCCATGGTTGTTTGTTAATGCATTTCTTGGCAATTTGCATTGTTGCCCTCAGAGACAGTGATTCAGATCTTAGAGCACATTCACTCTGAGACACTTCCAATAACTGAAGCAAAATGCTGCTGGTAGTTAGTCAAGATGTTTAAATGTCATTCGGTGATTGATTGCTTGTGAGTCATGATGATGCATAGTGACGCTCAGCATGCAAAGGACACAGTGGCTCTCCTCAGCCAGGACTGCATGGAAAGATGTCTGATAACCTGCTAACCCTCTGAAGAGCCTTCCCAGAATGTGCTGGCTAACATGGAGGATCTAGACAGCTTCTCTCAAAACACTGCTTTTCTAGAAGAATTTACTTTGATTGCTAAAAGCCAGGGATATTAGGTAGCTCCACTTGGGTAACACACTGGCTGGCTCATAGTAGATCCTTGTTGGATGAATGGAACATAAAGAGAGTGAATGAGATAGTATTTTGGGGAAGATTGGCGTTAAATCAGTGCTATCATGTTGCTTGATTCTGTGACTAATATATTTGAGAAGCCTCTTGCACAGTGCTTGATGCATTGTAGGACATCAATATGTCTTGTAAGTGCTCCAATAAAAAAATATGAACAAAAGCTATGGGGATACAGAATTCAGAACCCAAATAAGAGAATTCTTATTGGTGTTTCAGGGATTCATCCCTGAACTGAAGAAAAGAACTTTCATTTCTTTTGTCCAATGTTTCAATTATAATAATAAAATAATATCTATGGAATACTTTTCATGTACTCAGCACGTTATTTTATTGGATCCTCACAGCTTGATGAGGTAGTACCATTATTATCAACCCCATCTTACAGATGGGGTAACTGAGACACACAGGGTAACTTGTCCGGTGGTGTTCAGCTGCTGCATGGCAGAGCCGGGCTTCACGCAAAGGCAAGTCTGACTCCAGAGCCCCACACTCACCATCAGGCAGTGTGGCCTCTTAAGACACACAAATTTTGTCCTGTGTTCTCAGTACCACATCACAAAGGGTAAGCCCCCCAAATGGGACATCTGGTCACTTTCAAAAAGAGAGAAGGGAGGAAGTGAACTAATTTCTACTTAGCAATTAAGCACTGCTCATTTAGCAAAGGAAACAATTAGGATACAGTATCTTGATCATGGAAAAATCAAATAGCCCTTCCAAACCGACATTTAAGCCACATTTGCCCCAGCCTGGCTTTATCCCTGTATGAGCGGTGAACTGACTGGCTTTTTAATTTTTCTCCTGGACGTTTGACATTTTATAGATGCACACAATGCATTTGTGAAGTGCCACAGTTTGAAGTTTCTGCATAGCGCTCCTCCTTTTAGTCCTTGCCATGATAAACATGCCCAGATAGCAACTTCACAGAAGGCTGTGAACTTTGAAGTCTTTGAAAAATCTAAAAATTATATGACAGTGTTGTATATGGAATCACTGGTGAGAGAAAGCCAACATCTCCCTGAGTGCCAGACACACGGCCCTCATAAATCCTGGGCTAAGAGCAGAGAGGGGTGGTCTTGTTTACTTAAACTCTGGGATAGAATGGGCATGGTTAACATCACAGTAATCGACTCAATCAGGGGATCCAAATGGAATTGCTGCTACTTGTGTGCATTTAAATGTCATGCTTATATCAATAGTTTGGAAGAGGAAAGTATCCACACTCAAGGTTGGATTAAATAAAACAGCTTCACCTTTCATTGAAATGTACATGAAAGAATTATTAAACGTCAGAGGACCTTCAGTTTAATTTTGGGGAGATACGAGTTTATCAGTGAGAATTTAGCACTCTTTTCTAGGCCCTGTGAAGCTATATCTGTGTTCCCTTAATTGGATAGAAAGTTTCCCCTTTGAATATAAGAGGAGCCTAGGACGTTTCTCTTTATGGTACTCTGCTTCAACGGCATTGGTATTTAGTTACAGTTTTATGTATGTCAGGTTTCAGTTATGATGACTGGTGAAAATACGTCCAGAAAGTAGAGTCCAATTCCTTGTTTGGCGGAAAGAATTTGCTTATTGTGCCGCCAGGTAAAGTCTCATGTGGAATTCTTGTGCTTGGATTTTTAATGAGTTTGTTCCCCATACTTAGTTTAGATTTACAGAACGTCTAGGGGCATGGCCATGTGTGCACATAAAAGGTCATCTAAAGTGATCTTGGGCAGATATGACAGGTCAGATGCTCTGGGTATAGCTCAAGCAATTCCCACAAGCCACAGTGATAATGATTGATGGAAATGGGGTTAAAATGAGAGGTTCTCTGAAGTGTGGCACCACCAAGTGATAGTGGAGTGGTTAAAGATTGAGAGCAATATGGAAAAACTATTCAGAATATTGATGGAGGAAAAATCCAGATAATGAAACGTAGAGTACCTCCTTATCAACCTACAAGCTAGAATTTGTCACACTAAATATTTAATGAAGGGAAAACTGAGAAAGTTTAGAGATGAATGATGTGTCACACTCATATCTCAAAAGGAGAAAAGATAGCTTTCAGATTTCAACCAGCTAAGGACTAAAGGACTGGGGACATAAAACCATTTAAATTTTCCTCTAAGATTAGACTTTGAGGCTGTAAGTTAAGGCTTTGTTGTTCTAGACAACCCACTTGAACATTCAGAAAACCTGAAGAATCTTGTTAACAATGTTCAGGTTTTGTTTTACTGCTGTGAGAGTAAAAATAACTTCACCCTCACATCTGATGAGTCACAGAGTGACTGTTGAGCTTGAAACGTTCTCTACTTCTGCTTTGTGATAAGCTAGCTGAGCATTGGTACGCAGAACTCAAACAGATGGACCAGAATTTGTTCCACATTCTCAACATTCCCCTAGCCATTAGGGCAAAGAATGTGACATCATCTTTGACTTTTCACCTCTTCCTTCCTCTTCTGTTGCCAAATGTTGTCAGTTCTATATTTGGAATATTTCTTGAATCTATACTTTGTTCTCCATTCTTGTCGACACTGCCTTAGCTGTTATTGTCACGTACTAGGATAATTGTAAGGGTCATAATCTAACCCTAACATATATTTTTTTCCCCTGATTTCCCATTATGTCCTTCTATGCACTCCATTTGCCAGATAGACTGAAGTACAGTATTTGATGTTCTTTGCAGATACTCTGTTTTCTGACTTCTCTGTCTTTGTTCCTGCTGTTCTTTCTACTTGAATGGCTTTCACTCCTTATTGTTATATACAGGAATCACACCAATCTTCAAGGACTAGCTCAAGAGCTTTCTCTTCCCCAAAGTCTGCTCTGATCTTGACCCTCTTCTCACTTGCCCTTCTTTCCCATTGTGACTTTCTTTCCACCTTTGTAAGAGCACTGATCATTGCATAGTTTACTTGTCATAGTTATTTTACATTATGTTTTATTTTTTCTGCTAAACTCCAACTTTTAATTTTTATTTATTTTTACTTTTGACAATCTATTTTTCTTTTTTCCATTTCCCTCTCACTGACAATCTGTCATTCTTACGTATTAATTTATTTTTCCTTAGTTTTACTGAGGTATAATTTATGAATAAAAATTGTCTATATTTAAGGTATACAATGTGATGATTTGATATACATATACATTGTGAAATAGTTACCATAATCAAGCTAATTAACACATCCCATCACCACACAGTTACCATTTTTTTATTTTAAATTTTTATTTTTTATAGAGATGGGGTCTTGCTATGGTGCCTAGGCTGGTCTTAAACTCGTGGCCTCAGCGATCCTCCTGCCTTGGCCTCCCAAAGTGAGGCGATTCCATGTATGAGCCACCATACCTGGCCCATTTTTTTTTGTGTGTGTGGTGAGAATGCTTAAGATTTACTCTCTTAGCAAATTCCAAGTATATAATGCAGTATTATTAACTATAATCATCATGTTGTATATTAGATCTCCAAAACATATTCATCTTATAACTGAAAGTTTGTAAATTTTGACCAACATCTCCCCATTTCTCTAACCCCAGCCCCTGGCAACTGCTTATTATGCTCTCTGCTTCTGTGAGTTTGACTTTCTTATTTTTAATTTATTTTTGTTTTTTATTTTTGAGACAGGGTCTCACTCTGTCACCCAGGCTGGAATGCAGTGGCGTGATCATGGCTCACTGCAGCCTCCACCTCCCCAGACTCAGGTGATTCACCCACCTCAGCCTCCTGAGTAGCTGGGACTACAGGTACATACCACCACGCCCGGCTAATTTTTGTAATTTTTTTTTTTTTTGTAGAGATGGAGTTTCCCCATATTGCACAGGCTGGTCTCAAACTCTTGGGCTCAAGCAATCCTCCTGCCTTTGCTTCCCAAAGTGCTAGGATTATAGGTGTTGGCCACTATGCCCAGTGAGTTTGACTTTTTTAGATTTCACATGTAAGTGAGATTATACAGTATTTATCTTTCTGTTTCTGGTCTATTTCACCTAGCATAATGTCTTCCAGGCTGATCTAGGTTGTCACAAATGGAAGGATTTTCTTCTTTTTCATGGCTGAATAATATTCCATTGTATGTATAAAACTTCAGGTTTTTTAAAAATTATACTTTAAGTTCTGGAATACATGCACAGAATGTGCAGGTTTGTTACATGAGTATACATGTGCCATTGGTGTTTTACTGCACCTATCAACCCATCATCTACATTAGGTATTTCTCCTAATGCTACTCCTCCCCTAGCCCCCCACCCCTCAACAGGCCCTGATGTGTGATGTTCCCCTCCCTGTGTCCATGTGTTCTCATTGTTCAACTCCCACTTTTGAATGAGAACATGTGGTGTTTGCTTTTCTGTTCCTGTGTTAGTTTGCTGAGAATGATGGCTTCCAGCTTCATCCATGTCCCTGCAAAGGACATGAACTCACCCTTTTTTATGGCTGCATAGTATTCCATGGTGTATATGTGCCATATTTTCTTTATCCAGTCTGTCATTGATGGGCATTTGGGTTGGTTCCAAGTCTTTGCTAGTGTGAACAGTGCTGCAATAAACATATCTGTGCCTGTGTCTTTATAGTAGAATGATTCATAATCCTTTGAGTATATACCCAGTAATGGGATTGCTGGGTCAAATGGTAATTCTGCTTCTAGATTCTTGAGGAATCGCCACACTGTCTTCCACAATGGTTGAACTAATTTACACTCCCACCAACAATTTTAAAGCGTTCCTATTTCTCCACATCCTCTCCAGGGTCTGTTGTTTCCTGACTTTTTAATGATCGCCATTCTAACTGGCATGAGATGGTGTCTTATTGTGGTTTTTAATTGCATTTCTCTAATGACCGGTGCAATGAGCCTTTTTTCATGTTTGTTGGCTGCATAAGTGTCTTCTTTTGAGAAGCGTCTGTTCATATCCTTCACCCACTTTTTTATGGATCCATAAAAGAATGCATATCTAATTAATATTCATATTACCAATGCAAGCTTAGGATGGCTGTTCCTGTACTTTTTATTATGAAAGTCATGAAACAGGATACTAATTATTTAATAGTAATACAGCCTGTATTTAAATAAATATTGCTAATAACTTGTTTATTTTCAAGTTGGTTTCAGGGGTGCCAAACCACAGGCCAATTGTTGAATGACTATTATAGTGTGTGTGAGTACTATAATCAGGCATAGAAACAATGGCCTTTGGCATTACCTTTAAAAATAAGTGAAAGGACAAAATAAATCTAATAAGAATTTGGACTAATATAAATATAATCAGGTAAAATTTCCAGAACAAAACATTTTTGTTTCTAATGCTGAGTAACAGGTGCAAGAGCAGTAGCTGCGTGATTTTATAACCATTATTTTAAAAATATTTCTAATTACATGATAATATTAATTAAAATATAAATATTTTTAGTATTTTAGTATTAAAACATATTTCAATTAATATTAATATAGTATAATATTATATGAATATAATAATATATAAATATTGTTAGTATTATTCCAAAGGTACTACTAAGAGTTTGAAGTATATCAATGCTTACATATTGGTGTTAAACATTTGATTATAAGATATTGAAATGTTACTCCCCTTTTTGCCTAACTGTGATGAACTAGAGCTTATATTTCTAGCATATAAATGAAGAATCAGACATACTGGTTTCTTGGGGCTGAAACATTCACAGCAGCTCCTCTAGCGAATAAAAGGAGACGTCATTATAGAGAGGCAGAGATTGTGGATTGGTTAGGCACATAGATTCTAGAACCAGACTGTCAGGTTCAAATTCCACTTCTGCCATTTTCTAGCTCTGCAGCTTTGTGAAAGTTCTTTAACCTCTCTGTTTCTCTGATTCTTTATCTGTAAAGGATAGAATTATTGTAATATGAAATGAATTACTATGTGTAAAGCACTTAGAACTATTAAGTACTGCATAGCTATTAGAAGTTCTTACCTATCATTATTGATGTCGTTAGGTTTTGTGTCCCCATCCAAATCTCATTTTTAATTGTAATCTTCATAATCCCCATAATCCCCATGTGTCAAGGAGAGATCAGGTGGAGGTAATTGAATCATGGGGGCAGTTTCCTCCATGCTGTTCTCGTGATAGTGAGTGAATTCTCATGAGATCTGAGGGTTTTATAAGGGGCTCTTTCCCCTTCACTAGGCACTTCTTCTTCCTGCTGCCTTGTGAAGAAGGTGCCATGCTTTCCTTTCACCTTCTGCCATGATTGTAAGTTTCCTGAGACCTCCCCAGCCATGCTGAAACTGTGAGTCAATTACACCTCTTTTGTTTATAAATTACCCAGTCTTGGGTAGTTCTTTATATCAGTATGAAAATGGACTAAGACAATTACTAACATAGAACGTTAGACTAAGGAGGATTGCTTAGACATTGCAATCCAAGACTCTTATTTATTTTTATTTTTAAAATTTTTTTTGAGTCAGAGTCTTGCTCTGTCACCAGACTGGAGTGCAGTAGCACCATCTCGACTCACTGCAGCCTCCGCCTCCTGGGTTCAAGCAATTCTCCTGCCTCAGTCTCCCAAGTAGCTGGAACTACAGGCGCCCGCCACCAAGCCTGGCTAATTTTTTATATTTTTAGTAAGAGATGGTGTTAGCCAGGATAGTCTCGATATCCTGACCTAGTGATCCGCTCGCCTCAGCCTCCCAAACTGCCGGGATTACAGGCGTAAGCCACTGCACCCAGCCAAGACTCTTAGTTTTTAGATGAAGAAACTGAGATCCCAAGAAGTTGAGTGACTTGTATAAGAATACTCAGTTACTCACCAGAGCCTGGGTAATCTTATCACAGGAGTCCTGGGCTCTTATATTCTGTGCTAGGCCCAGTGCTACCGTGGGAAATTGAGTTGCTACCCTCAGGTATTGGAGACCCAGACAAGTGGACAGGTGTGAGATTATAGCAAGGCAAGTGCCATGATGGGGAAAGGCAGCATATCATGGGAGCCCAGAGAAGCTCTGATTTCTTAAATTTCTCTGAAGAGGGTTCCTAGAGGAAGTGAGAATGCAGTTAAGACCTGAAAGATGTAGAAAATTTAGTCAGGTAAACAAGGCAGGGAAAGGGCATCTGGGCAGGCTGTGGAAAGGCCTCAACATTCATGTAGAGTAGAGAACCAAAGAAGTCTAGTCTGGCCAAGTGGTGGAGACCTCTAGATCTCTTTATAGCAAATGAAAATCTCCCTAGTACTGTATCACGTAATTTCTTTTCTCTTTCTTTCTTTCCTTCCTTCCTTCTTTCTTTCTTTATTTATTTCTTTCTTTCCTTTCCTTTCCTTTCCTTTCCTTTCCTTTCCTTTCCTTTCCTTTTCTTTTCTTTTCTTTTCCTTTTCTTTTTTGAGTCAGAGTCTTGCTCTGTCACCAGGCTGGAGTGCAGTGGCACCATCTCGACTCACTGCAGCCTCTACCTCCTAGGTTCAAGTGATTCTCCTGCCTCAGCTTCCTGAGTAGCTGGGACTACAGGCACGTGCCACCATGCCCAACTAATTTTTGTATTTTTAGTAGTGACGGGGTTTCACCATGTTGCCAAGGATGGTCTCGATCTCTTGACCTAGTCTACCACATAATTTCAATACTGGCCATTAATTAAAATCCCCTTTTGTATTTGTGCTGCACTGAATAGTGTGCCCCAAAATTCATGTCTACCTGGAACGTTGGAATGTAGCCTTACTTGGAAATGGAGTCTTTGCAGATGTTAAGATTGAGGTCATATTTGATTAGAATGGGGCCCAAATCTAATCATGTCCTGATAAGAGGGCCATATAAAGACATGAAGAAACAGAGAAGACACACAAAGTTCATGCCATGTGTTGATAGAGGCAGAGTGTGGAGGGATGGGTCTACAAGCCAAAGAATGCCAAAGATTGTCAGCAAGTACCAGAAGCTGGAAGAGAGGCATGGAACATATTATCCCTCAGAACCTCCATAAGAAACCAGCTTTGCCAACACCTTGATTTTGGTCTTCCAGCCTCCAGAACTGTGAGAGAATCAGTTTCCCTTGTTTTAAGCCACCTAGCTTGTGGTACTTTGCTATTCCAGCCCTAGGAAACTAATACAGCGTTCTTTATATGAATTTGACTCCTCAAGATAACAAGAAAAAAAAACAGATTGCATTTAGTGATGGACATGAGTGTAGCTGGGGTCACAATTTAGTCACACTATTATCTATATGCCCCAAAAAATGTGGCTATTTAACCTTTTTTTTTTTTTGAGACAGAGTCTCACTCTGTCACCAAGGCTGGAGTGCAATGACGCGATCTCAGCTCACTGCAACCTCCACCTCCCGGGTTCAAGCGATTCTCCTGTCTCAGCCTCCTGAGTAGCTGAGATTACAGGTGTGCACCACCAGGCCCAGCCAATTTTTGTATTTTTAGTAGAGACAGGGTTTTACCATGTTGATCAGGCTGGTCTCGAACTCCTGACCTTGTGATCCGCCCACCTTGGCCTCCCAAAGTGCTGGGATTATAGGCATGAGTCATTGCACCCAGCCTATTTAACTTTTTACAAAGGATCTGTCCTTTTTCACTAACTCACACACTCCAAAGGGTAAGTAGGGAGAAATAATCCCCAATAAACCTTCCACTGATCAATTTACCAACCACAGTCTTTTCCAGCTCAAATAAGCTTTTGATTATTTAGTCTTTTAGGGCCTTTGGGTGTTCCTGCTTCTCTCCAGAATGGCATCACAGAGAACCTGTGTGACTCTGTGACAGTAGAGGGAAGTGGCAGCCTTGGATCCATGCCAGGTCCTCTGGATTCTCTTTGCACAAGCAGATCTTGTCATTTTGGCCCAGGCCTTGCCCTTCATCAGCCACAAGGAGGCAGGAACATAGCCTCAAGCATCTGCAGCCACCTTTCTCCTCCAGTGTTCCATAGTGCTCCCAGCCTTGCTGGATCTGATGCTCTGATGGACAAGGGCACCCTTCAGAGCCAAAGGAAATGGGCGCTTAGCCTAGATTTTCCACATGACTCCAACACTCTGGATGTTTCTAAAGCCAGCTCCCTCTCGAAGCTTACCTCTGAAGCTAGGAAAACCCAGGACTCTGGTGTCGGTCTCCATGATTCCCCTTCTTTCGCTGGTCTCTGGCATGACTGAACTCCATAATTGTTCCTCCTGCTTTTTCTGGGGTGGTATTCATTCCTTCTTTCCTTGACAGACTGGATACAAAATGAAACACTGGCTTACTCAAAAGAGAAGCTCTGAAGATAGCACCTTCCTTACCCCAAAATGCACAGAAACATGGGGTTGCACAAGAAGTAGCTCCATCATCTGCTCATCTGCTGTAGCTCCTGGGCCTTGAGACTGGGGCACACTCTACGTAAAGGTGGCTCAGCATTGGTGGGGATGTGTGCAGAACCACAGTGAGGCACACCTTGGTATTGTTCATCTGAAATTAATATTTCTTCAAAGACAGACCTTACTGGTGTTTGTTCCTCTCCCTATGTATAATGGGATATCTCTAGAGGACAGGATGGTCCTAGAGCTGCCTTGAACAGCTTTATCTCCCTCCTGCCATCCGATGCTTTAACCTCCTGCCCCAATGCAGTCTTCTAGTTTTGTAGGATCAATTTCTTTGCAATCGGCATTATAGCACAAGCTGCAGCAGTTTATTTATCTAAGAGAGAATGCATCTAGGTTGCTATCCTCAGAGATAGTATGTATAAGGCAACATTTGGGGCCTCCATGACTCAATTCTTGACTAATCTTTGCCTGGTCTCTGATCCTTTAGGACCTAGAAATTACCTTGACTGATATACTGAGATGATGGCAAACTCACTTTTGCTCTCCATATTCACGAATGCTGTGGGATGTATGTTTGTGACTCACTCAAGCCATTTAGAATGGAAGCCCAAGTCACAGTAGAGGAAGGCCGTTGTTACTGAACTGAACATGGGTCAGTTAATCTGCCTGCCCATGCAGCAAAGCCAAATACTAACACTGGGATTGATTTGCAGTGAGGAAAAGTGAGGCATTTATTGCAGGGTGCTATGCAAGGAGAATTGGGCAGCTAATCTTAAAACCCAAACCCTTTGATGGCTTACATGTAAGAGTTTTTAAAGGCAGGGAGGCAGAAGTTCCAGGCAGAGCCATAAATCAATACATGGAGGCTACTGGTTTGACCTAAAAAGGGGGGGGACATCTTGAAGTGGGGGTCCACAGGTTACAGGTAGATTCAAAGATTTCCTGATCTGTGATTGGTTAAGATTTGTTTAAAAACTTGGGGTCAGCATAAAGGAATGTTGAACTCTGGCCTGTAGGTGTGACTTCTGCCAGGCCCCTCAGGAAGAAATTTAGAATGAAGAACAGTGGTCAGAGTTCAGTCCCCAGTTCCCTCTTCCCCAAGGTCTATGTGCCAGTGGATGGTGTTTTCCATTTGGTGGCGGGGGTATGAGGGCGGCGGGCAGGTTTCTGCAAAACAGCTCAGGGACATATGTTAAGATGTTATTTTTAGTTTCTATTGGGACTGTAATGTCTTTGGCTATTGTTTCAGGCTATTATTACCTCCTTGCTTATCAGATTGCCTGCCACCCTCCACCAAGCATGGAAATAAAGGAAAATCTTGAATTTCTTCAATGGAAATTCCAGGCACCTAGCTAGTCCTGAGAATTAAATGAGCAACTTGATAAGTAAGAAGGTAATAGTAGCTTAAAATAATAGCTAAAGAAGTTATAGTCATAAGATGTTTGGTTCTCTACAGAAGCTAAAGAGAACATCTTGACATATGACCCTGAGTTTACTTTTCAGAAACTTGGACCTCCACCAAATGGAAATCTTTCTTGCATAAGGTCCAGGAACCCTCTCTTGGGATCTGGATTGGGATCCCTTTCCAGTAACAATATCAGGTCATCAGGACATTTCCTGGGTCTGTTCAGTAAACATTATTAACCTGTTCCCTTAACTGAAACTGTGTCTAAGAATGACTAACCTTCTGGGAATGTAAGATGGAGTTGCTCTGGTTCAAATGCCTTGGACGCCTCTGACAGTATTAGTGAAGTTTTTTTTTTTTTGGACTGTTAGCTTGTTAGGAACTAACAAGACCCTCCCTGACTCATCTACTCATCTTTCAGGACTCAGCTTCACTTGTTCTGAGGGTTTCCCGTGACACCTCCACACCCACACTGAAATATGGCTTCCCCTCTCCTGTAGTTCCAAAGCCTGTTTGGACAAGGGTCACCTAAATTAGAGTTACTATCACATTGTGTCACAATTTGTTCACGACTATTTTCTCTTCCACTAGAAGGATTCTTGTTAGGGCAGATATTGACCTAAAAGAAAGAATCCCAGGCAAAATAGATATAACCAGAGGGTTTATTTGGGCCAAGCTTGAGGATTGCAACCTGGGACCATAGATTCAGGTTTTCTGCAGTTACAAGCTGTAGCAGCAGTTACAAGCAGGTTTTTAAAGAAAAGAGGAGGCAGTTTCTAAGTTGTTTACCAAGAATTTACATTAAAATAACATAAGTTATTGATTGGCTATATGTTGTATTAAAATTCCAGGAACATGAAGATAATAGATGAGGCAGGTAGTCAGGAACAAAATGCCTTTAAACAAACCCCACAGATGGGTTTGGGGGGTGCGTGACTGAAGCCTTAGACTCCTGTCTCTTTGGGCCTGATAAATTTTTCGAACCTCCCATAGTGCAGACTGCTCTGAGCTATTTTTCTTTTCTCACAGAGACCAGGTCTTGGTTACCTTGGGGTCCCCAATGCCTTGCAGAGGGCTTGATACAGAATTGGGGCTTGGAAAATGGTGAAGAATGTGTGAAATGTCCCAGAGACATGTCCTGATTAAGAGCCTGAACTCCTTCGATCTTGGACCCTACACTTCCCAAGTGTCATATAAGGGGTAGGAAATTTTCACACCCAGTGACCTGGAGGACAGGCTAAAAGAGTAAAGAGATGAAGAGCAGAGCGTCTCTTCTCATTGGGATGACAGTTTGCTAAGGAGAAAATGGGGCTGGAGTGAGTGTTAAAAGACCCTAAGTGTCTGGCTGCTCCTTGGGTCTTGGAGATTCTGAGATAACAAGAACTATGGAGCCCTGAAACTGATCCAGATCGGGTTCATTGTTCTACTACTCCTTTCTTGTAAATGCCCTGATTGTTGGAAGGACTTCTTATGATGTCAATCTATAAAAAAGCGGAGGCCAAAAGTCTTTAATGGATACCTATTATGTGCAAAGAAGATACTATACTCCCCTGATAGCAAGAGATACATTATTTTAGGGAGTGTTTCTCTTGCTGATGCCAACAGCCTATTCCAGGATCCAGTTTTGGCTGTGGAGCATTCATCACTTGGAAATGAATTGTTAGAATGACTTTTACAACTAGAGTTGCCAATAGTCTGGCTTGGTGTTAGGCTGTCTGGTTTAAAGCTGGGTCATCTAGTTCTGGAACACATGGTTCAGATAGTATTTGAAAGGGCAAATTAAATGCAAATCATCTGGTTTTGGTGAGTGGGCTTGCATAACAACAAGCCCTGTAGGATCTATTGTTCTTGCTTGTGTCTGAGTGTCTGCACTGAAAGGGATATTCAGAGCTCTTGAGGGAAAGTCCAGATCACTGTCAGGAGCTGGTTCCCAGAGGTGACATTTAGCACCCATAAATTTGGGTATCTTTTTTTTTTTTTCTTTTTAAAGTCTTACCAGCTTAATTGTAATGTAGTGGTGGATTTATATTACTTTAAGTTTAATTCCTGAAATTTTATCAGTAGAGTGGAAAAGTCCTCTACTCCTAAATCGGGGTCTCTATCTGTGGCTTAACTTCTAACTTCTTGTTTGCATTCTCTTATTCTCTTTTTGTTCTTTTCATGAGTTAGTTGAGTAATAACTAAAACTTAACTGTGAGTCTTTTCATGGAGGGTGGAAAATCCCACATAGGAAATGGCACCACCACCAATGGGTCAGTCGTTTATGTTGGCCAATGTAAAGAAACCTCCTTTATTTCATAAAAGGTTAAGTAATTGGTGGGGAAATTGGGGTGGGGGAGGAGTTGAGTTACCTTCTCTTGGTGAACTTCAGCCCAATACACAGTGGAAAGTGCCAGATAATAAATGAAACTACAAGAGGTTAGAAAACTATACTTTCTTTTTAGGTATTAAAGGCCATGAGGGCTTATGTTACTTCAAAAATTTGTTGGATCTGTTTTTGAATGGGAGGCAAATTGGTTTCAATCACTAGAGAGAAGAGGGCATGGTGGCCCAGGAACATTGTTAGTGTACTGTACTCCCGTCACCTGCTGAGGTAAGCAGGTTCTGAATAACTCCTCTGGGATGCAGGAAGAAAATACTAAAAATTCGAATTATCTTTATTGATCTCATCCCTTTAAAATGTCTGTTTATGCTGTTTTATGGTGTAGGAAAGGATATGCTTGGGGAATACTGTCCTGGAGAAGGCAGGTGGTTGGATCAGGATGAAAAGAACTGGAGATGAGGAGTAGCTCGGAATTCAGAGGTCTCATAACTGCCCAGTGGGTTCTCATTGCCTGCTGCCTGGACAGAGCCAATTTATTAAGACGGGAATTGCAACAGAGAAAGAGTTTAATTTACACAGAGGCACCTGTATGGGAGACAGGAGTTTTATTATTACTCAAATCAGTCTCCCTGAAAATTTGGGGATTGGGGTTTTTAAGGATAATTTTGTGGGTAGGGGGTCAGAAAGTGGGGAATGCTGATTGGTTGAGTTAAAGATGAAATCACAGGAGGTTGAACTGGATTTTCCTTGCTGTCTTCTGTTCCTGGTTAATTCTGTAAACCATTCAGGAGCAATATGGGGAAGTTCAGAATCTTGCAGCCTCTGGCTGCATGAATCCTAAGCCATAATTTCTAACCTTGTAGCTAATTTATTAGTCCTACAAAGGCAGACTGGTCCCTGGGTAAGAAGGGGGTTTGTTTGGGGAAGGGCTGTTACCATCTTTGTTGCAAAGTTAAACTATAAACTAAATTTTTCCCAAAGTTAGTTCAGCCTATGCCCAGGAATGACAAGGACAGCTTGGAGATTAGAAGCAAGACTGGAGTCAGTTAGGTCAGATGTCTTTCACTGTCATAATCTTCTCACTGTTACAGTTTTTGCAAAGGTGGTTTCAGTCTCCTATCTGTTCTGATAGAGGAAATGTAGTCGCCATTGGATTCTGAAAAGATAGTAAAGAAGACACTGACCTTTGTTAGACAATGGCTTATGTGACAGGTGCTGGGTTGTGTGCTATTTATTTTTGTTCTATCACTGCATATACAATTTTCATATGAATGCATACTTTTATCCATTTGTTATTTATTTAATGAATATCTCATTTGATCTTCACAAACAGCTTGAGAAGAAGGTTTTAGTCTTCCCAATTTTGCAGCCAGGAAGTTAAGGCTTAAGGTGGGTGAGTAATTTACACGATGTTCTATGATTTACACTTCAGCAATTCTCATTCTTTAGTGAGTAGGTTTGCAGCGTAGACTCCAGTGTAGACTTTAGGAGATTCAAGTGTGCTTCTAGTCTGCTTGGAGCAGGTGGATTGTTCAAGAATGTGCTTATAGAATTATGAAATACTTTGTTCTGATTTTCTTTCATTATTTAGTGCATATTCCCAAATTGCAGTTTTAGGCCAGAGCTACTTCTCTGCTAATTAGGCTGACACCAAGGATTTGGTTTGACATTTCAATCAACTCAATCTTCCCTTGTTGGCCTTAAAAGCAAGCAAGCAAGCAAACAAACAGACAAACACAACAAAACCTAAAGCTTCTGTTATGACTAAATTCCAGGTAATCGATTAAATCTTAATTAGTTTATTTTATTGTGATTAAATTGAATTGACATAAAGTGACTAAATCTACTATTTGTCAATCCCATTCTCAATGTCAGGGACTTAAATTGTAGAAACTCCTCATCTGCACATCTGATTCCTTCCAGCAGCTGATAAGCGTCACAGGAGCAGGAATCATATTTTGTTCATCTTTTCTATGTCCCACAAAGTGTCTAGCAGAGTATTTGCATTTGTTGAATGAAAATATGTTAGATCAATTTCTTCCAACTGTAGATTTCAAACTATAGGCCAGGCCATCCCACTTGCTACAGGTAGTTAATTTGTTTATCTAAAACCGTAATTCATTGGTTTTCTTAGCTATCTTGGCAGTGAGGCAAGAGATATTTACAGGTTCTAAGAAACATATGATGCTATTTATTCTGTTGTATATTAGACTTATAGCTGTGTGGTTTCAGATTCTTAAGAATAAAAATTTCCATCTCTTCCTTTTGATGAAATGTGTGTACAGTTGGAGAACAAGGTAAAAGGGTGAGTAAATTAGGAATTCTTTTTTTCTCTCAAATGCTCAGATAATTAAAATTCCTTTAATATGATCATGAGACTGTTGTCAGGACCAGTTGAGATGATCCTTGAGAAAGCACTTTGAAAACTCTAGGCTATAGACATAAAGGACATTTGTCAAAGGTAAGGCTTTAAAACAAAGTAAGGCCTCTTGAAAACACAGACCTGGTGTTCTGACAATGTACATACTGCCTAATAGGGATGAAAGTTTAAGCTCTGTTTAGCTACCTTTGTATAATGGAAATAAAAGGTTTTTTTTTTCTCGTATCCTAAATTGAGCATTTAAACTGTTTTCTGATTAGCAAGGGTTTGCAGTCACACTAGTAATAGTGCTTTTTAAGCTGGACATCCTTCCCTGTTCCCCGTCTTTCTACTCCTTATGAAGAAAAAGTAGAAATTTTTGAAAAAGTTGTGCTAGGTGTGCATAACATGACATTTATCATTTTAACTACCTTTAAGTCTACAGTTCAGTGACTTTAAGTACATTCACAGTGTTGTATAACTATCACCATTATCCATCTCCAGGACTTTTCCGTCATCCCAATCTGAAACCCTGTACCCGTTAAACAATACCTTCCCATGCTCTCTTCCTGCAGCCCTTGGTAGCCTCTACTCTTTCTGTCTCTGTGAATTCGCCTATTCTTCTTGCTGAGCCTTCCTGTTATCATTATTCATTCAACATTATTCATTATTCATGAGTGCTTATTATGGACACGGGGAGTACAACAGTAAACAAAAGTCCCTGCTCTTAAGGAGTTTATTTTAGTGGGAGGGAGACAATAAACAGCGAGCACATTTAAGATATTTTTTAAAAATGAGATTATCTTACACACAATTCTTCTGCAACTTGATCTTTTCACTTGACAGTACATCTTGGATATCTTTTTCTATGTCAGTCTGAAGAGGCCTATCTCTTTTATTTATGATAGCTAAATTTATTGAGTCTCTACTATGCTCCAGGCACTGTTTTAGTTGCAACAATCCTATGAGGTAAGTTCCATAATGATCATCTTTTTACAGATGGCCCAGATAAGTGTAGGAGCTTGCATAGTCACCTGGCCAGTCACTGGTGGAGACAGAACTAAACTCAGATGACCTGATTCTTTACTCCAATTCTACCCTCTTTTGAATGGCTACATAGTACTCTTTTGTAGCAATATACCTTAACTTATTTAGGCAGTCTCTTATATGTAAGCCATTTGTAGGTGTTTTTTTGTTGTTGCTATTATAGTGCTATAATTAACATAGAGATATGTTTGCACGTGTGTGTGGTTTTCTATAAGGTAAATTCCTAAGAAATAAAAACGTACACATTTCAATACTTGATAGGCACTACTATACTTAGTTTCCTTTAAAAAATATTTTACCAATTTATATTCCCACTAACAGTATAGGAAAAGGCCCTGATTTCCTTATATCTTCTTTAACAAAGGGAATTTCCAAACTTATATTTGCCCCATATGATAGGTTTAAAAATCGTGTAGAGGTGATACTTAAAAATGTTTTTCATTTAAAAGTGTTTTTTATTTTAAATATTTTAAAGAGATGATTGCTTCCTGCTCTCAGCTGTTCTTGGTCCTCTTCTATCATGTAAGAAAGAAAGCCATGTCTCTTATTTCCAGAAATCTGTAGTTTCTTGTTACTGTGGAACCTTGGTAGGAAAAGGCTCTTGTTTCTGTGAAAACCTGAGGGCCCAGCGTGAGGATGTTCCAAGAGAGTGGAGTTGACGGTGCGCAGGTGATTAGCTTGCTCTGGTTATAGAGACATGATTAAAATCTATTTGATTTCAGTACTTAACTGGCAAATCTGATGCAACTTCTGGAAAATTCCTAGATGGCTTTAGGCATATTTAAAAGAAGCCATATTTTTCCTTTTAAAAATAGATATGCACCAAAATATTTTATTTTCATCGAATCCTGCTTTAACAACAAGAACCCCCTTAAAAGCAATTCCAAACTAAAAAATGTAAATCCATTTCCTATGTGCATTTGTTCTTTGGTACCATCAGGGTTAATGTTTGCATCCACTGTGAGGAAATTAAGGATGTTGGGAAAGAAGTGTCATTGCTTTGCCTACCAAATGTCGCTTGAGTATGCTTAGCTTTCATCCATAAGAGAGCTGAACTTCCCCTGTAAAAAAAAAAAAAGTGACAAAAACCCACTGCTGATTCTTTCTTCTCTGCAAAAGCAGGTGGGAACTGCAAAGAGATTTGCTTATCTTGCTCTGTCAAGGGCTAGTAAAAGTTTGGTAAGTAGACCTGGTAGCCGGTGTCCCCTTCCATTGTTCATTTTCATCCTTCTGAATTCTGGATTCCCACAGAGGAAGCCATCCTCAGAAGCCAGCCTCTCGGGAGTTTCCTTTTGTTTCTCCAAGATTAACCAGTTCTGTCCTGACAGCAGGAGCAGGCAACTAGGGGAGGAGAGGCTCTTCAGGGCTTTCAGCATTTTTCCAAGGAGTGCTTTTCTCCCTCAATTCCTCACTGGCAGTGAGGCTGCTTTCTTGTAACATCTTCCTGTTCTTCTGATGAGATGCTGATACTGATTGCCATCTAGCAGCTTCCGGTGGTGGTAAGTGGTCAAGAGTGTTTTCCGGGAGTTGATCTCAGGTTTTTGAGAATGCCCCCTAGAGACCCAGTTTGTTTTCTGTATCATCCCTCGAGCTTTCAGAGTAGCCTTGCTTTTCTCCTTGGCATGGTCATGGAATGGATACCTGTTTGATCTTCCTGCACTGCCGGGAAATCTTCCTTTTGGGGGAGAGGATTAAATCTGGGTTGAGGTGAGTAGATGGGTAGCATTCAATGGTTAGTGAGATGAAGTGGAAATTCACCTGTGGGCTGGTTGGAACAATCTGTTTCTTTTCTCCAGATCCCTATTTTGTTTTGCTGTTTTCATCTTGGTAACTCCCCCAAAAAATAAATTTGGGGGAGTTAGTTGGAAATGGAAGATATGACATTTTCTTTTTTGTTGTTTGAAATTTCTATTTTTTATTCTGTTAGCATGCCTATTAAATGACCAATGATAGTAGCATAAAGGTGCATTTCTTCTTGGTTTGTAGGTCTTTGTCACTTCCTTTGGTAGTAGTTGGTTTTATTTTTTTTTCACGGGGTTTGTATCCAGTGCACCTATTCAATATATTGTTTATGGTCAATTTATGCTTTAGACATGAACAGTTTGCACTGAGCTATCCCTCTGAGGTTTGAGGGTTATGTTTTTCGTGTTAAATTTGTCTGAACAGGAAAAGGTATCCTTCTAGTTGTTTTGTTTATAGGCAAGAGAGTGTCTCAGGTCCCTGGTTAACAATTAGCTGTTTTGAAGAAAAGAAAACTGGTGGAAAACATTAATTGGAAGCTGAAGTCTTGTTACAAAGGAAATGAGGAAACACAGGTTTTCTTGCGGGATTACCAACACCTGTGCCCATGAAGTATTTTTTTTTCCCCCCCTCCTTTTACTCAGCTGTTGCTCCCTGCTGGCCTTTACTGCAAAGTGTAAACTCAGAGTGATTTCAGTTTTGATTTTTTTAAATTTATTTTTAATTTTTTATGTGATACATAATAACTGCACATATTTATGGGGTACATGTGATATTTTGGTATATGGCATATGATGTGTAATTAGCATATATATCACCTCAAACATTTACCATTTCTTTGTGTTGGGAACATTCCAAATCTGCTAGCTATTTTGAGATACAATAAATTATCATTATCTATATTGTTTATTTTATCGTTTATATCTATATCATTTATTATAAATAAAAAATAAATTATCATTATCTAGTGTCATACTACTGTGTTATCAAATACTAGAATCTGTTCTTTCTATTTGACTATATGTTTGTACCCATTAACTAGCCTACCTTCATCCTCTTCTTCCTCTTCCCCTTCCTAACCTCTGGTAACCACCATTCTCCCTCTCTACCTTCATGAGATCAACTTTTTTAGCTCCCACATATGACAGAGGATATGTGATATTTGTCTTTCTGTAACTGGCTTATTTTGCTTAACATAATATCCTCCAGTTCCATCCATGTTGCTGCAAATGATAGAGTTTTATTTTTTTTCATGGCTGAATAATATTCCATTGTATATAAATAACCCCATTTAAAAATTTTGTTCCTCAAGAATAAATATTATTGCTTCCATATCTTGGCTATTATGAGTAGTGCTGCAATAAACAGGGGAGTACAGATATCTCTTCAATGTACTTATTTCCTTTCTTTTGGATGTATTCCCAGAAGTGGGATTGCTGGATCATATGGTGGATCTATTTTCACTTTTTTTTGAGAAACCACAGAGTGATTTATTTTAACCTATATTGTGCCTTTATATTGTCTCATCATGCAGAAATCTTTAAAAATGAGGGAACAAATGATTTTTTTGTGCCCCTGGTGGATTTTTTTGTGGGCGGGAGAATTTTATTTTGTTCATATGTGGCATATTGAATATTTTCATTTAGTAGGAAAAGAGTTAACTAACCATCTAAAAGTAAATTGGAAATTGTAGCTCTCATTGAAATTAAACTTAATGTATGTTTGGCCAGATGCAGTGGCTCACCCCTGTAATCCCAGCACTTTGGGAGGCTGAGGCAAGTGGATTACTTGAGGTCAGGAGTTCGAGACTACCCTGTCCAACATGGTGAAACCCCCTCTCTACTAAAAATACAAAAATTTGCCAGGCACGGTGGTGGGCGCCTGTAATCCCAACTACTCAGGAGGCTGAGGCAGGAGAATCGCCTGAACCATGTGGTGGAGGTTGCAGTTAGCTGAGATCAGGCCGCTGCACTCCAGTCTGGGTGACAGAGCGACTCTGTCTCCACAAAAAAATAAATAAAAAATAAAAAACAAAACTTAATGTGTGTAATCTAAATTCTTGTATAGCATGAGTAAGAATTAGAAACAAGTATTTATTTTTAGGATATCTCATGAAAAGATGTTAAAAAATAGTAACCTTCTAGCAACATTATATATTTCAAATATTAATAAAATTCTAATTAAATATTAAATATTATTGATATGTTTTTGGAAACATGTTCCTTCCTTACTTTAAAGCTACCTTGCTCTTCTCTCTCCTTTTATTTACTCAACTGGAGTTTGAATACCTACCCAGTGCCGGGCACTGTGCTAGATGCCTAGGGGAAGAGGGCACAGAGGGAGGGCCACAGCATTTCATTTCAATGGATCCTTCTCTGACCTTTCTTTTGAAGCTGAGCGCCCTCTAGAGCTCTGTCCTTGTTCCTCATCCTCTGTCCTTTCCTCACCTCTCTTTGTTCTTGTCCTTTCTGGGTGAGGTCATTCATTCCCCTTGACTTCACTCCTTCCTTATATGTTGATGATTCCAAGTCTACAAATCTGTTTTTTTGTCTTTAGTGCTGTGAAGATGTTTTCATTGATCAAGAGGCATTTTAAGCCCACATGTTCAAACTAAATTCATTATTTTTTCATCCCAATTCCTTCTTCTGCCCCTCCACCTTCTCCTCCTTTTCCCTTCACTGTTGTATTTATCATCATAGTGGCACCTCTATTCCCTCAGTGTCCCAAGGCAAAAACCTGGAAGTCATCCCAGATTCCTCCTTGTTCTGCATCCAAACACACAGACCATTTATTTTATTTTTTTTGAAGAGACAGGGTCTCACTATGTTGCCCAGGCTGGTCTCTAACTCCTGGGCTCAAGCAATCCATCTGCCTCCGCCTTCCAAAGTGCTGGGATTACAGGCATGAGCCACCATGTCTGGCCCATACGGATCACTTATAGACTGCATATTTAACTATGGAAACATTTCTAGAATTCAGCCCCATTTGCCAGTTGTCATTGCTCCTCCATCTCCTTTTGTGCCAGCCCATATTGTGAGATTAACCTTCCTAAAATCTCTGACAGCCTGGACTGGCACAGAGAGACAAAAGGGAACAAGGATAATGGAAAAGAGGGCTGAATTCTAATTGTGCCATTCTACTTAGATACCTCTTCTGTCTCGCCGCAACCTGCAGGAGCAACCACAGGATCTTGACCATAGCAATGCTCTCTGTCACCTTATCTATAAAATGGGGATAATGATAATTCCTGCTCGTAGAGTTTTGGTGAAGACTGAATAAGACAACACATGTCAAGTTCTTAGCACAAGGCCAAGTCCCCAGTGAATGGCAGTGACAATGAGGACAATGATGAAGATGATCCTGTCTTTCAGAATCCAGCTCTTACCTGCCTTGCCAGCCCCATATCACTGCACATTCTTCCTATGCCTGTATGATCTGCTTGCCGTGACTATCACTGCTCCGCAAACCTTCCTTCCCTTTCACAACACTTGGCCTTTCCTCACGCTGTTCCTTTGACTTGTCCTTACCTTGTTTTATTTAGCAAGCTCTTCTTTTCCTTTCAAAAGGACTCAACTCAGAATTGCCATCCGTGAGGGCTTCGCTGACTCTGCAAAGCAGGCTTGGTGACTGCCTTTCCTCTGCCTCCATAGTTCTCCATCCCGCCTTCTACCATAGCCCTGCACTCATCATCCTTTTTTAAAATTTTTATTTATTTATTTATTTTGAGCCAGGGTCTCGTGTGTCACCCAGGCTGGAGTGAAGTGGTGCAATCACAGCTCATTGCAGCCTTGAGCTTCTGGGCTCAAGTGGTCCTCCCACTTTAGCCTCCCAAGCAGTGGGACTGGAGACATGAGCCACCATGCCTGGCTAATGTTTTGTAAAGAGGGGGTTTTGCCATGTTTCACTGGTCTCAAACTCCTGGACTCAAGTGAGGAGATAGAGGGCATCTGTCCACCTTGGCCTCCCAAAGTGTTGGGATTACAGGTGTGAGCCACTGCGTCTGGCCTACACTCACCATCTGAATGGTCTTTTATGTGTCTGTCTGCTCTCATCTTCCCCAGACTGTGGGCTTTTGAAAGACTGGAAATGAATTTTTGCCTCCCTCATGCCCAGCCCAGGTTAGATATAGAGTAGGCACCTGATAAGTCTTTGATAATTGAATGTCAGTAGAGGGAGGAGATGGTTCTCAAATTTGGTAGGAGGTTTTCTCCATGTGGAGAGTTAAAAAAAATACATTTTAATAACAATAAAAATAATCATTGCTTTTCCTTATTGAGTACTAACTTTGTGACAGCAGGCATTGAGCTAATTTCTTTATGGAGATGGCTTGGTTTAGTTTTCCTAGTGATCCTATGAGTTACTCTGATTGTCCACAGAGGAGAAAACTGGAGCTTAGAAGGGAGGGGAACTTGCTTGAGATTCTAGGGTTAACAGGAGCAAACTTGGGCGGCCTAACGCCAGCACTGGTGGAGCAACGGGGAAGTGAGAAGAGGAAGGAAGATGGCCAAAGCAGGGTTGAGAGAAGAGGGACAGGATGAGGACAAGGAGGAGAAAATGAGAAAGAGACCAGCAAGAGCAGACTAGGAAAGGAAGAGAAGGGAAGGAGAAAAGGAAACTAGAATGCGTTTCTAAAAGTACTTCCACTGTTTCCTGAAGTTTTGATTGAAGTAACTCAGGAATGGAAAACCAAACATCGTATGTTCTCACTCATAAGTGGGAGCTAAGCTATGAAGATGCAAAGGCATAAGAATGACACAGTGGACTTTATGGACTCAGGGGGAAAGGGTAGGAAGGGAGTGAGGAATAAAGGACTACAAATTGGGTGCAGTGTACACTACTCGTGTGATGGGTGCACCAAAATCTCGCAGATCACCACTAAAGAACTTACTCATGTAACCAGTTTCCCAATAACCTATGGAAATTTAAAAAAAAAAAAAAAGGAAACTAGGAGACCAAGAAGGAAAATGAACAGGGGATACGTGGGAAGATGAAGGGAAGCTTTGAAATGTTGTGACTGGGTAATGGCTGCATGACTAGAATATAGACTCCTGTATGGACATGACAACTCACAATTAACCTGCTGTATGTTATACAGGAAATATAACAATAATTTATTGTTGAGACATGGTAATTGCGTATACCTGTAGTTGCAAGCCATTTATAAATTTGGCTTTTTTTTTTTTTTTTTTAAAGATGGAGTTTCGTGTTGTTGCCCGGGCTGGAGTGCAATGGTATGATCTCAGCTCACTGCAACCTCTGCCTCCCGGGCTGAAGTGATTCTCCTGCCTCAGCCTCCTGAGTAGCTGGGATTACAGGCATGTGCCACCATGCCCAGCTAATTTTTGTATTTTTAGTAGAGACATGGTTTCTCCATGTTGGTCAGGCTGGTCTCGAACTCCTGACCTCAGGTGATCCACCCACCTCGGCCTCCCAAAGTGCTGGGATTACAGGTGTGAGCCACTGCTCCTGGCCTTATAAATTTGGCTTTTACACACACCCATACATACACACATATACAGATTGGCTTAATATTTTTTTTTCTTCTACTTTTGTACAGTTCCTACAATCTACAAGCACTGTGGCTGTTGGCAGCTGTCACCGATACCAAATAGAATTATCTCTAGCTTCCACCCTCACACTCACACTCAAAGCTGCACACATGCAGGACAGAAGCCTGGGCTTTTTCCTTTTTCTCTCACTCTCTCAGCTCCCAAGGCTGAGATTTCTCTGCTTCATCTGGATCACCCATCTCTGGGGTCTCATAGCTGAGTTTGTTCCGCAATCCTACCTGCTCCTCAGGGGGCCAGCACTGGGGCTGCAGATAATATTTTGGGTTGGCAGGCAGGGATGCCTGTGGGTGTGACAGCAAGGTCACCCCTACATGGGTCCCAGGGTGGGAGAACTCTCTGAGGCTTTGCTCTTCAGGCTCTGGGAACCTAGGGCCAGAGGGAGGAAAGGGGAAGGGCTGGGCAGCTGGAGGAGAGAAGGGCTTGTTCCTTCCTCCTGTCATCCTTGCTTGACATCCTCAGACCCAGCTCCTGCTCAAGACCACACTGGTGCAGCCCTCACAGGGAGCCTCTTCTTCTCCACGCTTGGTTGGGTTAGTCCTCAGAGAGATGGTGGGTTGGGATGGGAAGCAGGGGCCTTGTTGAGAATTGTGAAAAAATGTTAGGGAAACGGAAAGGAAACTGGGAGAGAAGGAGATGGAGTAAGAGGAGAAAAAGTAGACTGGGGAGGTGGAAATGGGATGGAGGGAACACACTTTTATGGAGTGAACTGTTCTTACCTGTGTACTTACCCTCACACAGCTTGGAGGGAGGCATTCCTATCTCCACTTTACAGATGCGGAGAGTGAGTCTCAGGCAGGGTACATGACTTGCTCAAAGTAATGCCAGATAGAAAGCCACTGAGCTGGGACTTGAACCTTGCTATTCTGAAAGTCTCTCCTGTGTAGCACTCTGCCTTCAAAGAGGAGAGGAGGCAAGCCGAACGGAACAGAGAAGGGAGCATAGAAGGAGATCTGGGGTTGGGCATGTTCCATACTGGGTCCCTTCCTCCTTGGCCTGCTTTTTCCTGAGTCTTCAGAGAACTGGAGAGCACCCACACCCAAAGGAAGTAGAAGATCCCCACCCTGGTGGGAACACTTCAGTTCCTCCCTAGGCTCTCAGATAGGAGACAGGCAGGGAGGGGCTCGCCTGGGCAGGTCTCTGGGCCAGCAAGGGGTGCTGCCGAGGCTCTGCCTGTGCTTCTTCCTGGCCTCCACTGTTCCTGTCTCTTCCTCAACTGCCCTGGCTCCTTCCTTTTCCAATCTCCTCTAATTCCTTTGCTTTTCTGTCACTCTACTTCGTATTTTCAATCTTTCTCTTTCCACTGGCCCTAACCCCTCAGTTTACCACATGCCCCCTAGCCCCTCACTGCAAACACAGCTTCTCTTTAAGTCCCATCACCTGTTCACCCTTATGTCCATTTATTTATTTATTTTTGTAGAGACCAGGTCTCACAATTTGCTCAGGCTCGTCTAGAACTCCTGGATTCAAACAATCCTCCCACTTCAGCTTCCCAAAGTGTTGGGATTACAGGCATGAGCCACCCGGTCCGGCCATTATCTCCTTTCTTTTATTGCAGAATGTCTTAAAGGAGTTACACTCGCTGTCCTCATTTGTTCCTAATGTTTACACAGAAACATTGACAAAGAGACATCGATGGTCTGCCTTTAAGATAACTAATATCAAATGTACACTCTCATTATGTGCCCTGTCCCCATGACCCACCCAGGTTGGCTCTGAGGTTTACAGAGCTTATTTGCCCCAGATTCTGTAGTGAGTTAGTGGAAAAAGCAGGAATCCAAGAACAGGGTGTGTGGCCCCAAAGTACAGGCTTCTGACCACCGTGTCCTGCTTCCCCATCCCCCCGAACAGCTCCGAGGGCTGTTCTCTTGGATGGCTTTTGGTGAGTTTACTATGGCCAGAGTGGGCCATTTGTCCTGTAGACTTTGGACCTTAATTCAATAGCACACCCAAAACAGATCTTTCTGGGGGCAGATTAATAGTAGCTCAGGAAACTGATGATATAAAATAAGAATGACAGTTTATTAATTTAAAATACATACTCTGTCAGGAGAACCAGAATGTTCACTTCAGCATGACAAGTGCATTCTTTCCCTGTGGGCAGGCTTCTGTGGGAAAGCAAATTATTATCAGCAGGTTGCTTGGTGAGCATGGAATCAGAGCAAGGGAATTAGCTGTAATAACTTGATTGCTGAATGGCCTCAGATCATTAAAGAGACTCTCCATTTTAATCCTTTGCTTAAAGTGTTGAGTCACCTGCACCCAGATGTGCCCGTTTTCACTGTAAGAAGATACTTCCTTGCGGAAGGCTGCCCTCTTCCTCACAGGATGCTAAGTAGCAGCTCCAGCATGGAGGTCTTGTTATCCTCAATATCAAGGTGTCTAAAACCAACTCTTTAATTTCCCTGTATAAACTGGCATCTTCTTATGACTTTGTTATTTCTTGCATTAGAAAATTATTTTCTGTGACCAAGATTCAACACCTAAGCTTTAAATGTCAAAAAAATATATTTATGGAAGTATGAATTTCAATCTTTAAAACAAATATGCACTGCTTTTTAAAATAAATTAATATATGTAAAGTCCTTAGCTATTATTTCCTACATTCCTCTCTCTACTTTCTCACACTTCCCTTATTAAAAACAACCCTCTAGGATTTTCACATGAAGAAACTACCATTTTAATCCCTGGCATAAGATGAAGCTAAGGGTAAGATAAGATTCATCTAGCAGCTTTCCTTTTTCCATTTCCTCTACTTTGAGGCAGTTTTTAAAAGGGAGAACTTATTCTTCTAAATATTGTTTGCTTCAGTACTTGTAAAGGGTTAAATTTCAAAATCCTAAGTTCCTGCTTCTAGAGCTAGACTTAACTTTAGCAAACCTTTTTCTTTCAGCTGATTTTGTTTACTCTATTTCCTTAGATCTTTACTGTTCCAAAAGTTCAACGAAAGATGACTTTTTCTTTACTCCGACAACCTTTAGAGGTGGAGCGAGTGTCAGTGGTGGTATTTCGGTGAGTTGATAAATTTGCAAGAATGACAGGACTAAATGTTGCTTCTAGAGTTAAACTAGAATCTGCTACATTACTATGAGTCCTCCATAAAGTATACCTGATTGCCATTGCTACTAGAAAAAGACTGGATTTGAGGAAACATGGACTTGAATGTCAATTCTTATTTTTTTGATGTTACTTTATGTTTTAGAGTGACAACACTTGACTAGGATCATTAATAAGAAAAAGCTTCTGGAAATCTTATAGAAATATTGTTTATTTCATGCAATAGTGATTATATGATTACTGTGACAGAGTATTTTCTACAAAAGGAAAAATGGCTAAAATTGAAAAATGGATTTATTCAGTATGTTCAAAATAAAAGGTTTCAAAGACGCTTTGGACGACGGTATTGGAGAAATTAGCAGTAGCAACATAGCTGTATGTTTTAAAAGTAATTTTAGGAAGAATATGGAAGATTATGACATGGCTTTATGTTTGAATGTCTAGGAACTTTTAAAATGAGAAGTGCTAGCAGGAAGATCTAAAATAAGATAGAGAAGAGGTTACATGGATATTTTCTCCTTAGTTACCTTATATTACACAATTGTATTTAAGTTCATCTTTGTTATCTGTTAGTACCAGTCCCTTACACCAATCTAGCAAACCAATAAGGACAAAGAAAGGATAAGGTGCCAAGTGTCTGGTACTTTGATTAGCTTTCTGAGAGATAAATGTCTTCTGCCTGCATTCTCATTGCCGCTGTTTGGTTGTAGAGTCCCCCTTTTTTTCATCTTGCTTAAAGAATTGTTCTTCCTTTCCTCTGCCCTGGGGACTCAGCCCATGAACACAGAACATGTTGACTTAGTCCCACTGGAGAATTTTCAAGCCCTAACAAGTTGGCTTAGAGCTTGCTGATGAGCCTTTACCCTCTGGCCAAGTGGGGCCACCAGATACAGATGTCATTGTCACAGAATTCATTCACCTGCCCAATACCATTTTGTATTTGTTGCTGTGACTATTCTGTGAAACAAAAACAATTTTGTTTTTCGTTTGTTTTTTGAGTATTTTGTGAAACAAAGAAACAACAGTCCTTCATGGATGAAAACTCACTTTTGTCTGTGGTATTTTTGACAGGAAGTCTTTACCACCGAACATCCTTTTTGTGAATCTTCCTTTATAACTCTAGTGCCTCCACTCCCCAGGTTTGCTCATTTTCTCTTCTTTCTTCTGCTCTTCAATTTGCCTGCAACACTCTTCCTATTGCTAACCCAGTTTTGCTCATGCTTTGAGTTCTTCCCAGGCTGAAGATAAGAGTGTGTAGGAAGACAGGGACCAGAAAAAGGGAGGGAGCAGCCAAAAAAGCTGCAGCCACTCCAGCTTGGGAAGGCAGATCTAAGACATTTTGGGGCTGGGGCCTGGGGTCTGGGATCCAGGGAGGGATAGTTGCTAAAAGGAAAGTGTCTTTTAGCATCTTGAAGCCCTTCCTCCATTTCTCATGTAAATTAATCTTTCATTCAACAAGTGTTTACTGAGCATTACTACGTGCCAGGCAGGCGTTAGATGCTGGAGATACAGCTATGGAGCCTTGTCCTAAAGGAGTTTGTGGAATAATGGGGAAATAGCCAATATAATAGAAAAATGTATTCTAGAGTGATAGGGGCTGTCACATGGGCAGTGCCAGGTTCTACGGGAACACACAGGAAGTGCTCCTCCTATCTCTGATTTGGGGAGGTCAGAGAAGGCCTCCTAAAGGAAACGATATATGAGTTGACATTGGACAGATGAATAGGAGCTAGTCTGATAAAGGGAGTGGAGACAGATGGCTACAGGCAGAGGGAAGAGCATGTGTGAAGGCCCCCAAATGGAAAGAAGCTGAGTTGTATATTTCTGGAGTGCAGACATGAGGAGGTGCAGGGAAGCATGGGAGCGGGGAAGGAGAGTGATGAGGAAACAGGCTGGAAAGATGAGCAGGGATAAGTCGCAGAAGGTCCTAGGAGTCATGTTACAGTTTTTTTGCTGAGGCCAACAAGAGGTGTTTACAGGGTTTTTAGCAGGGGTCTGACATGATGCCATTCGCGTTTATAATGATAACTCTGGCTTTGATGTGGAGACTGGTCTGCAGGTGGCCAAGCCTGGAACAAGGGAGGAACTTGGAGAGCAAGCACTGGTCAGCAGGTGTGTCCTGGAGATAACCCACTGCCTGCGGCTGGGGTGGGGGAGTAGAGAGGCGGGGCTAGGAGGGATGGTCTTGGGCAGCCTTGCTGGCAGCTGGTTGAAGGTGTGGAGGGAGCAACATGGGAGTTACCGACGGGGTCGTATTTGATGACCTAGCCTTGCTTTTAGCAACACCCGGCAGCGACACCCCTATGTCCTCGCTTGGATTCGTAAGTTTTAGTAACCTGGCCCCTAGAAAACACTGGGTCCTGCAAAGTATCAGTGACCCTATTTGTTAGGCATACCCCAGGGGCCAGAAAAGGAAGAAATGATGGTCTCAGGCCTTTTAGACTTCTCGGGGATTTGTAGTGGAGCAGTGCGTGTTGGTGAACTTCCTCTGCAACCTCTTTTCTTGTAACTACTAAGCCATAAGTGGTGTTCTTCCCCTTCTCTGGTCACCATATGACTGACCAACTTCTTCTTTATGTATGTTGGCCGCATCCTGCCACACCACTTTCCTGAGCAGGAAGCAAACCAGTCATTTGTTTTTTCTAACTGAAAGAGCATGTGGTCAGTACCTCTGCCTGCGCTGTCATGTGTTTGCGAAGGTGCATTTATTTCTGTGGTCTTTTGGGTTTTGAATGTTTGAAATCGCTTGTTTGCTCCTTCATTTATCATTCTAAATCTCTAAGAGTTTACAATGTGAAGGAAATTAGACCACATGTAGGGAAAAAATGAAATATAATAATGATATTATTCTTGTTTTAAAAAAATAACTGCCTGGAGAAGACTACGTACATGAGAATAAATCGAGGAAAAGTTTTGGATTGCATTTTGTTTCTCTAGAGCCTGGGCAATAATTTCCTCTCACACATAGCTCTTGAAGTTCAGTTGTGGTTCTCAGCTGTGGCTTGTGAAAGAATCACCTATGGCACTTACAGGCAGATTCGGAACTTCACCCCTGAGATATTCTGATTCACAGGATTTGAGATATATTTGACTCAATTTTAATGCCAAATTGAGTGGCGCATTTGTGCTTACCTTGAGTTGTCTCATATGGCCTTTAAAATACAAATAGATTATTTTTGTACAGGATTATTCTTATCTGGCTGGACTAAAGCCTGATAAATTAAATCTGTTGTTCTTTCCTGTGTCAGTGACCTCCTAGTTATCTAGATTTGTCTAGGAAGAAAGTTAAAGGAGGTAAATTTATAGTTATTGTGCATTTTTCAGATACTAATATTGCATACTTCTGTTTTCTTAGGTAGGCCACCTATTGAGACCTGGTGAAAGATCAAGTATAATAATGTTCTTCAGTGAAAACAAATTGTGTGGTAAGTTCTGAGTTCTTCCAATGATGCAAAGTGATATTTTAAAAATATAATTTTAATTTTTTCATGGAAGTTTAAATTATATATAAAAAGCACACAGGTCTAGGTGTTCAGCTCAATGAACTTTGACGATTATATACGCCCATGTAACTACAAAGGGTGTATAAAACAAGATATAGAACATTGATTTCTATCACCCCAGGAAGTTCCCTTGTGCTCCTTTTCATTCATTCTTTCTACACTCACTGTGACCATCTTTTGATTTCTGTCAGATCAGTTTTACCTACTTTTGAAATGAATATAAATGAAATCATACAGTATGTGTTCTTTCGTATTGCTGCTTTTGCTCAGCATAAGGTTTTTGACATATACCTATACAGTTGCATGTATTAATAGTTCTTCATTTTAAATTTCAAAGCAGTGTTCCATTGTGTGAACACACCAACATTTAAAACAGAGTTCATATAGTTAGAAATAATTTTGGTCATGATAGCAGAAAACACACTTTGTTTTTTAGGTTGAGTAATTAATAGTATCATTAACACTTTTCAGTTTACTGAATCCAACTTCTTTAATATGGCATCCACACCAGAGAGTGTTGATTTTCTCTTTTGCCTCTAGTTAGTCAGTGACAGCTTATTATGTAATTTTTCCTTGAGTGGACATGTGTCCAACCTATTATGGCTGTTTTCTTTATTTTTGACCATAGACTCTTTAGAGACTAAAGGCTGGATTAGAGTTTACATAGTGCCCTGTCCCTCCTTCCAATATCATCCCTGATAGGTGGTTAACCTACTTCCGTAGGTAATTATATCATGATGCACTTCATTCTCTTGTTGGATACTTATTCATTGCAACATTTAGTCTCATAAGGAGCTGAACTCTGTCTCAATGTGGTTTCCACCCACAGGCCATTAATTATGCCCTCTGGGGCAATATATTCATATTCCCAATGCTAATCAGTAGTCTAGAATTATTACCACCCATTTTTTTTCCAGTAAAATGATTTATTTATGTATAATCTTATAGTGTAAAAATAAGATTAACTGGCTTTAACACAAACAAGTTTTAAACAGGACCCAGTGTTGCAAAGTTTTGATGTGTTCTAACATGATCTGAGATCCAGGTCTCATTCTCTTAAACAGTAATTCATATGTATATGTATATATTAATGCATATATGTAAAAGTAGGAAATTTTTGGAAATAAAAATAAGAAAGCATAAGTCGCTGTAATCATGCCACCTAGAGATAACTGCTTGAGGTTGCTGTGTTGCACAACTTTACAGGGCTCTAATTATGGTGACCTCTATTAATGTATTTGTGTATATCGATCCAAATATATATCCCCAAATGGAATTATCCTATACATTATTTTGAAACCTCCTCTTTAAACTTAGAATTATAATCACAGACACCTTTAATGTCTTTAAACATTTCTCAGTAACATTATTCTTATTTACATTTCCCCTAACTTTTAATTTTGAAAATGTTGAATTTTACAGAATTGAAAGAATGATATGATGAACACTCATAAACCCTTCACCTTAATTCTACAATTATTACTGTTTTGCCACATGTGCTTCCTTACTGTCTCTTTTTCTATACAAACACATGCCCTCCTATGTACAAACACACACATGGTTTTTTTTTTTTTTTTCCAAATTTCAATAGGTTTTTGGGGAACAGGTAGTGTTTGGTTACATGAGTAAGTTCTTTAGTGGTGATTTCTGAGATTTGGTGTACACATCACCTGAGCAGTATACACTGTTTCCTATTTGTAGTCTTTTTTCCCTCACTCCCCCTCCCACCCTTTCCCCCAAGTCCCCAAAATCCATTGTATCATTATTATGCCTTTGCATCCTCATAGCTTAGCTCCCACTTATGGGTGAGGACATATGATGTTTGGTTTTCCATTCCTGAGTTACTTCACTTAGAATAATGGTCTCCAGTTCCATCCAGGTTGCTGCAAATGCCATTATTTCATTCATTCTTATGGCTGAGTAGTATTTCATAGTGTATATATGGGTGTGTGTGTGTGTATATATATATGTATATTTATATATATATACACATATATATATATATATACACATATATATATACACATATATATATATATATATTTGCCGCATTTTCTTTATCTGCTTGTTGATTGATGGGCATTTGGGCTGCTTCCACATTTTTGCAATTGCGAATTGTGCTGCTATAAACATGCGTGTGCAAGTGCTTTTTTTTTGTATAATGACTTCTCTTCCTCTGGGAAGATACCCAGGAATGGGATTGCTGGGTCAAATGGTAGATCTACTTTTAGTTCTTTAAGGAATCTTCACACTGTTTTCCATAATGGTTGTACTAGATTACATTCCCACCAACAGTGTAAAAGTATTTCCTTTTTACCACGTCGACATCAACACGTATTATTTTTTGATTATGGCCTTTCTTGCAGGAGGGAGGTGGTATCACATTGTGGTTTTAATTTGCATTTCCCTGATAATTAGTGATGTTGAGCATTTTTTCATATATTTGTTGGCCATTTGTATAACCTCTTTTGAGAATTGTCTATTCATGTTCTTAGGCCACTTTTTGATGGGATCCGCTTGTTTTTTTTCTTGCTGATTTGTTTGAGTTCCTTGTAGATTCTGGATATTAGTCTTTTGTCGGATGTATAGATTGGGAAGATTTTTCTCCTACACTGTGGGTTGTCTATTGGCTGATTATTTCTTTTGCTGTGCAGAAGCTTTTTAGTTTAATGAAGTACCATTTATTTATGTTTGTTTTTGTTGCATTTGCTGTTGGGTTCTTGGTCATGAAATCTTTGCCTAAGCCAATGTCTAGAAGGGTTTTTCTGATGTTATCTTCTATAATTTTTATAGTTTCAGGTCTTAGATTTAAGTCTTTGATTCATCTTGAGTTGATTTTTATATAAGGCGAGAGATGAGAATCCAGTTTCCTTCTTCCACATGTGGCTTGCCAGTTATCCCAGCACCATTTGTTAAATCGGGTACCCTTTCCCCCGTTGATGATTTTGTTTGATTTGTTGAAGATCAGTTGACTGTAAATATTTAGCTTTATTTCTGGGTTCTCTATTCTGGTGCGTTGGTCTACGTGCCTGTTTTTATACCAGTATTATGCTGTTTTGGTGACTAGGGCCTTATAGTATAGTTTGAAGTCAGGTAATGTAATGCTTCTAGATTTGTTCTTTTTGCTTAGTCTTGCTTTGGCTATGTGGGCTCTTTTTGGTTCCACATGAATTTTAGGATTGTTTTTTCTAGTTCTGTGAAAAATGATGGTGGTATTTTGATGGGAATTGCATTGAATTTGTAGATTGCTTTTGGCAGTATAGTCATTTTCACAATATTGATTCTACCCATCCATGAGCATTTGTTTCCATTTGTTTGTGTCATCTATGATTTCTTTCAGCAGTGTTTTATAGTCTTCCTTGTAGAGGTCTTTCACCTCCTTGGTTAAGTATATTCCTAAGTATCTTTTTTATGGCTATGATAAAAGGGTTTAAGTTCTTTATTTGATTCTCGGCTTGGTTGCTGTTGGTGTATAGCAGGGCTACTGATTTGTGTATATTAATTTTGTATCCTGAAACTGCTGAATTCATTTACCATTTCTAGGAGCTTTTTGGAAGAGGCTTTAGGGTTTTCTAGGTGTATGATCATGTCATCAGCAAAGAGCAACAGTTTGACTTCCACTTTACTGATTTGGATGCCCTTTATTTCTTTCTCTTGTCTGATTGTTCTGGCTAGGACTTCCAGTACTGTGTTGAATAGAAGTGGTGAAAATGCTCATCCTTGTCTTGTTCCAGTTCTCAGGGGGAATGCTTTCAACTTTTCCCTGTTCAGTATAATGTTGGTTGTGGGTTTGTCATAGATGGCTTTTATTAACTTAAGGTATGTCCCTTCTATGCTGATTTTGCTGAGGGTTTTAATCATAAAGGGATGCTGGATTTTGTCAAATACTTTTTCTGCATCTATTGAGATGATCATGTGATTTTTGTTTTTTAATTCTGTTTATGTGGTATATCACGTTTATTGACTTGTGTATGTTAAACCATCCCTGCATCCCTGGTGTGAAACTCACTTGATTATGGTGAACAATCTTTTTGATATGTTGTTGGATTTGGTTAGCTGGTATTTTGTTGAGGAGTTTTGCATCTATGTTCATAAAGGATACTGTTCTGTAGTTTTTTGTTTTTTTTTTGTTAAGTCCATCCCTGGTTTTGGTATTAGGGTAATACTGGTTTCATAGAATGACTTAGGGAGGATTCTCTCTTTGTCTATCTTGTGGAATAGTGTCAAAAGGATTGGTACCAATTCATTGAATGTCTGATAGAATTCATTTTTGAATCCATATGATCCTGGACTTTTTTGTTGTTGGCAACTTTTAAATTACCATTTCAATCTCACTGCTTGTTACTGGTCTGTCCAGAGTTTCTATTTGTTCCTGGTTTAATCTAGGAGGGTTGTATATTTCCAGGAATTTATCCACCTCCTTTAGGTTTTCTAGTTTATGAGCGTAAAGGTGTTCATAGTGGCCTTGAATGATCTTTTGTATTTCTGTGGTATTGGTTGTAATATCTCCTGTTTCATTTCTAATTGAGCTTATTTGGATCTTCTCTCCTCTTTTCTTGGTTAATCTCACTAGTGGTCTATCAATTTTATTTATCTTTTCAAAGAATCAGCTTTTTGTTTCTTTTGTCTTTTGTGTGTTTTTTTTTTGTTGTTTCAAATTCATTTAATGTGCTCTGATCTTGGTTATTTCTTTTCTTCTGCTGGGTTTGGGTTTGGTTTGTTCTTCTTTCTCTAGTTCCTTGAGATGTGACCTTAGATTGTCTATTTGTGCTCTTTCAGACTTTTTGATGTAGGCATTTAATGCTATGAAGTTTCCTCTTATCACCACTTTTGCTGTATCCCAGAGATTTTGTTAGGTTGTGTCACTATTATTGTTCAGTTTGAAGAATTTTTAAATTTCCATCTTGATTTCATTGTTGACTCAATGATCATTCAGGAGCAGGTTATTTAATTTCCATTTATTTGCATGGTTTTAAGAGTTCCTTTTGGAGTCGATTTCCAATTTTATTCCACTGTGGTTTAAGAGAGTACTTGCTATAATTTCAATTTTCTTAAATTTGTTGAGACTTGTTTTGTGGACTTTCATATGGTCTATTTTGGAGAATATTCCATGTGCTGATGAATAGAATGTGTATTCTGCATTTGTTGGGTAGAATGTTCTGTAAATATCTGTTAAGTCCATCTGTTTTAGGGTATAGTTTAAGTTCATCGTTTCCTTGTTGACTTTCTGTCTTGATTGCCCGTCTAGTGCTGTTAGTGGAGTATTGAAGTTTCCCACTATTATTGTGTTGCTGTCTATCTTGTTTCTTAGGTCTAGTAGTAATTGTTTTATAAATTTGGGAGCTCCAGTGTTAGGTGCATATATATTTTACATTGTGATAATTTCCTGTTGGACTAGTCCTTTTATCATTATATAATTTCCCTCTTTGTCTTTTTTAACTGCTGTTGCTTTAAGGTTTGTTTTGTCTGTTATGAGAATAGCGACTCCTGCTCGCTTTTGTTGTCCACGTGCATAGATATCTTTTTCCACCCCATTTGCCTTAAGTTTATGTGAATCTTTATGACACACAGGTTTCTGTTGTTTTTGTCACATGTTGTAGACATCGTGACGCTTACCCCAAATACTTCAGCACACATCCCCTAAGAACAAGGACATTCTCCTGCATACCTACATTATCATCACCATACCTGAGAAATGTCACATTGATAAATAGCATATATCCCATTTTTCACTTTCCTCAATGGTCCCTAGTACATTTCATCTCTTAGAATTGGCTTTAATTTTTGGTACAGTATCCAATCAATGTTCATAAACTGAATTTGGCTAATTCCTTTGTTTTCTTTTAAATTTAAAATAATTTTTCATTATTTTGAATTTTGGGAAAGTCTAGTCTAACCATTTTATTGAATATTCTAGCATGGTTTAATTTCTTCTAAAGTAATTTGGGTTAAACATTTTTGGCACAAATACTATGTACATAATATTTGTTTTTTAATGAACAATTCATTAATTAGTTAATTGACAGTTTTTTGATGAGGAATGGAACTTGTTAATCCTCCTCACACAGAACTTCATTTTACAGACAAATAGTAATTGCTATGTAATGAGTCTAAGTTTTGGCTCTGTAACTGTGTCTGCATTCACTTCCTGACAGTGACTGGCAGAGAAAGCTGAGGCCAGTCACTTCTTCTTGGACTTGTTACAATGGCCCATGACCTGCAAGACTGACATGTGATGAAATGATCACCATCATTTGTATCATCATGAGTGGGACTGACACATCGTTAGATGATATCAGTTTCTGTAGATCTGGCAATAGCCTGGAGAGCTTTTTATTTTAACCTAAAACATGCATTCATTTATTTAGTCACTCCACAAACATTTTTGAGTCCTTATAATTTGGGAGGTAGCAACAACCTTGACTTCAAATGGCTTTTTACAATTCAATAAAATATATGTATTCTCACACAATTTTTAAGTTTATGGTAGCAAGGATAACTTAAAATAGTTTATTGAACATCACTATAAGTGGTATATTTGCCTATAAGGGTATATTTGCCTACAAGTGGTATCTTTGCCAGAGGGGCACAGACTGGAGATCTTCTAATCAGCCTGGAGTTGTCAGAGGGAAAAATCATGCAGAGATGATATTTTATCTCAGTGAGAAAGTTCATGTCTGCAGCTTTTAATAAAGGTGCACTTACATTTGTTTGCACTTTCACAACATTATTGGGAAGGGTAGGACATTGATGATGTGTGGGAAAATATGACAAGCCAGCCATGGGTCTTGTGGGGAAATAACAATTTTCTCCCAGATATGCTTTATTCTTTATTATCTCCATATTCAGATGTCTTGCATTCTTTTTCTTTTTTTTTTTTTTTTTTGATATGGAGTTTTGCTTTCGTTGCCCAGGCTGGAGTGCAATGGTGCGATCTTGGCTCACCGCAACCTCCGCCTCCTGGGTTCAAGCAATTCTCCTGCCTCAGCCTCCTAAGTAGCTGGGATTACAGGCATGCACCACCACGCTCGGCTAATTTTATATTTTTAGTAGAGATGGGGTTTCTCCATGTTGAGGCTGGTCTTGAACTCCTGACCTCAGGTGATCCGCCTGCCTCAGCCTCCCAAAGTGCTGGGATTACAGGTGTGAGCCACCGTGCCCGGCATGTCTTGCATTCTTTAAGATGTAAAAAGGTCCAGCCCCTTGACTCAAATGTTTAAAACATTATGATTACAGTCTATTTTCTGTTTGTTCTTTGAAATTCACTCTTTCCTTATAGCTTGTATGAAAGGCCCAAAGACAAATTGTTTTAAAGTGTACAAGTGACAGGGTGCAGTGGCTCATACCTGCAATCTCAGCACTTTGGGAGGCTGAGGTAGGAGGATCGCTTGAGGTCAGGAGTTTTAGACCAGAGTGGGCCACACAATGAGACCCCTGTCTCTACCAAAAATTTAAAAAGTAGCCAGGCATGGTGGCACATGCCTGTAGTTCCAGCTCCTTGGGGGACTGAGGTGGGAGGATCACATGGGCCCAGGAGATTGAGGCTTCAGTGAGCCTGACTGTGCTACTGCACTCCTGCCTGAGTGACAGACTGAGACCTAGTCTCTAAAAAAAAAAAAAAGAAAAGAAAAAAAATTGTACACGTGCTTTTCCGCAATCAGGAAGAATGTCGTTTATGAGTAAAATACCTAATTCAGATCTCATTAGTTTAGAAATATGGGAAGCAAAAGAAGTACATAATTAGAGGCCTTCTTTAAACCAGCTTAGCTGTTCTTTATTCCAAAATGTGGGGGTTGTGGAGCCAGAACACTTTACTGCCTTAGTAATGTTTATGGGGTGTAGGGTAGGATGAATCCGATTAGGACCGTGTATGTCTTCTGTGGGCCCTAGGCACTTCTGCCTTTGTGGGTCCCTTCCTGCATAAAAACATATGAAAAATTATGTTTGATGAATATGTCAGTATAAAGACAAATATAATCCAGGCTAGATTCATTATTATGTATCCATTACTATTATATTCATTTTTCCTCTGATTTTAAAATAAATGAAAATTGAAACGGTTTTGTGGGCTCTTGAAAATATCATGGGCCCTAGGCACTCTGCCTACTATGCCTCATGGATAAGTCAGCCTTGAATCAGATATACATATTGGGGTGAAATAGCCTTCCAGAGAGCAACTCTGTGTATCTTGGGGAGGAGAGAGCGAGACAGCTTCTTATGCTTATTTTTGTGAATCTACATATAGAAAGTAGTTAAATATGCTTTTAGGGGGAGTAGTCCTTTCAAGTTATTATTGCCACTGTAAGTTTAAAAACCATGTGGTAGACTGGGCTTGGTGGCTCATGCCTGTTATTCTAGTGCTTTGGGAAGCTGAGGTGGGAGGATCACTTGAGGCCAGGAGTTTGAGACCAGCCTGGGCCACATAGCAATACTCTGTCTCTACAAAAAATTAAAAATTAGCTGGGCATGGTGCCATGGTTCTGTACTACTCAGGAGACTGAGGTGGGAGGATAGCTTGAGCCCAGGAGGTCAAGGTTGCAGTGAGCCGTGATTGTGCCATTGTACTCCAGCCTGTCTGACAGAGCGAGACCCTATCTAAAAAAAAAAAAAAAAAATCACCTGACAATACAGAACTGTATGGTACTTATGTATTTTCATGACACAACCAAAATCTTTAATTTTTTCATGCCAACTTACACATACTATTAGAGTTTAGGTGGCTGTGACATAACAGATCAATAGCATAAGAATTTACTGGGTTTGGCCAGATTGGGTATTATGGGTTTACAAGGCTCTGTTAATATTCTGTAATTGTCCTTTGTGAACACAATTGTTGCATGACAGAAACAACATGAGTCAGAAGTGATAGGAGTGAACCTGGTTCTACTTACCAGGCATTTGTATTCAAATCCTCTGAGCCTCAATTTTCACATTTGTAAAATGGGACTAATGTTTACCTCTGAAGGTTACTGTGAGCATGAACGTAAAATGAAATATTATATGTGAAGTAACTCATAAATTATAAAAGCACTATGTAAATGTTAGACAGTACTGAATTCATAGATATGATACAGTTCACTGATTTCTAGGTTTTTCTCCTGAAAACTCCTAATTTCTAAGTTTTACAAAAACACTTTTGTCCAGTTTTATGGCTGACATGAGCATTATATACACAGGTGGGTTTCCTGTTCACTGAGGTGACTTGTATGGGGCTCTGATTTCCAAGAGGACATGCTGGAAGCCTCTTCTGTACCCTTTGGGATTCTTTCAAAGGGTTGTTTACTTATGGTGACTCTCTAGAGGCCTGCCAGTGTGGTGCAAATGACAGTGGTCAATTGCTCTGGTTGAAGTTTATATACCTGCTTCTCAGGCATTTACAACGACTTCTCTTACAATCAATGTTGCATTATCACATCTGTTTAATAAACTAACAGGCCGTAATAGGACCTAGGGGTCATGGAGGTTCAATGCCAACAGCATTTTGGAAAGTATTGTTTTCGGTCTGCAGTTGGGGAATAAAGTCTGTATTTTTTTTTTTTTTTTGTATAATTAGCTTACATAGCACCATAAACATTGCTTTGAGCATATATTATTTAGCAGGTAATGTGCTTGTCCTTTGATAGAGGGTGATAAAAAGGATGAATAAGACATGGAACCTACCCTTATAGGTACCTTATCAATGCATATAAAAGTGTTTTTATTTGTATTAGTTTATATGTTTAAAGAGTGTTATTTGTTACTGGGTTCATCTCTTATGGAACAATAAATCCAAAAGCTGTTTTCTCAAGTAGATTTTCAGTTACACTTGTGAAGGAATTAGTTTTTGTTTGAATTTGCATTTCATCTACCATAATAATTTATTTTAAATTGGATCATGTTTTAAAAAGTCATCTATTTTCTTAGTTTGATTGAATGAGGCTGTTGAAATGAAGTACCACATGGTGCTGGCCAGCGAGTGACATACATGAGACAGTGCTGGCTTCACAAAAGCCCTCTCATAACTTTGGGGTTCTGTTTCCTAATGAGTTCTCTTCTATGTTTTAATAACTTTCTGGTGTCCAGAGAGAAAGGGCATGGGAAATTATCTTTGGTTCCACTAGAGATGAGAGAGAAACACCTAATCTCTTCCATTTCACTATACTAAAATTCTGTGCAGAAAGATGCTTGAAATTATTGTAGAGACTGAATCTTTGCTGCTTGTTATGAATATTGCAGGGCATAAGCCTTCCATTCGTAGGTTTATCAGCTTTTATGATTGGGAGCGATAGGGAGGCAGCATTGCAGTCCTTAGTCCCAGGTGTGGTCTAGAATTTATCCTGTATTTAAGTCACTTTGGAATAGAAGTTTTTTTTCTCAGACAGGATACACTGTATATTTTTAAATCTCCCATAGCCATAGTGCAGAGATATAAATAGAAGTAGAGATAAGAGATGTCTTCTGCCTTTCAAACTCTTCCCAAGTTCATGTGCTGCTTTAACTTCATTCACATAGAGCAGTCTGTTTTATTACTCAGGATATGGGCTAGGTTAGGATGCTGTCACAAACCACCAGTCACTGAGGACTTCCTAAAGAGAAGCCCCAGGGAGTGTTCCTCTCCACCACCCTTCCCTCACCTCTCTGTGGAATTAGGGGAGAGCAGCTATGGGTTGCATGACCCTCATGCGGATTTCTTCTTGCTTCTCAGGCTTCTCTGCCTCTGTCTCCTTCATTGCACCCCGGTGGTGGAATTTCCCCCTGGCTCAGTCTTTTGCACTTTTCTCTCTGTTCACTTTGTTCCTCAGAGAACTCCTCCTCTATCTTGGTTTCTTTTCATCTCTATGGAGATGACTTTTAAAACTATGGTGTTTATTGTGAAATCTTTTCTAAACAATATACGTTACTTCCAACTGTTGCTGATTTCGATCTAATAGTTTTATCAATATATCTTTAGATTGCATAGAATGAGAAAACCTGGGAATTAGAAGAATCTTCAAAGTCAGTTTTTCCAGCTTTATTTCTACTTTGACAATCTGTTTCTATAGCGCTGATGAATATTTTCCTTGAATATTGCTCTGACAAGTAGCTCAGATATCTAATTTGGGAGATGTCTAATTCTCTTTCTTTTTCTTTTTTTTTTTTTTTTTTTTTTAGAAACAGGGTCTCACTCTGTCACCCAGGCTGGAGTGCAGTGGTGATCATAGCTCACTACAGCCTCAAACTCTTGGGCTCGAATGATCCTCCCACTTCAGCCTCCCAATTAGCCAGGTCTACAAGTGTGCCACCACACGTGGCTAGTTTTTTAATTTTTTGTGAAGACAGGGTCTCATTATACTGTTCAGGTTTGTCCTGAAGGCCTGGCCTGAAGTAATCTTTCAGCCTGGGCCTCCTAAAGTGTTAGGATTACAGGCGTGAGCCACTGCACTCAACCTCATTATCTGTTTTGACAGTACATTCAACCATATGTTAACAGAATTTCAGATCCTTGCAAAGTTTACTTTCTGTTCTGAATTTTGGAATAACAGAGTATTTATTCTGCCATCTACCTTAAAAATAATCAAATATTTGAAGATGTCTCTCATTTTGCCACATGCTCTCTTTCTTTTGCTAACATTCTCTCTCTTTCAGTCTCTGATTTTTTGGGTAGACACCTGCAAATATCCTCTAGTATATGACATGGTTCATAGTTTTCAGACTCTCAGTTTCTTACCTATAATATGAGCTTCACCAGGGAAGGGCTGCTGTCTTTCTCATTTTTGACCCTGCAACATGTAGTATGGTGTGTGTCACTTTGTTCTAGAACCTGGACATCTATTGAGTAGATGTTTGAATGAACACATCATGGTCACAAAACGTTTTGATGCTCTAGGCTTCTCCAGTGGCTTCTATATTGCTTACAACTGGGTTCGGTTGAACCCAGTTTTCAAGATGTAGTCTGACTTAACTTGGAATGGAGTGGTACCAGATTCTGCTGATCTGGAATTTGGTTTCCATTAAGATAGTATTAGTAGATTTTGGGAATTTGTACTTATGGCTCACTGAGCTTGCAGTGAAGGCAGAAAAACCATGAAAGTGTCTTGAGTCAGGTGTTATGTTTCTGTATTTATTAAGTTGATGTAGAGTCATTGAATTAGTCAGGATTCTCTAGTAAAACAGAATGTATATGTGTATATACATATACACACACACACACATATATACAAATATGTATATATAATAATATACAATATATAATAATATAAAAATATATAAACACATATATGTGTATATATGTGTATATATATGTGTATATTTGTATATATGTGTGTATATACACCTATATTTGTATATTGGTGTATATATACATATATGTATGTGTCCAAATATATACATATATGGACATATGTATGCATTTATATATATTCATATATATAAATACTATATGGATTTGCCTCATATGATTATTGATGCTGAAAAGTCCTGATTTGCAGTTGACAAGCTGGAGACCCAGGAGAGCCAGTGGCATGATTTCAGTCCAAATGCCAGCAGGCTTGAGACCCAGGAAGAGCCAATGTTTTAGTTTGAGTCTGAAGGCAAGAAAAAACTGATGTCCCAGCTCAAAGGCGAGAGGAGTTCCTTCTACTCGGCCTTTTTGTTCTATTCAGGCCTTGAGCTGATTGGATGAATCCCACACACATTAGGGATGGTGATCTGCTTTACGCTGCCTACTGATTAAAATGTTCATCTCATCTAGAAAGAACCTCACAGACACACCAGAACTGTGCTTGACCAAATATCTGAGCACCCTGTAGCCCAGTCAAGTTGACACACAAAATTCACCCTCACAGACATACTTTAGTTTATCAAGATATTTTTGAATTTGTGTATTTCTCCTTTTGGTTTTTCAGGTTTTTCTTTATATATATTGAGGCTACATTATTGGATGCATACAAATTTAGAGTTGTTGTATAGTCCTGGAAGATCAATCTTTTGTTACTATGGGATGACTCTATTTATCTCTAGCCGTGCTTATTGTATTAAAGTTTAATCTATCTGATATGAGTATAATAATACCAGATTTCCTATGGTTAATGTTGCATGTTATATATTTTCACATTTTTTTTTACTTCAAACTCTTTAATATTTTTATATTTAAGATGCTGCATATAGAGGTTTAAAAAATCCAGTTTGATAAACTTTGGCTTTTAACTAGAATATTTAGTCTACTTACATCTAATATAGTTATTGCTATATTTGTATCAGTAGTAAAATACATCCATTATCTTAATATTTGTTGTTATTCATTGATTTTCTCATTGCCTTCTTTTGCATTAATCAAATATTTTTATTATTCTAGTTCCAACAACCTGTTAGCTTGGTAGTCATCATTCCCTTAAACTTCTTTTTGTGGTTACTCTGATTACAACATTTCTGTATAGTCGAATGAGTACTTTTACTACTTTATCAACAATATCATGCATTTAGAATATCTTAACTCTTTTAATCAAATTTTTATGCTATCATTACCATGTATTTAATTCTTGGTACATTTTAAAACCAGCAGTGCAACAGTAATAAATAACATGTATTATTGTCAGTACAGTAATTATTTGTGCAGATTTACCCAAAATCATTCTGGTATTTTTTATTTTTCTGCATTCTATCTAGAATAGTTTTTCTTCTCTCTTAAGACTTCCTTTTATTTTTTTTTTAAATGTGGGAATGCTGGTAATGAATTCTATCACTTTTTGTCAGTTAGAAAAAATATTTATTTTGGATTTACATTTGAATGTGAATATTTCCACTGGGTAGAGAATTCTATGTTGATACTCTTTTCATCTGGCACTTTAAAGATATCTTTCCATTGCATTCAGGCCTCCACTGACTTTTTTGAAAAGTAAAGTGACAATCTTATTATTACTTTTTTGAAGATGACATATCTTTTTCCTCTGGCTGCTTCAAAAACTTTGTCTTTGAGCAGTATTACTATTATGTGTCTAGATATAGTTTCTTTTTTTGTCCAGCTTGGGATTCTTAGAAATTCTTCATTTTGTAGTTTGATGTCTTTTGAAAGTTTTGGAAAATTCCCAGTCAGAATATCCTCAGATCATGTTTCTATCCCCTATTCTCTCTGTTCTCCTCAATGAGAATCCAGTTACACGTATGATAAACCTTTAACCGTATATATCTTTTTATGCTCTTTTCTGAAATTTTAAACTTTTCATCTCTCCATATGCAGTTTTCATATTTTCTACTGACCAGTTTCCAGCTTACTATTACCCTATGTTGCTGTTTCTAATTTTCTCTTCATTTGTTGAATTCTGAATTTACTATATATTCAAATTCTAGAGTTTTCATTTGTTTCTTTTACATATATTTCACTTCTTTAGTGAAATTCTCCATCTTGTTATCTTTTTAATGTACATGTTAATCAGTTAAAGTCCAAATCTAATAGTTCTAATATCTGGATCATCTGTTTTTATTTTCTATTTATTTCTTTTTGTTTTCAATAATTTGATATTATCTTCTGCCATAACCACTAATTTGTTATTGAATGCTAGATATTGTAAATGAAAAATTGTAGAGGATCTGGATAAGGTCTTCCTTCAGGAGGTAGCAGTTAGAGAAGGAGCAGATGGTCTTGATCCAATCAGGGACCGAGATACTTTTGAGGCTGAATTTCAATCTTTATAAGGTTTAGTATATTTTCATTGGTTTGTCCCATCAAATATAATCCTTTAGAAGTCAAATGAAAACTTAGTGTGTACCAAGACCTGTCTTCCCTGCCAGGCTCTGGACTCTAATTATTGTCTTTTCTCACTCTGGGCAGCTTAGGAATTAGCCAGTGTTTCAAGGGGAAAGGTACAGAATATCAGGTTTACTTTAATACATTTCTCTTTTCTTCTGGATCTTGGCTATTTAAATTCTGGCTGTTTTGTTGTTCCATGAGATCTTCAAGTAGCTGTGTATATTTCCTCTAGCATTTATAGTTATTCTTAGCAGGTGGGTTGGTCCTGACACAAGTTACTACATTATATAGGGAGCTGAAGTCACAAATTAATTTTTAAATAATCTGTTTTATGTTTATAAGAATACATTAAATATTAGTATTTTATAGTTATTAGATGATTATTTGAGTACATCAGGAAGATGTGTGAGTAAGAAATGAACAAAATGAATAATAAAGTTGAATAAGAAAATGGTCAATCAATATATTAATTAGTCTTCCCTGCTAGAATGAACTAAAGTTTAGTCAGGACGCATACACAAATGTAAATCTATTTGGAAATGCTTCAAACTACAGTGAAAAATAAAATGATTTAATACTTAAAATAACATTCTATGTTGGATACATTCATTGGGCTTAGAACATATTTCCAAATGCTTTTTTCTAACTCTGTGTTTCTTCATTATTTATGATATCCAAGTAAACAATCTAATTGTCATATTTTGGTTTTATAAAAAAAAGTTTAAGTAAAAAATTTCATCCATAGAATTATACTTTATTGTAAAATGCTTTTAAGTCCCTTCCATAGAACCATTATCACAGAACACCCCTTTGATCCAGTATTTGAGCCAGTATCTGACATACAGGGTAAGCACTTAATGAATGATATCTGTCATTGTATTTGGGCTGAGTATTGTCAGTCAATACTATTTGAATTAGAGTACCCCAGGGGACCTAGTTCTCATCTAATGTTGCTCTCACAATTTGTCCAAACGGAACTTCCTAGTATAAAAATAATTATAATTTTTAAATTTCTGGACTTAATTTTGAAATCTGGACTCTCTTTTGATGGCAGAATGAAATCTTAAAGCATGTGAGGTAATCACAAATGTGCTATTTTCTTTTTTTTAAAAGCACCTAAAAGAGAGCTAACGAAATATAATATTTTCTACGAATAAAAGTACTCTTAATAACTCAGAAATTAAAAGCCTACTGTGAATTGTAAATTTACCTTTTACGTGGTGAAAAAGCTAATTTAAACATCACATTTCAGGCCAAGTGAGGTGGCTCATACCTGTAATCCCCGTACTTTGGAAGACCAAGGCCAGAGAATCTTTTGAGCCCAGGAGTTTGAGACCAGCCCTGGTAACACAGGGAAATCCCATCTCTTAAAAAAAAAATCACATTTCAGTAATTTTGGCTAGTATGATCTTGTTTCACTGTAGTAGTGCTGATTGTCTTATGAAAAATAAAAAATATTGACTAGTCATTCATTCACTTTTTAAAAAACGAAACAGAAATGTATTCCTCACAGTTCTAGAGATGGTGAAATCCAATCAAGTGGTCAGCAGATTCAGTATCTGGTGAGGCTTGCTTCCTTGTTCATAGACAGCCATGTTTTTACTGTATCCTCACATGGCAGAAGGGATGAGGGAGCTTTCTGTGGTCCCTTTGACAGGGACGGCACTAATTTCATTTGTGAGGCCTCTGCCTTCATGACCTAATCACCTCCCAAGGTCCCACCTCTAAATTGCATCACATAGGGAATTAGATTTTTATTATTTTATTTTATTTAAGTTCTGGGATACATGTGCAGGATGTGCAGGTTTGTTACATAGGTAAGTGTGCGCCATGGTGGTTTGCTGTACCTATCAACCTGTCACCTAGGAATTAAGCCCAGCATGCATTAACTATTTTTCCTAATGCTCTCCCTCCCCCGGTTCCCCTATCTCACAGGCCCCAGTGTGTGTTCTTCCCCTCTCTGTGTCCCTGTGTTCTCACTGTTCAGCTCCCACTTATAAGTGAGAACATGCGATGTTTGGTTCTCTGTTCCTGTTTTAGTGTGCTGAGGATAATGGCTTCCAGCTCCATCCATGTCCCTGTACAGGACATAATCTCATTCCTTTTTATGGCTGCATAGTATTCCATGTTGTATATGTACCACATTTTCTTTATCCAGTCTATCATTGATGGGCATTTGGGTTGATTCTATGTCTTTGCCATTATGAATAGTGCTGCAGTGAACATACATGTGCATGTCTCTTTGTAATAGAATGATTTATATTCCTTTGGGTATATACCTAGTAATGGGATTGCTGGGGCAAATGGTATTTCTGCCCTTAGGTCTCTGAGGAATTGCCATACTGACTTCCACAATGGTTGAAGTAATTTATATTCCCACCAACAGTGTAAAAACATTCCTGTTTCTCGAGATCGCGCCATTGCACTCCAGCCTGGGAGACAGAGTGAGACTCTGTCTCAAAAAAAAAAGAAAGAAAGAAAAAGTTCCTGTTTCTCCACAGCCTCACTAGGATCTGTGGTTTCTTGACTTTTTAATAATTGCCATTCTGACTGATGTGAGATAGTATCTCACTGTGGTTTTTATTTGCATTTCTCTAATAATCAGTGATGTTGAGCCTTTTTTCATGTTTGTTGCCCACATAAATGTCTTCTTTTGAGAAGTTCATGTCCTTTGCCCACTTTTCAATAGGGTTGTTTGCTTTTTTCATGTAAATATGTTTAAGTTCCTTATAGATTCTGGATATTAGATCTTTGTCAGGTGGATAGATTGCAAAAATTTTTTCCCATTCTATAGGCTGTCTGTTCACTCTGATGATAGTTTATTTTGCTGTGCAGAAGCTCTTTAGCTTAATTAGATCCCATTTGTCAACTTTTACTTTTGTTGCAATTGCTTTTGACATTTTTGTCATGAAATCTTTGCCCATGCCTATGTCTTGAATGGTATTGCCTAGATTTTCTTTTAGGGTTTTTATAGTTTTGGGTTTTACATTTGAGTCTTTAATCCATCTTGAGTTAATTTTCGTATAAGGCATAAGGAAGGGGTCCAGTTTCAATCTTCTGCATATGGCTAGCCAGTTCTCCTAGCACCCTTTATTAAATAGGGAATCCTTTCCCCATTGCTTGTTTTTGTCAGGTAACCAAAACAGCATGGTACTGGTACAAAAACAGACACATAGACCAATGGAACAGAATAGAGAACTCAGAAATAAGACTGCACATCTACAGCCATCTGATCTTTGAGAAACCATTCATTCACTTATTGATTGATCTATCCATTCATCTATCTAGCCATCCATTCATCTATCCATCATTCTGTCCATTTCAGAAATATATACTGAACATTGATTATGTGCTAGACACCGTTCCAAAGGTTGCAGGTACAGTTGTGAACAAAACAGGTTTAAAGAAATAAAAAGCCCTCAACCTGCATGGAGCTCACATTCTGGTCGGGGGGCGGGGCAGAAAGACAATCAACAAAATAAATGAATAAATAATCTTCTACATTGGGTGGGAGTGTGCTGCAGTTTCAAAAAGGATAACCATGGAAGGCTGAATTAAGAAGACATATTTGATTGCAGATTTGAAAGAAGTGAGGTGGCAGCCATGTAGATATTTGAGCGATAAGCATGCCAGGCCCAGAGGGAACAGTAAGTGCAAAGGCCCTGAGATGAGAATGGCCCTGGTGTGGTCAAGGAATAAGAGGCCACTGAGGCTGGTGTTGAATGAATATGGGGGACAGTGGTTGTCAGGGCTGGACCGAGGGTTTTTTTTTTTTTTTTTTCTGTTTTTGTTTTTTTTAGAGGGAGTCTCGCTCTGTCACCCAGGCTGGAGTGCAGGGATGCAATCTCGGCTCATTGCAACTTCTGCCTCCCGGGTTCAAGCAATTCTTTCCAAGTAGCTGGGACTACAGATGCCCGCCATCACACCCAGATAATTGTATTTTTAGTAGAGATGTGGTTTCACCATGTTGGTCAGGCTGGTCTTGAGCTCCTGCTCAGGTGATCCACCCCCCTTGGCCTCCTAAAGTGCTGGGATTACAGGTGTGAGCCACCGTGCCCAGACTGGATCTAGGTTTTTTGAGGCCTTAAGCTAATATAAATACAAAATACAAAATCAGGTATAATAAAAAATATTGATTTAGAGTGAGAAAATCTCTATAAATTATAATTTTGGAAATTTGAAAAATACCCCAAACATCCCAAAATTCAGAAAAACAACACAATGTCTTCATTTTGCTGAATGTGCCTTTATAATATGTTTTCTTTATTTATTTTTGGCCTTTTATTTTTGATTGCCTCTCATATAACAATTATTTTGTTACAAAATTTTCTAAAGAGAGACTTAGATAATTCAGTTTTTCCTTTGGTATAGTTAATTAACATTAATTTAAGAATTATGGTAGCTTAGAAAAAATTTTCACCTTTGTGACTTCACAATGTCACATAAACATTTAGAATGGTCAACCTTGGAAAAACTTCCGCCAAGTTTCTTTCATATATGAACTGTTACAGATATACTTGCCATAAGTAGTGCTGCTATAAGTAGGTTTATGCTCTATAAGCACAGGAATTCTAATGCATTTTATTCTGTGAAATCCCCATGAAAAAAGAAAAATATGTTTATTATACTTACTAAGTATAATAAGCATATCATGTCATACATGTATGCATCAACTCCTAGTCAAAACAGAATTTATCACCGCTCAAGAATATGAGGAGTGTATGTATATATTATATATATTATATATCAAATATATAAACTAAAAAAAGGACTATGCAAATATATATTTGATATATTATATATAATATACATATACACTCCTCATATTCTTGAGTGGTGATAAATTCTGTTTTGACTAGGAGTCAAACAACAATATGATATGTTTATTATATATAATAAAATAATCTATATCATATATATAAAATGAAATATGTAATAAAATGTTTTACATATAGATACATATACATATACATATACATATACATATACATATACATATACATTTACTTGATACTCCTCGTACTCCTGATGGGAGATATATTCTCTTTTGACTAGGAGTTGTTGAATACTAAATCTTACACATATAATTTTACACGTCTGATGATTGGGAGAATTCTGCACAGGCTAACTTCTAGCTCTGTATTTCAAACCTCCAATCTCTTCCACAATCCACACACTTCTAGTGCCAGGTGCTTTAGGATGTGATCATGTTGCCATGTGACCTCGGGCCCTAGATTCTTATGTTACGGCACTGGGTGGATCTGCATTCCTGACCACCAATAACTGAACTCCATATAGAAGTAACTATGAATCACATAAATAGACTCCAGGAAACACAAACTCATGTAGTTGCACCTGATTGCCCCTTATCTGGCTCCCAGCAGTGCCATCTGATATGAGGCAAAGTGCGATGGAAGGAATGTTAAAGTGGAGGAGATGATGGTCTTAGCCCCCGTGGCTAAAATATTTGACTTTTATAAACTGAAAAAAAAAGGACTATGCAAACACATTTCTAGTGCTACTCCTTGGGATGAACTGTGCAAGTGAGGTGAGCTGAAGCTTGTTTAGCTTCATGGTAAGTTGGCCTCTGCTGGTGATGTGAGGCCAGGGAGGTAATGGGGTAGATGTGTAAAGATTAGGCAGGGCCCTGAAGGCCTTGGGAACAACTGGCTTCTGTGTCTTCAGATGAAGAGCTAGTGGATGGCCTTGAGTAGAAGAGAGAGATAAGACTTGCGGTAGGCAAAATAATACCGCTTGCCCCAGTGACGTCCCAGAACCTGTGAATACATTACCTTACAAGGCAAAAGGAACTTTGTGGATGTGCTTAAGTGAAGGGATCTTGAGGGTGGTGAGAATATCCTGAATGATGGAGGTAGGCCCAGTGTAACTGCAGGGATCCTTATCAGAGGGAGGCAGGAGGGTCAAGGTCAGAGAATGAGATGTGACAATGAAAGCAGAGGTTGGACTGTTGTGGGCCATGAGCCAAGAGATGTGGGCAGCTTTTAGAAGCTGGAAAGTCAAGAAACAGATTCTTCCCTAGGGTCTCTAGAAGGAACTCAGCCCTACTGACACCTTAATTTTAGCCCTGTAAGACCTTTTTCAGACTGCCGACTTTCGGAACTGTAAGATAATGTTTATGTTGTCTTATGCCACTAAATTCATGGTAATTTGTTAGAGCAGCAGTGGAAAACTGATAGAATTCTGAAAGGAGCATTCTGGCCGCTCGTTGAGAATAGATGGTAGGGCAAAGGGGCAGAAGCATTGAGACCAGAGGGGAGGCTATTGCAGTAGCCTGGGCAGCGGGGATGGTGGCTTAGACCAGGGTGTGTGCAGAGGAGGCCTGAGAAGTGGCGGATTCTGAACATTTACCACCTTTCTTTTCTGCCTCAAATCCTGGCCCCCTTGTATCTCTTTTTAAAGCCTTATTACCGGAATGTGTCATAAATAGGTAAATAAAGTGAGGCTCCTATTTTTTTGTTGGTCTTTTCACACTTGGACTGATATTAGAAGGAACAGCTGAGATGAGACTGTGGTGATGTCCTCTTTTAGTGTCCATATTTTTTACTCCGTCTTAGATGGCAGACTGCCTCCACCAAATTCCTTTTCATTACATACTGTGGTGTAGTTTGGGTCAGGTGCCCGGAAAAATAACCCTGCACACTCCATGGTTTGTATATGGCTACGTAAAGCTCCCTTCAGAAATGCCTGGGACAGGCAGGGATGCTTTTTGGCCACCTGTCTGGATGTGATGTTCCTTTCCTCCAGTTGCCGTGGCTCTCTGGCCTCTCTTCTGCGTCCTTGCTGTGCACATATCTGTGGGCATGAAACCACTTTGAAGGCAATCATTGTCTTGTTTGTCTTTGTTTTGTCTTTGCTGACTAGCTATTCTAGCTAGATGAGCAGCTCTATTAGCCTTGCTCAAACGAGCTCAATAAATATTTTTGGGATAAATCACTTTACCTTGGCTCTAGTAAATTTTATTTGCCATATGGATTCAGGGAGCTGAGATGCAGAAACCAATATGTATTAAAGAAACTCAGTTTATAGCCACATGCATCTTAAAATTACAAACACGAATTGAAAGCTTCCTGTGCAAGCCCTGAGGTATCAAGCAGAGAAGTGCTCTCTTCAGAGCTCTTTCTTGCCTGTCTTTCTTTTATGCCTGGAGTTGTTTCCTCTCATTTTATGATAGGAGGCTTTCTTGGCCAACCCTTAGGTGGCCAGCCTGTGTTTCACAGAGAAAAATTAAATGTCCTCTAGCTTCTAGACTCTTACAATCTTTGGGGCAGATGCTGATTTTTTTTTTTCTCTTTGAGTAGAGATGATACAGAAAGAAATGACTATTTCTCATCTGTAGAGAAAGCATTCTGTGTGGTCCAGTCCATAAAAATGCATTTTTTTTTGCTATAGATAATCAAATCGTAAAAGAGTATAGATAGAAAAGAACAGATTAGAACAGGCACATGTAAGAAAAGTTTCCAAGAAAGCAGTCAGTTTTGGACAGGAGTATTCTTAGCGAACTGCCCAAGGTCTCCAAGGAGAGAGGAAACACGCCCTACAGGAAGGCCTTCCCAGTGCAGCAGAGACCAACCCTGGAGATGATGAAGCATGGGAAGTCACTGGGCCACGAGGTTGTTTGGGATGGGGTGTGTGATTTGATGTACATCTGGAGTATTGCATTTGATGAGAGGGCTCTTCCCCCTCTCTTTGACCTTTGGACTAAGGCACACACCAATTTGCAGTTTCCCAGTCATCTATGCACTGTACCATCACCATCTCCTTATATCTAGAATCTTCTCCGAGCTTCTTTTATAAGGGAGGCAGTTCTGTGTTTGCATTCTGACTCTACTGCATAATCTTGCTAGGACTCTGTTTCTTCCCCTGTAAAGTAGGGCTGATAACAGTATGTACCTAATGGGATTGTTCTGAGGATTAATAAATAATGTGTGTGAAACACTTCATGTAGTATCTAGCTTGTATTAAATGCTCAATTAATGTTAGCTATTTCTATTATTATAATAAGTCTTAAATCTCTAGTCATGAATCTTTACTTATAGAAAGCTACATGCTGAGGGTTTATATGCAGATTTTATTAATTTTATGTGTAATTTGTATAATCCAGTTCATGTATCCTAGAACAGGAATGAATAATGAATTGGTAAAAATTTTACATTTCTTTGTGAAGCTATAGTGAGCCCTGGAAGGAATAAAGCTCTCAAATCAAATTTTCCAGCTATCTGGACCTGATGAGCAAATCGGCTCAGCCAAGAGAACAACAAACCCAAGGCCCTTTAGTATTTGTTTGAATCCCCTAACTTTGTTTCCAAGCTCTCTTGTGAGGAAAGCATAAAAAAATTGTGGGAAGAGTTTTTTTTTCCTTCTGTTCTCTTTGGTTTTCTGCTTAAATGTCAATAAGTCCCAGAAGCTGCAGGTCACCACTGGGTTTCAATAGGAAACCCCAACTTGGGACACATTTTTCAATTGTATCAGAATGTGTTCTTGGAGTCAACTCAGGAAATCTTGGAGGCTGAGGTACTCTTTTTCTTTAAAGCTCTCCCCACTCATTGTTCTTTCCTCATGTCTTTAATGAATTGCTTTGGCTTCCAACTACATGGACCAGATTATGAAGAATGAAAGAAAATTAGGAAAGGAAGAAGCTTAAGTTATTGATTTAGCTTGAGGAAATTTTTCAGAGGTTTCTGACCCAACCCAAAAAACCCACAATCACCCTAAACCCCAAATGACATTTCACGTTTGGAGACATTCTTCAGCTTTTGGATCGGTACCAGTCTTGCTCAGGAAATATCAGTCTCTATCACTGTTTTATAAGGGACCCTGAATGCTCCATGGTGCTTCATCATTTCATAATTTTGAGGGTCTACAGCCAAGTGCCTGAGGCTGTTTTCTAAACCACATTTGGTGAAGGACAAAATGCTCTGGAGTTAATTAAAGAAAGACTGTTGTATTTGTTAATTAGGGATTCATACTTGCTGTGATCGCTCGTGGGTCTAGTGGAAACTTGCTAACTCTTCCCTTTACTCTTGCTCTTATTAGCAGAGCTCATGCGTTCACTACCTAATCTTAAATACTAAGGTGTTACAAATTGTTCACAAACTGATTTTTAGGAAAAGGTTGTAAATGGCCTGTTTTCTTTTGCCTACTGGAAGTGGAAGTTGGATAATGTATAATTTATTATATTATGATGGAGAAGAGGCCAGGTTAGGAGTTGGGTGTTGCCTTTGAGGACCTGGAGTAGAATCAATGGGCATTTGCCAATTTCCATTGAAAATATTGAAAAAATTTCTTCAAGATCTTCTTGGGAAATAATCATATTAGCAAATTTAAGACTGACTATTCAAGCTTGAGTGATTTCCTTTTTTGCCCATTTACTATTTTTCAGTTTTTTTAAAAAAGGATTTTTCTGGTATTTTTCTGTTTACAATGTATTTTCCATATATTTCCTCATTAAATGATTATAACACACGGTGGCATTATTTTACTGAGAAACCATAAGTAAGGAGAGGTATGAGTTAAAATGTACTTGTATAGGTACTTGCGGAAGGATCATTGGCTCTTGTTGCCTCATGGTCCAAGCGTCTTTTTCTTTTATGAGGACTTTTTTTTTTTCTTGAGACGGAGTCTCGCTCTGTCGCCCAGGCTGGAGTGCAGTGGCGCGATCTCGGCTCACTGCAAGCTCCGCCTCCCAGGTTCACGCCATTCTCCTGCCTCAGCCTCCATAGTAGCTGGGACTACAGGTGCCTGCCACCACGCCTGGCTAATTTTTTGTATTTTTTGTAGAGATGGGGTTTCACCATGTTAGCCAGGATGGTCTTGATCTCCTGACATCGTGATCTGCCCACTTCAGCCTCCCAAAGTGCTGGGATTACAGGCGTGAGCCACCGCGCCCGGCCTATGAGGACTCTTTCATTAAACTCTCATTTTTATTTTTTTATTTTTTTATTTTCGAGACGGAGTCTCGCTCTGTCGCCCAGGCTGGAGTGCAGTGGCGCGATCTCGGCTCACTGCAAGCTCCGCCTCCCGGGTTCACGCCATTCTCCTGCCTCAGCCTCTCCGAGTAGCTGGGACTACAGGCGCCCGCCACCACGCCCGGCTAATTTTTTGTATTTTTAGTACAGACGGGGTTTCACCGTGGTCTCGATCTCCTGACCTCGTGATCCGCCCGCCTCGGCCTCCCAAAGTGCTGGGATTACAAGCGTGAGCCACCGTGCCTGGCCTAAACTCTCATTTTTATGGGTCCTAAAAATCTTCCTAACAGGGGAACAACACCTTAATTGAACTTAAAAGTTTCTAGCAGGGGGCCAGACATGGTGGTTCATGCCTGTAATTCCAGTACTTTGGGAGGCCAAGGTGGGAGGATTGTTTGAGACCAGGAGTTCGAGACCAGCCTGAGCAACATAGTGAGACCCTGTCTCTACTTATTTAAAAAAAAAAAATTCTAGCAACATAGTATTATGTCCCTATCATCTTTTAAACTTGTTTCTTAGTGATCTGATTACACTTTTGGATGTTCTGTCTGTATCTCCCCTTTCCAAATGGAAAGACAAGCATAAGTGGATATAGTTTTGTTTTTAATCATAAACCAGGAGTGACTTTAACAAACCATCAGCTCTATGAGATAATTCTTTTTTTGCAGGGAAGTTAGGAGCTATAGATTAATTATTCTGAAACTGGGTTATTCTTTTTGATACATGTTCCCTAATATTTAACTGATTTATAAATATTTACTTCCTAAAATAAATGAGATATCCTCATTTAATTATCTTGGGGAATATAACTGGAAGTACATGGCTCAAAGATAAGCATCCAATGAGTGCTTCATTGCTATCCTATTTGGTTGAGGAAGGCATCAAATTATATTGGATTTTATGATTTTGGGGGATTTAAGGTTATTTTCATCATCCTATATGGAGTAGCACTTTGAAGGCTTACTTATCTATTTTTCTATATTCTGGAGCAGATTCAAAACAAATGTCTAAGAGATTTCTGCCTCTGCTGATGGCTGTTATCTTGGATCACTAGAATGACAAAGGATGGCTTCCTTCCTATCCAGGCACATGTTTCTGTTAGTTTCCTCAGGTGTCAAAAAATGATACAAATGCTATTACCAACTTGATCTTCTTTTGGGTCTTGTACTCAGCCAGCAATACAGTGTAGCAGCATTCCAGGTATGTTCCAGGAAGTTCAATCTCAAGTTCATGGTCACATAGTATTTATTGCAGTGAAGTTGATAGAAATAAGAATGATTACTCAACAAACACATAGCTTATGCATTCATTCAAATATTCCAAAATATAGTCCTGGATTTAATCAGATCGACAGAGAATGAGTCCAGAGACCCTATCGTAGGCCCCTCTGAATTGTGTCCTGAGATAATATCCTTAGGGTTGTTACAAAACATAGCTCCAAAAACCTTATTTTATGTTCTTTATATCAAATAATGACTTCCTTATGAGGATTTCTTAGGTAAATTAATGCCTGAGGCAAGAATTACTAATAATTGTACTTTTCCTGAGAAACTGATTAATTATTACCTACCAGAACTGCTAATAATTGTACTTTTACTGATAAATTGACTTTATTACCTCACAGACTTTGTAAAATAAAGGGCAACAGACAGGCATTCCTTTATTCTGTGGCATTTGTGGCACACCTGGATCAGGTGTGGGGGTCATTGGATTAGCCATTTTTATTATCGTTCTTGACTCTGGTTGATTATCATTCTTCCTTCTGTATCTTCTTCCACTCTACTCTACTTTAAACATTTAAACAAGTATTTTTCCTGTTGTACATTCTTTTTTGTAAAATTTTTTATTTTAATTTTTGTGAGTACATAGTAGGTATATCTATGGGTTATACATTGGATATTTTGGTACAGACATGGAGTATATAATAATCACGTCATGTAAAATGGGGTATCCATCCCCTCAAGCATTTTCCTTTGTATTAGAAACATCCAATTATACTTTGTTATTTTTAAGTGTACAATTAAATTATTATTGACTATAGTCACCCTGTTTTGCTGTCAAATAGTAGGTCTTACTGTTGTACATTCTTGAGTAGCTGTTTTGCAGATGGTCGTTGTCTGTAAACACTTTTGCAGAGATGTCTTTATTTTCCCTTCACACTTGATTATTTGGCTGGGTATAGAATTCTAAGTTTCAAAATATTTTTCTTTAAAACTGAAAATAATCACTCCAATGTCTTCTAGCATCCTTATTGCTGATGAGAAATGTCGTATTGGTCTAATTCTTATGTTTCAGGCTAACCATTTTTTTTTTCGTTTGGAAATTTTTGGAATTATCTCCATGTCCTTGGAGCTCAAAGTTTTATGAAGGTTTGTGGGTTCATTTTCATTCATCCTGATTGGTACTTGGTGGCCCTTTCACTTTGAAGAGTTCCATCTTACTCTGGAGCAGAGCAGTTTTCTTCTACTTATTTGATTGTTTTCACCTATCCATTCTCTATGTTCCCTTACCCTAAGGTTTTTTTTTCCACATTTTCCTCCTATTTTGTCATTTTGATATATATTTTGTGAGATTTATCCAATCTGTTCTTCCCTCTTGTCCATTCTACTTTCCAGTGTGTCCAATAAATATTTTTAATTTCTAGGGACTTTTTCTTGTTCTCTGTTTTCTTTGTTTATATTAGCTTGTTCTTGTTTCATGGATGCCATGTCTTCTTAAATATCTTTGAGGTGCTGGGTACGGTGGCTCATGCTGGCAGTCCCAGCTATTCAGGAGGTTGTGGTGAGAGGACTGTTTGAACCCAGGAGTTCGAGACTGCAGTGAACTACAATTGTGCCACTGCCTACCAGCCTGGGTGACAGAGTGGTATGCAGTGGCACAATCTCAAAAAAAAAAGCATCTCTAAAAAACCTATATATCTATGTATATATATTCAAGGCACTAGTTAGAATTAAAAAGAGAAACCAACACCCTTTTTCTACCTGTATTCAGCATTATTTCTTCTTGTTGGATCCCTCTTTTTTGTGCTCTTGGTTTTTCTCAGCTGTTACTGGTTTGTATTTATAAATAAAGGACTAGATAAATTAGTGCCATCGCAAGGGTCTTTTTCTCTGCCAGGCCTCTCCTTTGAATAGGAGTGAGCAGCCTGCTGACAGAGGCTTTTCTGTGGGTTAGTCAGGCAGTCTGGCAAATCCCACAATGGCCCCAGTGAGGCAGGCTTTACTAGGGGCCAAGTTGGCTATAGCTGCTGTAGAGGGGCAGAGCTCTTCCTTCTCAGGCCTGAATACTCACCCTTGGTTTCCTTCCCTGATGTGTTGCCTACTCTCTTTGTGGGCAAAGAATGGGGTGCGGGAGATCCCAACTGGTTCAGTTATTTTTTTTTTAATTACTCTAAGGTGGTAATATAATTTATCATCAAATGGAGACACTTTTGAGAATGAAAGGGGAACCTATCAATTATTTTGACAAGATAATAGGCATAACCTGGGCCTGTCACCCTGTCCATAACATACTCTCAATCTTCGTATTTACTGACTCTGAATTTAGAGCTGCTCTGGGCTCATTGGGAAGATCACTCTTCTAATTCTTTTGGCTAGAGTTATTTCTATCTTTTTTCTCCCAGTCAAAATGATCTCATCTGCTTTCTATTTTATTCTCTAGGCTTTCTCCAAAATTTATGAACCTCTGCTAGGCACTACTCTTGTTTTCCAGCACTGTTATGTTTTTAATCTTAAAAAATGTATTCTGTAATTTCAGAGGGACCTGAGAAAGAAAGGAGGAAAAAGACAGACTCCACTTGCCATCTTAAACCAGAAGCTCTTTTAGCAATTTTAGTCCACTTTAAACATGCTGACTTACTATATTTTATACATCCTTATATATTGCCTTACTCCTTTTTGGAACTGGACAAATTCAATGATAATTGTGCAGGTGTGAGCTCACACTGGTAAATCATCAACCCCTTGGTGACTAGTTTCCTTTCATTCCTCTTACATATGGAAGGATCCCATGATGCCTATGAAGTATCAGGCATTAGGTCATTGAACCTCTGAGCTATTCTCAATGGAAACAGTTATGGGGGATTTGTCTTCAGCTTCCTCTTTTTCTAGGATGTGATTTATTGCCAAAAGGTCTTTATATCCCCTCATACACTGTGGTAGCACAGAGAAGAAAGTTAATTCCTGCAAAGATAATTCAGGTGTAGCACAGTCAGGTTAAAGACAGAAAACTGTAGCAATTTAGAACCAAAGCCAGTATTTTGCAGAACTTAATGAAGGGATGCTAAATTTTCTGCTAGAATTAATCCAGGAAGACTTAGTTCAGAAAGATGATAATTAATAGAAGTAACAGAGGTAACGATTAAGACTTACTAAGAAGGATTTAGAAGCAAAAGTGTGCTTCCTGGCTCTAATCAGGTTTTGTGGGACAAGAGCAATTTGGATACCTGAAAGAAGGTCCAAACTGACCTACCGTGGAAACTACTTGGCTGCTTTGGGAATGAGCTAGTCCCTATCCTTGTGGAGTGTGGTTACATGGAGATGCTGGACAGGATGGTCTCTTTTTTTTCTTTTTTTTTTTTTTTTTGAGACGGAGTCTTGCTCTGTCACCAGGCTGGAGTGCAGTGGTGCAATCTCGGCTCACTGCAACCTCCGCCTCCCAGGTTCAAGCGATTCTCCTGCCTCAGCCTCCCGAGTTGCTGGGACTACCGGCATGTGCCACCATGTCCAGCTAATTTTTGGATTTTTAGTAGAGATGGGGTTTCACCATGTTGGCCAGGATGGTCTCGATCCATTGACCTCATGATCTGCCTGCCTCAGCCTCCCAAAGTGTTGGGGTTACAGGCGTGAGCCACCGCACCCAGCCCAGGATGGTTTCTGTGTGGCTCACAGAGTCAAGATTCTGGTGTTTGGAGTGGGTAAAATTAGGTACAGAACTATAGAATTCTACTCTTGGATATGCTTCATATAAATGTGAAATTTTAGAAGGATCATCATCTGAATGTATATGAACTAAGCTAAAGCCAATTAATATATAATTAATATATCTGATTTTTGTTTTGCTGCTATAATCTATAAATTACATGCAGCATACCAGTGGTCCAGGTTAACCTTTTGCCATGCAGAAAGAGCCCTCGCTCCTACCATCCCAGTAACATTTTTTGCTTTCCTGTCAGCAATTTTACTACTTCTGGGTTATGGTTGTGTTATATAAATAAATTATCTAGCTTTTTAAGCATTTAGATTCCTTCACCCTTCAAAGTACCACTTTGGGATTTGATGTTTTAATTCTTTTCTTTCAAATTTGGGGCATCAGTAAGAAAGAGAGGATGGTGCTTTTTAGCCAGGGTTTGAGGTGTTTCCTTCAGGTGGGTGGGTGGTTGAGAGGTTGCTTCCTGGTGGGTTCTGGATTGCAAAGTTATAGATTAGGAGCAAGCCCATTCAGGTATCATCAACTGTTGATGCCAGTCCAGTATTGTTCTTATCAGCAATTAGTTGAGCCAGACTAGAAAACAGGAACCATCACAGAGAACTGGCTTTATTAGATAGGCAAGAGGGAAACCATGCAGGTGGTTACTGGACAGACAAAACACCCTACAAATGGTAGAAACCCAGTCATAACCAAAGACAGGGTGTCGTTTGTCAGGAGCAGTCCTTAGAGGTGACCTTTAGTCTCGGGAGTTGAATCACCGGGGCTACGGAGAGATTCCGCCTGGACTTTTGGAAAAAATTTGTTTTTACAATTCATGGTGCCTGGCATGCAAGGGGTGGGTGCTAAAATATATTCCTTCCTTCCTTCTCTCCCTCTTCATCTCCCTCATTTTCCTCATCTCCCTTCTGCTTCCAGCTCTTCTTTTCACTTTCCTTTTGCTCTTCCCTCCTCCATCCCCAACATGTGTCTCCAAATTACTTTCCACCATCCAGTCTCCTTTATCTCTGGTTGTTAAGTGCCTTCTCTACACTCAGACTCTTACTGCAATCCCTCCACCTTTTACCACCTGTCACCTACCCAGTTGGAGAATTATGGGATTAAGGGAATTTAATGGTGAGAGGGTCAAGTCACTCACCATGAGAGTCCAGCATTGACATCTGGTGGTTACCTTGCTGACTCTTTTCTCATCGCTTTCGTCATTCCATCCTAAATCTTTGGTCAACTCTGGAAGTAGCTCTTCAGTAAACATGGAGCAAGAGCTTGCTACCCTTACTACAAAACTTGTTCTGCTGGTGTTTCTGGGGCACCGTCTTATCTTGCCCTCTGCAAATTTTTATTCTGCACTGTCATAATCCTTAGGTTTATTGTCCTTTTTATATTATTATTTGTACTGGTGTTTGCATTTGCTTTCAGAAGAGATTTTATTATTTGGTCACTTCCAGCTAAGGGCAGCTCTCAGTCTCCTGATTATGTGTCATTCCTCTTAATATGCCTGGGCTTACAGATAGCACCTTTGGTTCTAAGACCATAAGGTCTGTGACCTCACTGGCCAGTTCTGTGTGGTTTTTTTTGGCTATGTTATATTTTGTGACTTTGTAGCAACAAACCCCACAAAGCATTCCTTGCCAGGATGCATTTGACTTTGTCAGCTCCTTCTCTTAGGAACCACTTGAAGTTAAGAGAAAGGGTCTTTGCGGTGCTGAAGGGGCATAGAAATTGGAGATACATAATGTTTTGCTTCATGGTTGGCATCAGGAGGACAATGAGAAACATTGTGGCTTTCCATGTTGGGACTTTCCAACACATGTTCCAACATGTACACTGGAAAAAGCCAATGCCCTTCAAATTTGAAAGAAAAGAATTCTTGCAGCCTTAACAACAAAGCAACCTAAGTCATGTTTTTTTAATAAGTTATTTGTTTCTGTGGGCCTACAATTTAATTTCATACCTGATTTCTCTCTCTTTAGAAGCGGAACGGATAGTGAAAGCCAATGACCGTGAATATAATGAAAAGTTCCAGTATGCGGTGAGTGAAACACACATAACACATACATACTGGGATAGGTCTTACTTAAAGACAGTGGGATGCATGTCTTCTAGAACTTTATGACTTCACCAAAAACTTTCTTCATTGGCCCATTTTAACAGCAAGGTGCCATATGTTTCCATACATACAGATCTTAGTAATGTTTACAAACGTATTTCTCTCCCACTAAGAGTAGTTGGTATGCTTGTTGTCATGGGAAGATGATAAAATCTCTTCTTTCTCAAGAATTGATGTTTAGCTCATTTTGGTACCTATTTGGTTAGTAGAATACATAGGAATAATATGAAAATGGACCTTTTTGGTAGCACTTAGTGATGGATGTAGTGACGTTAGCTAGTGGTTGATGAATGGCATTTGAGGGATTTTCTCTGAGCAACTCAGGCTGAATGTAGAAAAATATATGTAAGATAAAGTTCCACTCTCGCCATTCTGGAAGACAGTGTGGAAATTCCTCAGGGATCTAGAACCAGAAATACTATTTGACCCAGCAATCCCATTACTGGGTATGTACCCAAAGGATTATAAATAATTTTACTATAAAGACACATACACATGTATGTTTATTACAACACTGTTCACAATAGCAAAGACTTGGAACCGACCTAAATGCCCATGATTTGGGCATAGACTAGATAAATAAAATGTGGCACATATACACCATGGAATACTATGCACCCATAGAAAAGAATGACTACATGTCCTTTGCAGGGACATGGATGAAGCTGCAAACCATCATTCTCAGCAAACTAACACAGGAACAGAAAACCAAACACTGCGTGCTCTCACTCTTAAGTGGCAGTTGAACAATGATAACACAAGGACACAAGGAGGGGAACATCACACAGCGGAGCCTGTCAGGGGCTAGGGAGCTAGGGGAGGGAATAGCATTAGGAGAAATACCTAATGTAGATGATGGGCTAATGGCTGCAGCAAACTACCATGGCACATGTATACCTATGTAACAAACCTGCACATTCTGCATGTGTCCCAGAAGTTAAAAAATATATATATACACATATATACGTGTATCTATATAATATGTGTGTGTGTGCGTGTGTGTGTGTGTGTGTATATATATATGTGTGTGTGTATATATGAGGCCGGGCGCAGTGACTCACGCCTGTAATCCCAACACTACTTTGGGAGGCCAAGGTGGGCAGATCACAAGGTCAGGAGTTCAAGACCAGCCTGGCCAATATGGTGAAACCCCATCTCTATTAAAAATACAAAAGTTACCTCGGCGTGGTGGTGGGCGCCTGTAGTCCCAGCTACTCGGGAGGCTGAGGCAGGAGAATCACTTGAACCCAGGAGATGGAGGTTGCAGAGAGCCAAGATCGCACCACTGCACACTCCAGCCTGGGTGACAGAGGAAGACTCCTTCGCAAACAAACAAACAAACAAACAAACAAAACAAAAACAAAAACGAGATAAAGTTCCCAGGTCCTGAATGATTGTATTTACAGAATGATTACGTGTGTGGGCTTTAGGCTTGTACTGAACAGTTTATTTTAAGTGAGGATTTTTTTCATTGACATAAGGAATATTTATTGAATGTCTACTAAGTGACTGGCACTGTCGTAGGCTACAGTGGTGAAAAACTTCATGAATTACATCATGGGCCTTCATAAAGATCTTATTCTTCTATGACTCTATCTAAGTTGCTGCCTGGAATCTTTTATAAGCTCTAAGATAGAAAACTGGTAGAGTTGTTTCTGTAGGTGATATGTGGCCTGTAAGACCTGTTATATGATTGAGTTTACCAGCACATTTAATGAAAGAAAGTGTCAATTCAAAGAGGGGTTTGATGGCTACTAAAGCATAGAAATATGAGAGTCCCAGGGGCAAACTTTGGCAGTGTCCATTAGGTACCAGCTAGAGGAGAGAGAATTCTGGTCAGTGGAGTTTTTTGTGTGTTGTTCCTTTAGGCAGATCTTTCCCATATATGGAGATGGATGCATTGGGCTATTATAGCTTGATTAATTATTAATTAATATGAATATGAATATTTAGGAGAGGTATTAATATTTAGAAGAGGTAGCTAACAATTTCTCTTTTTTCATGCTGTGCTAGTCATGCAAACTTGTGATTATAATTTGATTTTCAATGTAGGTTTCCCTGTAGGAATTTAGTACGCCACCTCCATGACAGATTTCTCATTGTAGAACAATATACTGACACTCTGATTTTATTCTTCCGTCTTGTAAGCTTGGTTAAAGTAAGTCTGCTCTTGAGACAAGAAATCCCTCTTAGGAGGCTGATCAACATGCTTCATAGCCTGGGAGAGGGAGGGGCTATAATTCCCCAAGGTGACAAATGTCACCCTGTATGGCCTCCTGACATATGGTCATTCAGCCCTCCTGGTGAACACCAGACTTGGCCCCATGCCTTTCCATCCATTCTACAGCCAGTCCTTTAACTGTAGAGAAAGACCTCTGAAAGCCTTGATCATCAAGTCCCAAATCAGAGAGCTAGATACATGTATGTTTAAGACCTTGAGAAAAATACCCAGCAATAACTCATCTGCTATGGGGTAATTATGCATTTAAGTACTTGGCTGCGTTTACTTGTTTTCCAATATGTAACAAGTATTTTCCTTCTGTGAGTGGTAACCCTATAAGGAAAGCCTTATTTCATTTGAGCCTTGTAAAATGATACGCTCTTTTCAATTTACAATTATTTTTGCTTAATTAATGGAATATTGCAGACTCACAGAGAAGCATGGAGACTAACAACATGCCATTTGCCTACCACCCATATTGAATAGATGTTAACAATTTGCCATTGCTTCAGATCTTTCTTTTAAAAGTCATAAAATGCTAATGATATAGACATGATTTTCTCTTGAGCTTTCATGATATTGAACAAAAGCACGCACATGTGTGGCTGTGGCTGTTTTCTGTTGGGTTTCTTTTTTTTTTTTTTGAGACGGAGTCTTGCTCTGTCGCCCAGGCTGGAGTGCAGTGGCGCGATCTCGGCTCACTGCAAGCTCTGCCTCCCGGGTTCGCGCCATTCTCCTGCCTCAGCCTCTCCGAGTAGCTGGGACTACAGGCGCCCGCCACCACGCCCGGCTAATTTTTTTTTTTGTATTTTTAGTAGAGACGGGGTTTCACCGTGGTCTCTATCTCCTGACCTCTTGATCCGCCCGCCTCGGCCTCCCAAAGTGCTGGGATTACAAGCGTGAGCCACCGCGCCCGGCCTCTGTTGGGTTTCTTAATAATCACAGGGCAGTAGAGGAGTATCCTGTGGCTACAGCAGATTGAACAAGGTAGCTCCATCTCTGAGTTAAAACATACCAACATGGGTTGGGCATGGTGATTCACGCCTGTAATCTCAGAACTTTGGGAGGCCGAGGTGGGTGGATCACGAGGTCAGGAGTTGGAGACCAGCCTGGCCAATATGGTGAAACCCTGTCTATACTAAAAATACAAAAATTAGCCAGGTGTGGTGGTGCGCGCCTGTAGTCCAGCTACACAAGAGGCTGAGGCAGAGGAATTGCTTGAACCTGGAAGGCGGAGGTTGCAGTGAGCCAAGATTGTGCCACTGCACTCCAGCCTGGGCAACAGAGTGAAACTCCATGTCAAAAAACAAAACAAAACACAAAACAAAAAACCAAGATAAAAACAAAATCCACCATGGGTTGGTAAAACCAAGAGTGACAGCAAAAGTGGAGAAAGAAAACTACAGAGCAGAGAGGGGCACAGGTATCCCAGATTAAAGGACTTCCATTGTGGCTCAGAGGGAAGGAGCACCTGCCATGCTCTTAGAAGGAGCGTGGGACCCCCAAATACACCTAGGTGGTGTTGCCTTGGTTTGGGAACACCCAAAAGGATGCCTGGCCATGCAGTGAGCTGTGGACCCTCTCTCAGCCTCAGTGTATTCTGCTATATGTTGGGGATAATCAAAGTACCTATTTAATACAGTTATTGTAAGGAGAAAAGTAGAATAAAATACAACAACCCTATGAGCTAGTCTAAGTAGAGCTGGGATTTGAACCTATGCCTTTCTGATTTTAAGCTTTTTTTTTTTTTAAACCCCTAAATGGAATATCCTTTTAAGAAAGGCAGCATCCTGGTGTCTTTTGCTCAGTCTTGCCCCGCTTTAAAGGATATCACTCCAGATGGAAATGAATTTGGAGAGACTTCAACATATCCCAGGGAGAGTGCTAATAATAATAAAGATAGTGATAATGATAGCTTAAAACAGGTAGGGCTCACCATATGAAAGGCATGGTTCTCAGCACTCTATTAAACTTATTTAATCTTATAACTAGTCCACGAAGTACTCTTATTTCTTACTTTTTTATGATTTTTTTTAGTATATGGAAATGTTAAGCCATTGAGATCTCACTTAAGTGACTTGCTCAGGGTCACATAGATAATAGCTCACATCCATACAGCTTGAACCCAACTGTGTACCAAGTGCTTTGAGCATATTTTAATCTTCCACAAAACTTGCTGAGATGAAGATGGGGCTCTATTTAGTAACTTGTCTAAGCCATGCAAATAAAAGGTAACAAAGCTGGAATTCTAATGCAGATTGGCCAGATTCTAAAACCTATATTTTTTTCATGATGTCATGTGGCTCTTTTGAGCAATCTTGGAAAACAAACAAAATACAAATAAAAAACCAATCAACCAACCAAACAACAACAACAAAACAAACCCCAATCACTTTGCCTTTCCTCACATAACCACTGGTAAACTTCTTATATTCTAAAGACAGAGGTAGATAAAGGAGATACACAATTTTACAATCTGAGGCTAAGAGTGGCCTTAAATATTACCCTGGGCTTTTGCAGGTAAGAATTTAGGAGAAAAATTTACAGATAGCTCTTATAAATTGTGTGATTTCCAGAAACATTAAGCCCGATCAGACAAACTTTTTTCCTGGAAGGCTGGCAGAAGATACTTCAATACCTCGAGAACCTTCATTTATCAACAAACTCTAAAGCTGCAAATCACATTATAGGACATAGCACAGGCTTAAAAATGATCAAAAGCACTTTTGAGAAATAAAGGGTTTAGAACATAAAAGATAAGGTTAACGATTCTAAGTCAAATTAATTTGTAAATTAGACATGGTATTGTGAGAACTGGAAGGTAAAAACATCAAATTATAAGAGGGATTTAGACTGCCAAAATGTGTAAGACAAAATGGGATTGAAGAGTGGAGGGAAAGTGAGCCAAGTGCTAGAATTATTCTTCTCATTAGAAGGGAGTTCAATGTTTTCTTGGTTAATAATAGGAATGAATAATAGAAGTAGAAAACAGTTGTTTTAACATATGTTAATGTTAATAATGGTTAAAAGAAAAATTGTGAGTGAGCCAAACAGCCTGACTCATTCCTGTTACAAGGATTCCAGAGTGAATGGTAGAAGTGGTGAAAACAGTTGAAATTGTATTAAAATATATTAATGTTAAAAGATCAGAAAAAGTGTTAGCTTAATTATAGCTATTTTCTGATTTTGTTTAAAAGTTCAAAAAGATGAGGATGGAAAGCACTGTTTCCCACTGGGTCTTGTTCTCTCACTTTCTGTCACATAGGCCCAGGCATGGTCTATCCTCATTCAATTCTCTTGAACTTTAACAGAATTTGAGAAGGGAAATTAACTAATTTGAGTGATGAGAAACTTATCCTGCCTCAAACTCAGAAACTTCAGTAAAGCCAAAACACTTAATAAATTGTATCTGAATATATTTAATGCACAAAGGTAGATGGGCAGTTTTTAAAGGATTTTTTTCCTGAGTGGAGTTATTGATCCCATTTAGGAAGTGTATAGGCTTATGTAAATTGATGAAGATTTAACCAGTAGTTTTACATGCTTAGAAAGAAAGAGTCCCACCTAAAAATTATGATTCTAATGCTGTAGTTTATTCCTAGAATCTGCAAATGCCTTGTTGATATCCTAGTTATTGGATGAAATCTATTTGCTGCTCCCATGATTTTTTGTGGTTGGTAAAACAATGCCCATTTGGATTTTCCAAAGTGTTCATTCAGTGCAACAGTATGGTTGAGTGCCTCCAACTCCCAGCAGTCAGCGCTACAGTCACACCACTAAGGCTCCCTGCAACATGAACTCCTTTTATTTCCCTCCCGCCCATTTAAACAGGACTTTGTACATTTGCACAGTCAGCAAACTTCTCTTCCCTCTTAACTCAGAATCTAAGTGGTTGAGAGTAGAGTAGAAAAATATGGTTCACCATCATTCTCAGTGTGTGAACCGAGATGGTCACTGGGCCTCTTTAGGCCCCCATCATAATAATGTATCTGTGTTTCTCTGAGAAAAGACTGGCTTAACAGGAAAATTTCATGTTCCTGTGTGTGGGGTGCATAGACCATTCATTGTCCCCTTTTCTTTAATAGAAATAAAAATAATTTTCAAAATTTAATATTCACAACATACCCGTTCTATACCTAGCAACATGTATGTTTGTTGCCTTTTCCTCATTTATTTTCCAAACAGTATTTGAGGGAATGTACAAAAAGCATATAAAGCTCAAAGGGATAACAATACATGAAGAAGCTAGTATAGGCAGAGTATGTTTAGGTGGGCCCCGAAGTGCATGCTACAGGACCTGCCTGCTTAGACTAGCAGTGTGTTGAGTGCTACTGGAGCTATTAAGAAAGGGGGTACAAATTCTGCTTTCTACCTTCAAGGAGCAAATATAATCTACTCAGGAAGAGAAGCCCAGCACACTAGAATGAAACTAGTAATAGGTAAGAATGAAAAGGTGCTGTGAAATTCTAATTTTGTGATGTGGCCTGTAAATGCTAGGGAAAGGAGAGCTCAAAGTACACGAAAGTTTTGCCAGAGGAAATGGGAAATGATTCCTGCCTTGTTTGTTTATTTGTACCACCAGTGTTAGCAAGGAGAGGCAGGAGCGAAAGCCTGTAATCGGACCTTAGACTACAGGCTAACAGAAGTGAGAGTGTGTCATGAGGAATTATGGTTTGGGTAGGTGAGATCAGACTATTTAAAAAAAGAGTTTAAACATGAGGTAATTGGCTGTCAGGACCTGGGGAGTCACAAAGTGAAAAGGGATTTTATTTGCCCTCCATATAAAATAGGCCAAATCCCCAAATGGAAATGGCCAGGTTAACACAGAACATAAGTTGGGTGTGGTGGGAGCTGTAGATTTAGGAATATTGGCTGGAAGGAGACGCTTTAAGCTAGGAGAGAAGTGGGGCTTGTTAAGCAGTGATGGAACTTGCTAAATGTGAGGTATGGGGTGGAAACTCAGTTTGTTAGAGAGTGGGAGGGAAAGAACTTAAGAAGGAACAGAGGACAGCAAGGATTGAGGTGAACAAAGAGAGAACAGTGGAGGAAGGTGTCAAGGAAGGGAACGTCTCAGGAAAGAGGGAGTGGTGAACAGGTTTAATGGTAGGTGCCTAAGAGGTTAAGAACTAAGGGAAAACATCTTTAATAGAAGGAAGTAACTGGAGGACCTCAAGAAAGCCATTTTAATTTTTTAAGAAAGTTGAGGTTTGAAAGTCAGAGGGCAGAAAAAAAAACACAAACTGTAAAAAAAAGAGGGAGTGGGGTAGAGCTAATTCAATTAATAGCTTGCAATAAAGAGAAGAGAAACAGTATAAAAGCTTTCAGGCTGACTGAAATTTGGTCAACCATTTTTAAATCCATCTTTTCACATATTTTGGCTTTTTGGGTATGTATTGAAAATCCATGGAAAGGTAAAACTCCATAAATATTTTCTTTGGGAGACTCTTGGGATGTCACCATGTTGAAACACATCCCTAGACTGATGGGACATTTGGGTCTCTATTCTTGAGCAGCATAGCTGTACTGCCCACATGATGCAGATACTCACCTATAGGGCTGATGACCAGATGTACCAACTAAAGAGTACAGATGATGACAAGCAGTGTGACACGTTGGAATTAGTCATGGAAAGCACCAGAAACTTGCATTTGTTATGGGTTTCTGGTTGTTAGTTGTTGCTTTTTTGTATTGGGGCGTCACCATAGTAATAGTGGCTTTTTAGCAAACATTGAAAATGGCTTCTGTTTTGTGTGCTGTTAATATCTGTGTATGTTATTCTAAGTTTGACATGGCAAAGGTTTTAATTTTTTTCTTTATAAATAATTTACTTGTAGGAGAAAATGTATTTTTTGGATATCTCTCAAATTCATTTTCTTTCTGGATTCAAGAGTATAAAAGCATAAATATTTTTTATCTTTTTGACATCTGATTTGTTTAAATAGTGTTATTCTTTGGCTAAACATTCATCTGATTTCTTGTTTCCCAATTTAGTTTGGCTGTTTTAATCTTTTTTTTTTCTGGCCTCTGAATTTCTTTTCCTAAATGTTCTAAAATGGCACATTAAAGTAATTAAAAATCTAGGTAAGTTCTCTGAGGTATTTGTTTGTTATTTACCTGTTCCAGGCTTCAGATAATTTCAGCATCCTCATAAACTAGTTCCCATTCCATCTGCTTTGAGAAGTAAATTTTAAGTAAAAAAAAAACATACAGATTTGGCTTATTTATTTATTTATTTTTATTTTTACTTTCTTCACTGCAATGGTACAAAACTGAAAAGTATGCAAGCAATATGTAATTGGAATTATAAGAGTTAAAATAAGCAATTTTTGATGATAGAATTTTGCTCTATTATAGCTTGGCTATAATGGAATAAATTTAAGACTGAGAAATGAAAAGATGACATAAAAAGAATAATAAGTTACTTGGAAGAAGGAACTATAAATGGAGTTTCCTTTGTTGGCAAATAGTTCATGAAAATAATCCATAAATCAACTGTGTGGATGAAATTGGGCAAGTTTAGTAACAATTGAGAGGTTAACGGAAAAAACCACTAACCCCAACGGTCTCAAAGTGGTTTTTATCTTGTTTTGCAATCTTCTTTACTGGACCAAATGGTCTGGTTCTGGGAATCTTACTGCTAAAAGATGGTAACAATCATATTTTACATTTTGTTGTCGAAAGATCAAATCATTTATGTAACAAGGTAGTCTTAAATTCATGTCCACCATTATGAAACTAGTGCCCAGATTACTGTCACATTTTACACCTGATTTTCTACGTAGTTTCTTTTTTTGACAAATAAAAATTGTATATATTTATAGTACACAACATGATGTTTTGAAATATGTATAAATTACAAAATGGCTAAATCGACCTGATTAACATATGCCTTGTTTCACATAACTTATCATTTTTTTGTGATGAGAACACTTAAAATCTACGCTCATAGCAATTATCAAATGATATGATTTGGATCTGTGTTCCCACCAAATCTCATGTGGAATTGTAATCGCCAGTGTTGGAGGTGGGGCATAGTAGAAGGTGACTGGATTATCAGGATGAAGTTCTTATGAGTGGGTTAGCACCATCCCCTCAGTGTTGTTCTCGTGATAGTGACAGTGAGTTATCCTGAGATCTGGTTGTTTAAAAGTGTGTAGCACCTCCTCCCTCTCTCTTTTGCTCCTGCTTTAACCATGTAAGATGTGCCTGCTTCCCCTTTGCCTTCTGCCACGATTGCAAGTTTCTTAAGGCTTCCCTAGAAGCAGAAGCCTCTATGCTTCCTGTACAGCCTACAGAACCATGAACTAATTAAACCTCTTGTCTTTATAAATTACCAGTCTCAGGTATTTTATTATAGTAGCATGAGAATAGACTGATACATCAAGTATACAATTTGCAGGTTTATTATAAAAGCAAGCTACTTAGGCATTAAACTTGAAAATACTTTAATACTTTAAAAATGATCCAAGACTTGGGCTATATATGTGTCAATAAATCTGTGTCTATTGCATGAGTGTGTGCACGGGGATAGTGTCGTGGTTGTGAGGAAGTGTATACAGTTTTGTAAGAATGTTTTTGCTTGAATAATGAGACTATTCTCAGAGGAATTAAGCAGAGGACAGCAATCAGAGTCACATGCCAAGACTGGTGATCCAAATCTCTAGCTCCTGATACCCTTGACTTGGTGTCCCTAGCAGTCCTGATTGTACTGGGTTTTATGCGTGCTCCTTGGTTGTCAATTCACATCATTACAGATGTGGCTGTTCAGGTGTCATCAAGGTATGTTATAGATGGTGACATCATTGTGTACCAATTGTCCAAAAGTTTAGGGAAGAAGGGCTTTTTTTTATACAAAAGGAAAAACCTGATTTCTTAGGTACTGCAAGGAAATTAGCTTAAGTATAATACACTGTGGAATCTCAGTGTGGAATTATCCTTTAAAGCTTTTCCATTCAACTCTCTTTACAGAATTCTAACCAACTCCATATCCTGTCTGTGCTTATATCCCTCTAGAAGAGGGGACCTCATTACCTCCCCAAACAGTCTTTTCTGTATTTGGGTAGTTTTAATTATTAGGTAATTTTTCCATCAATTGAGCCAAATTGATATTCTCTTGCTTTATTTTCCATTGTTTTAGCTTTTCTTCAGAGACCGAATCAGAGCAAACATGTCTTCTGTTTCATGCAACAACACTTCTGATATTTGTGTTTAAAATATCAAACACAAATTCATCGAATAAACAGATCTCCAGGAAAATCACCTGCTATTCCTTTTCTTTTCAAAGAGCCTCAGTTTTTCTATAACTTCTTCAAGTGGGTTCCTCCAAAGTCAAACACAATAGTCTAGAATTTATTTGACCATCCTGAAGTGGAGAAAGATTGTTAATACAGTCTAAGACTGCACTATCTTTTCAGTGATTGTTGAGTCTATTAATCTCATATTAATTTTATTTTTATTGTTAATGACAAGAACCGTGTCACATTTATCTCCATATCTTGCTTGTCATAGGGCTTGTTGGCACATAATAGGCACTTACTGTGTCATTAAACTATTCCTTTTATTATTGTATCTATGCGGACTTTAGCATATCTCTGCATTGTCATTGATAGTTAAACAAATGGGCCAATTAAATCAAAAGCTTTAGGGGTGGAGTCCAGGCATTTTGTTTTTAAAGCTCCGCTAGTGATTCTAATGGGCAACCTGGATTAATCACTGATCTAAGTTAATAATAAAAATACTGAGCACAACACAATTAAGAACATAGCCATGCGTCTTATCACTAGAGATCTTCCTATAGATTGCTGTTGGGCCATTAATCACTACGTCTTGTTTACTTAACTAGTTCCAATTTCTATAGTGAACTGTCCTTGCTGGCAGCCCAATTTTTGTTTAATTATGTAGTAATATTGCTCTCTGTCTTAATAAGCAGAAAGACTTTTTTTTTTTTTTTTTAAAGACATCTATTATAGTGCTGGTTTAGATTACTTCTACATGTATGGAAGCAGAAGGATAGAATGAATAACTGAACTTTGAAGATTCCTCCCTTGCACTTGTCACAAAGTGCAAAGGATGCCTGTGCACTTTGGGATGTACATTTTTTAAAAATAAGTGTATCTTTGATCCCTATTCCTTTTCCTCAGCCTGTTGTACTCCTTCTTGCTTCCACATACCTGTGGAATTTCCTCCATGGTTCCTTTGTTTTCCAACTGGATGCTTGATCTGATCTTTTTATTTGCCAGAGCTTAAATTGAAAATGGAGGGAAAAAAATCTGATTTTTCACTGATTTTTTTTTTATCCAATATACTTTTCTTAAATACGACCTCCCAGGTCATATTCCTATGATTCTTGCAAACCACTTAGTACCATGTGTGATATTTCAGACTCCTGTAGACTCAATACCACAAAAACGCCATTGTCCTAAGAAAGACTTTTTTGAGGTTAGAAGCACAAATGAGCTGAACTTCTTTACAATGCTTTGCAGAAAAAGAAGTGCTTTTCTAGGTGAGAAAATGAGCTAAAGGAATATTTGATTTTTTTTCTCCCTTGCACTCTGATATGAGAAAATTAATAAACTGCATGTTGTGCTAAATAATGTGAAAAATCTATATTTATGCCAATGCCTATCTTTCTTTGGCGAAAGAACTTCTATAGGTTATGTACTGAAAATTATTGTGATGCGTCATTAATTATGAAAAATTATATTAGCTCGTGTTATTTTCTCATAAGTGGAATTGTCTTCCTCTCATATATTATTTTGTATTTTTTCCAATTGGGTTTATCAGCCATGTTGTCTTGGACTGTTCTTGCATTGCCGTAAAGAAGTACCTGAGACTGGGTAATTCGTAAGAAAAGAGGATTAATTGGCTCGGTTCTACAAGGCTGTACAGGAAGCATGGCAGCATCTGCTTCTGGGGAGGCTTCAGGAAGCCTCCAATCATAGTAGAAGGTGAAGGGGGAACAGGCACATCACATGGTGAAAACGGAAGCAAGAGAGTGAGTGGGAAGGTGACATACACTTTTAAATGACAAGATCCCACTAGAACTCACTATTGTAAGGACGGTACCAAGGCGGATGGTGCTAAGCCATCCCTGAGAAACTGCCCTCATCATCCAATCACCTCCCACTAGGCCCCACCTCCAACACTGAAGATTACATTTCAATACGAGACTTGGGTGGGGACACACATCCGAACTATATCACATGTATTGAGTAATTCTTGCTTATCACTTTGTTAAATGCTCTGGACACTTAAAAACGTATAAGGTCTCAGCCCTTCAGGAACTCTTGGAATTTTGAGATTATTTCACATGCATAAATGAAATAACAGTATAAGACATTACAAAGTTAAGTATGAAAATGAATGGTGTTAGCTTATAATAAACATTTTCACTGTATCTGGGTAAGGAAGACAATTTTCTAGGAAGAGATAAATGCATTTCTTTTCTTAAAGTTGTTCATATTGGTAATAAATGTCTTTCAAAGAGAATGAAAGAATGATAAAATACTATGTTTCAGTTATGTAGTGTAAAAATGACCTGACTTGGCTTGAAAACTTCCCAACTTGCACTGTACTTTGAATCCCTGTCTGTATTTGGGGAACCATTTTGCTACTCAAAAACCCAAGTGCCAGTCACATATAAGTAGATTTAAACCTAAACTGACTGAAAATGATGAGCTCGCTGAAAAGTACTTCCAGGGTATACTGGAATTGAATGCTTTAAATATGAAAAGCAGTTAATTTTTTTTGTTTCTTTAATTCAAATGTGAATTTTATATAGGCTTATTAAAATAAGATATCTTGACATTGGAATAGTTTTGAATTTATGCTTTATCAATAAATAGTTATTACTAAATTCCTGAAATCATTCAGGGCCTATATGCTATTGCCTGTGCAAATGATGCCTTTTACTTTGGGATGTACATTTTTTAAAAATAAGAATACCTTTGATCCCTATTCCTTTTCCTCAGCCTGTTGTGCTCCTTCTTGGTTCCACATACCTGTGGAGTTTCCTCCATGGTTCCTTTGTTTTCCAACTTGATGCTTGATCTGATCTTTTTATTTGCCAGAGCTTAAATTGAAAATGGAGGGAAAAAAATCTGATTTTTCACTGATTTTTTTTTTTATCCAATATACTTTTCTTAAAGGATTGAAAACGAAGTCCGGAAAAATATCTACAGCTGAGTCAAAAGGGCACCTTGTACTTCTAGCCTAAATCCCGGAGTAAGGCATTTCAGTGTTTCATCTGTGACATTGATTCAACTCCACGGCCTACTGGGGGAATCCAGTACCTCCTAAAGTTCATAGTCTCTAGTGCACAAATGGGATTCCCTTGGATTTGTACTAATGTAACTTATATCAACTTTTGAAAAAGCTGTATGCAACCTTTCCTGTATCACAGCAATTTGTGGCTATCAAAACTCTCAGAGCTCTTTAATACTCTGCTTCTTGAAGTGTGGTCCACAGACAGACCAGCATCATTGGCCTCCCCTGGAGCTTGTTAGAAATGCAGACTCTCAGGCCCCACCACAAAACTCCGGGTGTATCACTGCATTTTAACACAACCCAAAATGATTCCTATACATATTTGAGTTTCAGAAGTTCTGAACTGATTCTCTCTTCTTATTTTAGTTGGTAGTGCCTGGAAGATTTTGGCAAAAGCAAGGAGGTGGTGGTGGGGGCAGGGCGGGGAAAGTATTAAATTATCAAGCACAGTGCTAAGCACTTTACATGTATTATCTCATTTAATCTTCACAACAACTCTGCATGGTAGGTATTCCCATGCAGATTTACATGGGGGAAATGAAGGATTGGAGGAATTAAGAGAAAGGTCACTTAGTTGATAAAACATGGAATCACTTTTCAGATTCAGGACTCTAAGCCCTCACTTTTTTCTAAACATCTCTTGGGAAAATTGCGTTCACTCAAGTATTATTTAATTGGATTGTTGTTTCATTGTGGTGAATATGAGTAGATTTTTTGGGAAAAATGTCTTCAAGAAGTTCTTGAAGCTTTCCTGAAACCAGGTTTGTGAGGAAGGTCTTTGTTCTTAACCTGTGTGTATTAAGTTTAAGGCTTGAGGTGATCTGTCTTGTCACATAAGTAGTTCCTTTCAGTACGGCATGTCTGCCTTCCCTCCTTCCTTCCTAGTGGCAGCTTTTCTTTAGTTCTGGAATCAGAAAATTTCCTAGAAACCCAGGGGATGCTGTGGGTCATGGCTCTGGCTCGGCCGAGGCAAGTGCCTTTTAGCCTTTCTGGGTTTCAGTTTCCTTACTGAGAGTATAGGCAACTCATTTTACAGTACTGGAAATGACAATTGTGGGAAGAGAATATCTAAAGCAGGCTTGATATCTTGTGGAGTTACATAACAAGAAATGTTAACCATTTGGGGAAAACCAGTTTCTAAAAAAGGGCTCAGGCCACAGACCCCTAGGTTTTGCGTCCTCCAGCCCTTCAAGTTCCTTCTCTCAATGATAGCACCCCTGGTTACCCTCAGAGGGAGGGATACTGGGCACAGTTGTCTATTCCTCTGACAAGCCTCCTGATTTTGTTCCTCCAAACCGTCTGACTTCTCTGGCTTCTTCCTCCTGAAAAACTGACACACTTGCATAAGTGTCTGGATGAACTTTGTTTTCTAACCCTTATGCCAGATGGAGTGAATCAGGAAGAGGAACATGGACGAGGAATGCGCTAGGGAAGAGGATTACGAAGGCAGTGAAATGAGATGGTGGAGGAGGTTCAGGAACTGCGGCCAGAGCCATTGATTCATTCATTCATTTGTTCATTCATTCATTCAGGGAACAGGGGAAAGGATCTGGTTTGCTTTGTTTCACAGTTTTGTACGTTAACAGTTATTCCTAGCTGGCCTTCCTAGTGATGCTCTGGTGGATCATTAACTATTAAACAACTAAGTCACACCGTTATTTGACCTGGAGCCTGGTACTTAGAATTGTTCCAGCAGAAGTGGGTCAGTTGCAAATCAGTTCAGTGACTTAGAGGATCTGGCCTAGTGAGATTTGATTGGAGACTCACTGTGCATCTTCTCACCGTGCAGCTCTTGCTCTGTTCAGCATCCACATGGGCTTCTTATTGAATCTCTGTGTTGGCTCCTACAGAAGACAAATGCCTATTTTTGTGTATGTAATCAGGGAACTCCATTGTCAGTCCCCCAAAGCAAATTTATGACAGTCTTTATTTAACTAAGACTATCTCAAGCATAACCTCAAATTTGGTGAAAATTCGTCAAACCCGTTGTGCATGACATAATCACAAAAATTAAAGATGGGCACTTTATTCATAAATTATTATTGATGTGTTTTAATGATAGAAGATGCTTTAAAACTCTTTTTTTCCCTTGCCCTCCCCTACCTGCCCCATGTGGAGAATTTTCCTTCTGTATTTCCCGGTCTTTTATTCTCTCTCTCTCAACACCTCTACTCCCAAACAAAAGCCACTCAACAAACAAAAAAACACAAAGCCAGGCGTTGTGGGTTTGTGTGAATATAGATTTACTTCCCAACCCTGGCTGCGAAGGGGCTGGAGACCAGGAAAGGCTAGCACTGTTGCGGGAGAACACCTTCATGAGTGGATCAGGGTCCCAGTTGCTCCAGTACCCCTTGGGCATGGCAGAGGGTGCTGACAACTGCATGCACGTTCCATCTGATCCTTAGGGATTCAGGAGAAAATTGAATAGCTACCCCTGAGGTGGTATTATTTATGTAGAACTCTAGTATAAGAAGTAGAGTGCTAGGAAGGATTAGACTGTGTATCGTGTGCTATTATAACTCTTTGGCCCTTTGGGAAATTCTTTATGGATGCCTTTCCTCGTTAACTGGACTTTTCCATTGTGTCTTTCTTATTGTTATAAACACTGAGGTCTTGAAATTTGGCCTAGTTCCCAGACTACACAACAGCGTGAACATGGTCTAATTTTCAGACCGAATAAACAAAGCAGTCCATCTGCACTAAGTTGTCCAAAGTTGTAGTTCAGGAAATGGGCTTGAACAAGCCAGCCCCCACCTCAACTCAAAGAAATGCCCACTCTGATCATACAAGATCCCTAAAGCTCAGGCTCAGACGAATTCGTGGGCCAAAGCCGAGGGCTGACTCCCTAGATCCCCAGTTGATTTAAAAGGAGGAGGCATAGATGAGCTCTAGCCCAGCAGAGATGGGAGGCAAACAGATCATTAGGGATGCCCCAGGAAAGTCCCGCTGAAATACAATCTTTGCTTTCTTTTCTTTTTCTCTTTTGTATGCCTTCTTCTTCTCTCTCTGGAGAAGGCATATGCTAGGTCTTTTTCTCTCTCTTTCTCTTTCTGTCTGTATTTTCAGTCCCTTTTTAGATGTCACAAAAAGAAAGTAAACATTTTCCTGCAACTACTTAAAGTGTTATATGCGTCTAAACACCCTGGAGAAAAAAAAATTAGTGTGATTAAATTAATCTCAGAGGGAAATTTAATTTGTTCCCCTGATAATTATCCAAAATTAGTTCTTTGTAGATAAATTACTATTCCTAGGCCATTTACTAGCTCTAGAACTGTCTTACAGACACTGGAACACTAAAGTAAGGCTGGAAGGTAGAAAAAGAGAACAAAGTTTGTGACACTGTCAGGCAGATTTGCTTTGTGGGGAGACAGAGGCCTGAAAGCTTTCCTGACCACTGTCTCTGTTCCTGAGGTCTAGATGGAAAATGAGCTCCCTAGACAAGCCCAGCAATGTTCTCCCTAGATTGAAAGGACTGGAAGTGACTGCTCCAGCTGATTGAATTAATGTGAGCTCTTCACTGTGCTTTAGTTTAGAGAGGTTCTCTTCGTCACCAGAGTGAAGGATGTCAGATGAGGGCCAGTGAGTCCATTAACCAAAAGGCAGTCTATAGACTTCCTAGTTTCTGACTTGTTTCTCACGAAACACCATTTGGGAGAACACAGGATTGTACAAGACTTGCTTTTATAGGCAACCCTCACAACTGTTCTAAGCCTCAGTTGCCTCATCTGTAAAATGGTGCTGAAATAGTCACAGCTCATTGGATTTTTTAAGGACTGCCTGAGATGATACGGTGTTCAGCATAGTGCCTGGAGATGGAAGGAGGCAATACCATTATCTGGTGTCACTGTATGATCCAGAGAATCTATGACATATAAAGTCATATGTTCTCCATTCTGTGCCCAAGTCTTAGTGACACGTGATCTAAAAGGAGGAGACACAGATGAGCTCCTTTGTCCATAACAGTGTTTAGTCCACAGTTTTCAAAGTTTATGAGCATGTTCCTCACTTGTAAAAGAAAATTAAATCTGACTGAATGTGGTGGCTCATACCTGTAATCCCAGTTGTTTGAGAGGCTGAGGTGGGAGGATCACCTGAGGCCAGGAGTTCGAGATCAGCCTGGGCAACATAGTGAGACCCTGTCTCAATTAAAAAAAAAAAATTAATCTATATGTGTGTATACATATAGACAATGCATAGATTGTCTTTACTATTAATATTTATATACATGTGTATACACATATGCATGTGTGTACTATATATTATTTTTACTATAGATAATATATATTATATTGTCTTTGCTATATATGTATATATGTATACATATATTGTCTATGGTAATTAAACGTTAGTAACTTTAACATTTTTAGTTAAAATATACGTGAAGTTCTTTTTTATTTCTGATAGCCCAAAGGATTCTTTTGGGCACCCAGGAAATGAGCACCCCTAAGGGACACGTATTCCCACTGGTCTCACCAAGTAGGGTAATCTTGATACTGCATTAACCTGGAAAATCAAGCAAGAAGGCTTCCTGAGGGAGTCTTGGCAGGCAAGGTGCTCCTGCTCTATTGTTCATTGTTTTTGTCATAGTATTTGGTGATCACCTCCTTAAATTGTGTCATCAGTTTACAAGTTTATTGTCTGCTTGTTCCTGCCTCTCTCTCCACAACTAACATACAAACTTACTCGATGAGGGGAGGGTCTTTGCTTACTCATGTCTGTAGCCCTGGCTCAATAACATTATTGACTTAAAGCACAGAAGGACTTTAACAAAAATTAGTTGAATGAATGAATGAATGTTGGGGGATAAGTGCCCTCTGCTCTTTCCCTCCTCATACACGTTTTCTGCTCAAGCCTGGGAGCCCAGGCTCAGGAGAACGTTAAGATGATGGTGGTGGTGATGGTGATGATGAGTGTAGTCAGTACTGATTGACACGCTCTGCAAAGCCCCTTCTGTGACTGAGGCTTCCTCAGCAGCGTTCATAGAAGAGCACTGTCGTCTTTCCATTGCCCCTATCCTGGAAAGCTGTGGACTCTGCACCAGGCAATAGTCAGCTGATACTGAGGAGCTACCAGGGGTTCTTCCTGGTATCAGTGAGGTACCAGATGTCTAATCTCCAGGTCCCATACATGCATTCTTTTGGGATCTTTGCGTGAACATGGGTGATTAACATATTTTCTGAGTGGTACAAATGCCTTTTGGCTACTTTCTCTTTTATGCCAGTAGTTTGTGGACACAATCCCTTTTTGTTTTTTATTTTATGGCTTAGAGATAATCTCTCCCTTACTAGTCAGGATGATTTCTGTCTCTGGAATCTGGATCATACCGTAAAAATAGTGTATTTGCCTCCTTTTGTGGCAAGAAAGGCTAGATGTTTTCCTCCTCAAGCTCTGGAAAGTTACTTTTTATAGTTGTCATGATGTACAAATGTCTCATCAAATGTGGGATGATGACTTGATAGTGAGGAAAGTGTGGTACTCATTGCAAAAGCTGCTGGGGCTTGTGGGATTCATAGACGTAGGCAGTGTCTCTGGACAACTACTGAGCTCATTTGGGTTTAAGCCTTCTGGGATGCATTCTTTAAGACATACACAGAGATACAAGTAAGCTATTATTTAAAAAGCAAACTGATCTTGCATATGTTATGAAAGTTCTTACCTGGTGTTTGGTTGGTTGAGAGTAAAAGAAAAACCAACTCAAATTGACTTAGTTTGAGTTGAATGGACAGATCATATAACTGAAAAGTCCAGAGATAGGGCTAGTCTCAGGAGAGGCTTGGTCTAGTTTCTTCCTCTGCATTTCTTGGCCCTGCATTTTTAGTGCGGAGTTTGTTCTTGGCAGCCTCCCCACTCAAAGCCCCAAGTTGCTGTTAGTAATCTCTAGGGCTACTTGTTTCCAGATTGGAATGCAATAGAAAAGAGAAAGCTTACATTATCAGCAAATTTCAGAATTGACGTAGTTTATGTGCCAGTGTCTGAATTCAAAATTGTAATTAGGAGGGTGGGCCATGTACTTGCCTTAAGCTAATTTGACCCTGGAATTATGGATGGGAGATGAATCTATCCAGTTCATGAGACTAAGGAATTTGGCACATTGTTTAGCTGATGGAGAGAGGAAATAGTCAAAGGAATATTGCATGTGTCATTAACAGGACTGAATTTAAAGCGCTGAGGTTGGTGTTTTTTTGTTGTTTTTTTTTTGTTTGGTTTTTTTTTTTTTTGAGGCGGAGTCTCGCTCTGTCGCCCAGGCTGGAGTGCAGTGGCACGATCTCAGCTCACTGCAAGCTCAGCCTCCCGGGTTCATGCCATTCTCCTGCCTCAGCCTCCCAAGTAGCTGGGACTACAGGTGCCTGCCACCACACACGGCTAATTTTTTTGTATTTTTAGTAGAGACGGGGTTTCACCGTATTAGCCAGGCTGATCTCGATCTCCTGACCTTGTGATCTGCCCACCTCGGCCTCCCAAAGTGCTGCGATTACAGGCGTGAGCCACCGTGCTCGGCCGGTTGGTTTTTGACATATTTGGTAGTAGATGTGTCTCTTCCTCTCAAAACACTAGGTTAGCGTCCATTACTGGTTGCAATAGCCATTAGTGGTATCCATTAATGTTTCTAGCTTCCTGTCTTTTGGACCCATGGTGACTCTTTTGGCCAATAAGTTGTGAGCATTTGGGTTGAAGCATTACATATGAAAGTGAGACTCTTCAGAGCTTCTTTTTCCTCTGGTAATATATCTCGAAGCATTGCAGATGGTGGGTGGTCCATTATGAGTATCTGATGAGCAGACTCATGTTGGGCAAGTAGCATGAACAAGAAATAAACTCTTATTGGGTTAAGCTGTGAAGATTTTGGAGTTATTACTGTAGCATAGCCGGTTATCCTGACTAGTACATTACATTTCTTGATACAGTTAAATTATTTGGGGATCACTCACAAAAATCCTATATTTGCATAATTCTTTCAATTTAGCAGAGATGTTTTTACATCTATGCTCTCATTTCCATGATAGTCCTATAAATATATGAGAAATGTTATTAGTTCCATTTTGCCAGTGGAAAAATTGAGGCAATCTCCCAAATGCTCCAAATGTTTGCTAATATAGCAGAGTTTGTTATTTTCTATTTGCTTTGTTTACTTAAGCAATATACTTACTTTGTATGTATAATGAGTACCTCTAGAAAAAATAATACTTCCCATTTTATTAATGTTTTATTTGGTAGCCCATCTCTGAAAAATTTGTCATTTTTACTCCATTTTCTTTACTTTATTCCCCACCTTCACCCCACCCCCCCACCGAGTAGTAAATGCTGGAAATATAAAGGACTTTGGCCACTGTGCTTCTGTTGAAAGCTAAAGTAAGGGAGTGGTTATGTGTACTATTTGTCTGCATTGAGCTTTGTTAGGGTCCAAGAGAATCATTCTTGAGGGGAACTGAAAGAGAATCCAAGGAAGCTGTAAGCATACATCAGGCAATAGAACAAGAGCTCTGCCTGAAGGGCTTGACTAGAGAGGAGAAAGTAAATATACTGAATTTCCTTTGGTAAGAAAGTGGCAGCAGGCTTGAAATGCAGACTGGAAGAGAGAGAGCAAGGGCAGATTACTCTGAAAGCAGAAGAGATAACTGCTTTGCAATGAATTGGGGCAGCACAGTGGTGAAGAGGGTGGGCTCTGGAGCAGAATGTCTATTGCTAGATCCAAATCCTGGCTCTTACAATCACCATTTACAAGCTGTGTCAACTCGTGTAAGTTAGTAAGTTACTTAATCTCTCTGAACCTTGGATTTCCCTTCTACATAATGGAAAAATAGTACCTATTTCATAAGAATGTTGTGAGGATAAGATGAACTATAAAATGTAAAACTCTTAGTACACATAGTAAGAGCTTGGTAAATGTCAGTAATTATTACTATTCATGGTCGTTCCTTCTGTCCCCACCCTGATCCAAGCTGTGCATCATCTCTCACCTGGACTAATTCGAAGACCTCCTCATCGCTCTTTTTGTATCTATTCTTGTGTTACCACTGATTTGTTCTCCACCTAGCTAGGGTGATATTTTAAAATAAAAATCTCAACAAGTTACTTCTTTGCTTAAGATGTTTCAGTAATTCCCCCTTCACTTAGGATTTTAGTCTTTATTAGTCTTTATAATAAAGACTCTTTTGGTCTTGATAATAGGGACTAAAATCCTTAGTATGTATTCTGAGGAACTACTCCATCTAGTCTGTTTGTGCTGATCTCTGCAGTCCAGCCTCATAGGCCCTCTTCTAGATCCCCAAGTGTGCCACCTTTTGCCTACCTAAGGGCCTTTGCATTAAAATATTTTAGAGAAGCAATGACACTGCCTTCCAGGTGGAGGGTTCTCTGCTGGTGTGACACTTCTCTCCCAACTCCATTACTACTCTGCCACATGTGAGATGAAGTCATTGACCTGATGGGTCAATCTTGGAGGAATAATGGGCCTCAGCTCATCTTTGCCCTTCTCCTTGGAAGCACATTTTCCACAGGGAACATGTGCTTCCTCACATTCATTTACGGGGAGGCATTTTCCCACTATGTGGGACCCTGCCCTGGTCTGGCATCACCCGTGACTGTGAGCCCAAGCCTACCTCATCATGGAATCTGTTAACCATTCCTCCTCACTGACAAGCTAATGCCATGGCCTCTAGTTTGGCTTTTATCAGCACCAAAGAGGCTCCATGGAGTCTACTCCTTTTCTTCCGATTGGGATGTTTCTAGTCATTCATGGTGGGAAAGTACTTCTGAGAGGATAGTGGTGAAGATCTTTCTGTGCCTTATTATGGAATGAACTGTACTCAGATTGGACTGTAGGCCCATAGCCTATGAAATGACTAAATATTAATTTACCTGATTTAAGGTCTTACCAATAGAATACTCATATGTTTGGACAGGGCAGTGGAAATGGAAGCGTGTTTTGCTTTTGGTTGAAAAACAAAGAAAAGTAGACTGGCCCAGAGATTTTCCAGGAGGGGGAGCCCTTGTTCCTTGTTCCCATTCAAAGCTGTGAAGGTTTGCATCATCTGTGACTAAGTTACAACAGAACGAGTGGAACAAACACAATCATTGCTATATGTGAAGCTAAGCAAATAGGAGAAAATTGTCATAGTTTCTGTTTGGCATTATTACTTTATCCCACAGAATTAGCTCTTTACCTATATGGAACTCAGTTTTGTAGGAGAATGTCTTTATAATTCCTGCCGTGGTTTTGACGGTTATAGACATTGTATATTTCCTTTTTGCAAGATGCTAGGCTAACCTCTATTTTAAAGTTAGAAGGAAAATATAAAACATAATTAGGAATATGAGCTCCTTATTTAACTGTATTTTCTCCTTAGCTTTAATCTTCCCCATTCTTTTCTCCAAGTCCTTTCTTTAGAAAAACATCTGATTGACAGTACCAACACCCTATTTTGCAGTGTGTTAACTTCTTGAGTAGTTAACGTACTGCAATACCATCATTATTAGCTTTCAGAACAGTTTTCAGTACATTAATGTGCATCAGACCAACTAAGCTGGAAACTCTTCTCTTGACATCTCTTCTTTTCCCAGAACTTGTAGCACAAAACTGGACACCTGGATTCCTGACAAATGTTGTATTAGTCCGTTTTCATGCTGCTAATAAAGACATACCTGAGACTGGGTAACTTATAAAGAAAAGAGGTTTAATTAATTCACAGTTCAGCATGGCTGGGGAGGCCTAAGGAATCTTAAAGTCATGATGGAAGGGGAAGCAAACTCTTCACATGGAGGCAGCAAGGAGAAGTGCTGAGCAAAAGAGGGGAAAGCCGCTTATAAAATGATCAGATCTAGTGAGAACTCACTCACTATCATGAGAATAGCAGCATCGGGGTAACCACCCTAATGATTCAATTACCTCCCATCGGGTCCCTCCTACGACATGTGAGGATTATGGGAACTGCAATTCAAGATGAGATTTGGGTAGGGACACAGCCCAGCCATATCAAATGTTAAAAATGGTCATTTAACAGACGACTGGATTTTAAAAAAACAGCAGTGATGGCTAGGAGCCAGTGTAGGTTCACCTAAAACAAGTTACCCCAAACTAACCACATTTAAAAAATATTATTCTGGGCATGTTGATTCTGAATTTCAGTAATATCTGTCACCCCAAATTTCTCATATTATCTTTGTGGATAGGATAGAATTAAGCCTCAAATAATATAGTTAGATGGCTTTACAAATGGTTAAATAAAACATATTAAACCTGAAAAAATTGTTAACATTAATTCGTAGAGAGATCTCTAGTAGTTTGCCATAGCTTTATTGGTTTAATTAAAATTTCTTTTGGTGCATTTAACCTTTTTTTTAAATGTATGTTTGTCTACAGCTTTGGAAGAACATATAAAAAGCATGTGTTTGAAATTTTCTGATGACACAAAGCTGGGAGGAATATTTAATGCTTTAGATAGTATACTCAAGATTAACTATTTTTTCATTAGGCTGGTATAATAGGAAATATGAAAGATGTTATACATAAATATTTTAAAAACCAACTATAAATGTATAGCAAGGGAAACATGATTTAATAGTGATTTATGTAGAAATAGTCTAGGAATTTTTGTTGATCAAAACTTAATATGAAGATATAGTGAGAGACAATTGCCAGAATGCCAATGAAATCTTTGGACACATCAATACAATACTTCAGAACACAGAACATCCAAGTCCTTACTGTACATAGACTTGTTGAGCCAGACCTACAGTTGTGTTTGGTTCTACGTATCATGTTTTAAGAGAGTTGCAGAGAAGCTGGGATGGATCCAAAAGAGCCTGACTGGGAAGAAATGTCTGTAAAATAAATCATGGAGAATGGTTGAAAGGTTTGGGAATGTCCGAGTCAGAATAAATATTTATGGGAGTCCTGTGAGTGGTTCTCAAGTATTTGAAGGTTATCAACATAGAAAGGCCTTAGACTTGGTCTAGATGACCCCAGGGATGGAATTTGCTATGTGGCAAGAAGACATTTCTCAAAAGAAGACATACATGTGGTCAACAAATATATGAAAAAAATGCTAAATATCACTAATTATTAAAGAAATGCAAATCAAAACCACAATGAGATACCATCTCACACCAGTCAGAATGGCCATTATTAAAATGTAAAAAAAAAAAAAAAAAAAAATAACAGATGTTGGTGAGGTTGCAGAGGAAAAGGAATGCTTATACACTGTTGGTAGGAGTGTAAATAAGTTCAGCCATTGTGGAAAACAGTGTGGCTATTCCTCAAAGAACCTAAAACAGAGCTAGTATTTGACCTAGCAATCCAGTTACCGGGTATACACCCAATGGAAAATAAATCGTTCTACCATAAAGGCACATGCACTTGTATGTCCATTACAGCACTATTTACAATAGCAAAGACATGGAGTCAACCTAGATGCCCATCAGTGGTGGACTGGATAAAGAAAATGCGGTACATATACACCATGGAATACCACACAGGCATAAAAAAAGAAGGAAGCATGTCCTTTGCAGCAGCATAGATGCAGCTGGAGGCCATTACCTGAAGTGAATTAACACAGGATCACAAAACCAAAGACTGCAAGTTCTCACTGATGAGCGGGGGCTAAACAGTGGGTACTCATGGACATATACAGCAGCAATAGACACTGGGGTTTACTAGAGTGAGGAGAGTGAAAAGATGGGGGTAAGGGTTGAAAAACTACCTATTGGGTACTATGCTTGTTACTAGGGAGAGTGGATGTCCCAGCTCTTGTCTAACTTGGAAGAAAGATTTCAACCAAGAGACGGCACAAAGATAGCAAAAAATTTTATTGAAATATATTGTAAAGAGTTTATCGTAGGAAAAATGGGTACACCCCAAAGGAGGGGTGGGACGATGCTGTGCGAACACAGTTCCAAAGGTCTGCACAGGGAGCTTTATCAGGTTGGACTTTTTCTGCAAATTACTGCCCCTGTCTCAAGTCTCCACCTTTCTCCTTTGCCTAGTTTTTCCTGCTCCTGCCTTAACTCCTCGCCTAGGCTTGTGGGACCCTCCCTTACTGTTGGTTAATGCGCATGTGTGGGCTGGTGATCAATACAAATCCTGTCTGATGGTGGCTCTGCTCATTGCTGCCACCCCAGGAAGGTTGTTTAGTGGTCAAATCTATACCTGTTGGGCCTGCATATCTCTTTGGAATTTCCTTGTCTGTCCTAATCTGTACTTGTGGTGCCAGGTTTCTCTTGGTAATGTCCCCTTTGCCCATCTTTTTTCCTTTTTTCCTTTTTTTTTTGGCAGAGTCGTGCTCCGTCACCCAGGCTGGAGAGCAGTGGTGCAATCTTGGCTCACTGCCGACCTCTGCCTCCTGGGTTCAAGCGATTCTCCTGCATCAGCCTCCTGAGTAGGTGGGATTACAGGCATGCACCACCATGCCTGGCTAATTTTTGTATTTTTAGTAGAGATGGGGTTTCATCATGTTGGCCAGGCTGGTCTCGAACTCCTGACCTCAGGTGATCCACCCACCTCTGCCTCCCAAAATGCTTGGATTACAGGCGTGAGCCACTGTGCCTGGCCCCCTTTGCCCTTCTTATTAGCATGCAGCTAACGACATTCTGACATTTTAACTGCAGAGTGAATGATTATTGGGGTGTCTTAAGAGGCATTCCGCGGTGTTTCTTTCTGTGTGGCTACCTTCTCGCTTTCCTACCCACATATGACTAAGTGCCCCCCCCCCCCCAACAAGCATTAGAGATGGCATTAATGTGCAAATTTTGGGTGGTCCCTCAGGTGTGAGCCTTCCCAGAGGTTTCCTTTCCCAGGAGCTCCCCTCCTGTTAATGTCTAGCTCTCCACTCACTCTAACATGCTCTTTACCTGATGACAGGATCATTCATACACCAAACCTCAGTGACATGTAGTTCTGTCATGTGACAATCCTGCACACATGCTCCTGAACCTAAAATAAAAGTAGAAAAAAATAGTTATTAAAATTAAAAAAAAAAGAAGTTGTAGGGAGGCAGATTTGGGTTTCTCATTATAAGAACCATTCCAGCAATTCCCGTTCTGAAATGGGGACAGGCTGCCTTGTGAGGCAGTCAGTTTCCTATCACAGGAGATCTTCTAAGACAGACCTAGGAGCCCCTTGTCAGAGCTATCTAAAAGGGTCTTGCTTTGGGAAGGTGGACCAGATGATTTCTGAAGTTCTCTCCTGCCTTGCGGGCCCCAACAGGAACTCAGTACTGCATACAGTAGGTACTCAAGCAATGACTGCCAAATAGTTGAGTGCTTGAGTCAGAAATCTCAGGGGTAGACTTGCATTTGATACATATTTAGTTACAGGTGAGTTTATGGCATGGACCAGTAATTTCACCTAGTATCAGGAGCATATCATCTTGGGATAAATGAAGGCCTTGAGCCACCCAGAGTTGAAATTTCCTAGATAACTGGCTTATCTTTCTTACTCTGGCTCAGGCTTGTAGGTTTTAGAGCTATTTCTGATCATGAGCAATGCCTTGCCCCAAACTAACATGATGCTATTTCTTTTTCAGGATAATCGTATCCACACCTCGAAATATAATATTCTCACCTTCTTGCCAATTAATTTATTTGAACAGTTCCAAAGAGTGGCAAATGCCTATTTTCTTTGCCTTCTGATTTTACAGGTAATATTTAGGTTGTATTTCTCTATTATCTGTTTGTTTAAAGTATTCATATAATTTAAAAAAGTAAGTTAATTTACTTAGCTAAATGTTTGTGATTAGGTAAAATCATCCTTTATCAGATTTTTAATCTTGTTGCTGTTTGTCTTCACAAATGTGGGAGAGGTAGGAATGGTTAAAAAGTAGTACATTCATCATTTTAAACACTGAGGTCACTTTAAAACACAGCCTTGCACTTTATTTGAACCAAACCAGAGCCTAATAATTACTGTTCATGTCCTCCCTCCTTTCTTTATCTCCCTCTCACATCTACAGTGTGGGGATTGCCAGAGTTGAGGCAGAATCTTAGGTGACTAAGACTGAGTAGGTTGCAGAGCTTAATTTTGCACATTTCATTTTCATTTGAGAACAGTGACATATTTTTAATATATATGAAGTAAGTGATGATGCTATATGTTATTTCACTGTAGGTGACTACTTTTACACTTTTGAATAGTTAATTGGTAGTTAATAACCTTTGCTTTTTCTCCTGACTAAAATTTGCCTTTAAATGAAATTTCAGCTTTTATGGATATTTTGAGAAGGAAAAAAATATGAATCAAGGAAGCTGCATATATACTATACACATACATACCATACGCACACATAAATAGTTCATGTTAGCCAGTTATTTACCTAGTATTTATGTTAGCATACTTTAAGCAGATCAAACTGGTAGGTCGAGAATAGCTAAGAAGTAAGAAGATGGATTAGATTAATAGATTTGAGTACTGTTTTCTCTTTAATTGAATATCTATTTAAGAATCTTTATGTTTCAAGTGACAGAAATCTTAATTAGTTTAAGCAAAAGATAAATATATTCATGAGTATCTCATTTCAAGTATTACTGGATTCACGGACACAATTTCATCAGAATGTGGCTTCTCTTTCTCTGTTTTTGTTTTGTTTTGTTTTTGTTTTCACACATTGGCCTTTCTTAGGTAGGCCCTCTACTTGGTGGCCCTGACAGCTTCCTGGTTCCAACTCAAGTCAGAGAGAGAGAGAGCGGGGCAGAGAGGGGGAGGGGGAGAGAGAGAAAGAGAGAGAGAGAGAAAACGAATGAAGAAATTACTTTTTCTGTTGCTCCAGCAAAAGTCTTAGGATTAGTTCTGATTGGAGCTGTATCTTCATTCCTAAACCTGTCACTGTGGCTCAAGAGTTTGATCCAGTAATTGGCTTAACCAAGATCTTATGCCAAACCCTGCATCCAGGGTGGAATCGGTTTCCTAAAATTATGTGGATAGAAAGTGAGGGGATATGATGGTTCCCTAAGAAATAGGAGTATATTTGAGAAGAACTGGGTGCTGATCAGGAAAGCAAAAACAATGAATAAACACCTTACTATTTGTTGAAGAAAGCTTAGAGTCCAATGCTTCTTCCCCCAACTCTCCCCATGAAGTTGCTTTTGGTTTCTTCAAGTAACACTTCACACCATTCTAGAATTTTGAGTTCATTTCTCTAACGGCTTTCTCATTTGTGGCCAAAGGCTCTTGTTCATAGAATTTTATATTTAGAAGGGAACTTTGGGATGGTTCAGTCTAACGTCTCCTTTCTTTATCGATGAAGAAATTCGACCCAGAGAGATTAGGTGGTAAAGCTTTCACCATGAGTTGATGATGAACTAGGACTAGAATTTAGCTTTTCTGACACCAAGCTCAACATTTTTACTGCTACATCAGAGGCTTTAGAGTTTTTTTAAAAAAAATCTTACGTGGAAGCTGCTATATAAAATTGATTTAGAGTTGTTTTGATGGGGCCTGACCTTTAGCCACTGACCGTCTCTACCCCATCCTTTCCTGCCTGATGGCCCTGAAGCAGCAGATTTTCAAATGAATCCCATTTGAAAACCACCTGTCTAAGAGATTTATGTCCACTGTCACTATGTCTCTCTTATGTGGGTGGCTTTGGAGGTATGGGCACAAGGGAACAGGGCTTGGAGTCCAAGAGACCTAGTTTCAAATTTTAACAGTATGTGATCTTGGCCCAGTTGCATGACCTCTTAGATTCTTCATTTATAAAATGGGGACATGATACCCAGGTCTGCAACATTTCCTGACTTCTGGTCACCATTCATAATGTAGTATTCTGTGTTGTGTACTGGGGGTACTATTTATGTGGAATACAAACCTTCTGGGATTATACAAAAACAATGTTAGTAGGACTCTAACTCAATGAACTTTTCTGAGGATTGAATGATGTAATAAATGGAAAGTACCTGGCACAGTGTCTGGTGCAAGGCAGATGTTCAAACAATCTCTCTTTGGGAATTGGTAAAAAGAGGAGTTGGTAAAATTGTTAAAAGTTGAGATGAAAAGCAGAAAAAGTTGGGTGAAATTTAACATATTGGAGAAAGTGATCATCTGTAAGAGATTTCAAGAAGCTTCTTCCTTGCTATAAAAATTTCAGTTTTTGGTTATGTAGTTTGAAAACAAGTTCAATAATACTTCTACTCTATGTGTCTTATAACCAAATACAAACACCTAAATTATTGAAAGTCATTCTCCATTTGTACAAATAAGTCAATATAACCCCATTAATTTAAAATTAAATGACACAATTTGGAAGATATATTTTCTAACTTTAAAAGCCCTAAACTATTTGGAATGTTTGTTTCAGCTAATTCCAGAAATTTCCTCCTTGACCTGGTTTACCACCATTGTGCCTTTGGTCCTGGTGATAACTATGACAGCTGTCAAAGATGCCACAGACGACTATGTGAGTATTTGCTCTTGAGCGTTCTTGAGGTCTCAATTTCAATTGTGGCTTCTCAGAAATAGATAATGAAGATACATTTGAAATTTTGAATGAAGTTATTTTGGTCAATATCATATAAAGCTATTTTGCTATTTGTTTGATGATTAATACAGGTGCTGTGAAACCAGAGCCTATTTAAAAGCAAGAGGGCTTCAGTAACTAGATTCGCTTTCTCCTTTTATAGATGAGAAAACTAAAGCCCAAAAGAGCTAGTGATTTGCTCATAATACAACCAATTTGTGGAAGAGCAGAATTGGAAATCAACCTGCATTCACTCAGTGAAGTGTTACTTATTCTTTTTTTTTTTTTTTTTTTTTTTTTTGAGACGGAGTCTCGCTCTGTCGCCCAGGCTGGAGTGCAGTGGCGCAATCTCGGCTCACTGCAAGCTCTGCCTCCCGGGTTCATGCCATTCTCCTGCCTCAGCCTCTCCGAGTAGCTGGGACTACAGGTGCCCGCCACCACGCCCGGCTAACTTTTTTGTATTTTTAGTAGAGACGGGGTTTCACTGTGGTCTCGATCTCCTGACCTCGTGATCCGCCCGCCTCGGCCTCCCAAAGTGCTGGGATTACAAGCGTGAGCCACCGTGCCCGGCATTACTTATTCTTTATCACGTTTTGGTTTAAGGTTTGAGAGTTGGTAAATATTAGGTATTCTTATATCTTCTTGTCTTTATATTAGGAGTTACAAAGTCAAATATAGTTGATCCGTGAATGATGTGGGGGTTAGGAACACCAACTCCCTGTACAGTCAAAAATTCATGTATAACTTTTGACTCCCTCAAAACTTTACTAATAGCCTATTGTTGGCCAGAAGCCTTACCAATAACATAAACAGTTGATTAACACATATTTTGTATGTTATATTTATTATACACTGTATTCTTACAATAAAGTAAGCTAGAGAAAAGAAAATGTTATTAAGAAAATTATAAAGAAGAGAAAATATATATGCTATTCATTAAGTGGAAGTAGATCATCATGAAGGTTTTCATTCTTGTCATAGTCATGTTTAGTAGGCTGAGGAGGAAGAGGAAGAGGTTTTACTGTCTTAGGGGTTGCAGAAGCAGAGGAAGGGGAAGCAGGAGAGCAGGCACACTCAATGTAGCCTTTAGAGAAAAAACAAACTGTGTATAAGTGGACCTGTGCAGTTCAAATTTATATTGTTCAAGGGTCAACTGTAGCTTCAAAAGTCAGGAAACTAATGTAAATAAGTCCGATATAAGGCAATAGAGAATTTTAAAGTCTGCATAACCCAAAGGAAGTCATTCTTACTCAAAGACAGAACATAGTCTTGGGAAAACCAAACATTCTAAATCCAGACAAATTATATTTTCATCCTGAGTGATTGCATATGCCCCCCTCAATAACTGTCTATGCCAATGAGTTACAGGTTTATATTCCTAGCCCTAGTCACTCCTCTGAGCTCACACCCATATTTCCTGTTGCCTATTTTTAACCTATGTGTATCTTTAAAACGGTTTTCTTGTAGACAGCATATATAGTAGGCTAATAATTTTTAACAAAATCTGGAAATCTCTACCTTTCAATTGGAATATTTAACCCATTTATGTTTAATATAGTTATCATTATGGTTAGGCCATCTGTCATCTTGCTGTTGCTTTCTATATGCCCCATTGGCTCTTTGTTCTATTTTTCTCTGCCTACTTTTAGATTAACTGAGTGTTTTTTGTGATTCCATTTTATCTTTATTATTGGCTTAACAGACATACTTTTTCATGGTTGTTTTAGTCTGTAATAGTCTATCTCAAGCAATCTGACTTCAGAACACTGGCACTTACTCACCACACCCCTCTGTGCTAAGCTATATGGAGAATGCAAAAATGAAAGAGACACAGAAACAGAAGTTAAAAAAAAACTTAACGTTCGGTAGAGGGAGATGGGTCATGTACATGAACAACAATAATATGAGATAAAAATGGTGTGAAATTCATAATTTAAAAGAACCAAAGTGCTTTGATTCTTTGAATAGGAAAGATGACCTTCAGTAGATAGATTGATAACAGAGGTGGGATGTGTGAAAGGGAATTAGGCAAGACATTATGGAGAAAGTGGGAACCCACCCCTGCTAAGAGTAGTTGAGTATGGTAAAGACATATGGGAAGATTTGTACTTATCAAGTTGGTTCATGTGATATTTCCTCATAGTTATCTTACATATAATTTTTTGATAAACAATAATTTGATACAAGTCATTTTAAAAGAGCACACACACACAGAAATAATGGGTGTGTCTTCATATATCATTTTTTAAAGAATACACAGGATATAACTCTTCATTTCTTAATGAAATTTCTAGCCTATTTCGTGGTTCACATTTTGACTCTAACCTTTGAGGTTAGTTTTTTTTTTAAGACAGAGTCTCACTCTGTCACCCAGGCTGGAGTGCAGTGGCATGATCTTGGCTCACTGCAACTTCCACCTCGTGGGTTCAAGCAATTCTCCTGCCTCAGCCTCCTGAGTAGCTGGGACTACAGGTGTACGCTGCCACGCCTGGCTAATTTTTTGTGTTTTAGCAGAGATGGGATTTTACTGTGTTGGGTTTTGTTTGTTTGTTTGTTTTAAGACGGAATCTTGCTCTGTCATCCAAGCTGGAGTGCAGTGGTGCAATCTTGGCTCACTGCAACCTCTGCCTCCTGGCTTCAAGCGATTCTCCTGCCTCAGCCTCCTGAGTAGCTGGGACTATAGGCACGCACCACTACACTTGGCTAATTTTTTGTATTTTTAGTAGAGATGGGGTTTCTCCGTGTTAGCCAAGATGGTCTCGATCTGACCTCATGATCTGCCTGCCTTGGCTTCCCAAAGTCGTGGGTTTACAGGCGTGAGCCACTGTGCCTGGCCCCGGATTTTTAACAAACACATAGGATCCATCCACACTGATGAATAATATCACATTAAAGTGGTTAGCTTGGGATGTTCCTGGAGTTTACTGATTCCTGTGAGGTTGCCATTGTTCAAGGTACTTTGGGATCTCTTCTTATAGAATTGTCTTCTGAAGGTCAGTGTACAAGGTAGTCTTATGACTTAATGGCTTCACAGCTTTGGAAACAAATGCTACTTCTCAGCCTAATCAAAAACCTTATCAACCAGACATGCTTTCTAAGAATGGCTTTCATATATTTCAAAACATGAGACATCTCATTATGTCTTTTCAAAGGACATAGAGCTCAATTCTCGAAGGACAGAGAACATTCTGAAGAACGGGCTATGAGCTCCAGAGGTAATTCTAAGAGAGGAAATTTCAACAATCATTTGAGCAATGGCATCTTTGGAGTAAATGTGTGGTTTTTGCATGTTATCTGATTATTCAGGGAAATGGTACTCATTTAGATGCATGAGTTCCTACATATTGGCCTTAAAGGTCTTCATTGTAGTCACACTTCATAGAGGAATAAATGGTAGAGTAGAAAGAATATTGGCTTTGGAGAAAGACACCTTACTACCCTACCACTTTACCCTACCATGTACTAACAGTTTGACATGAGGCGAATGACTTAACTTCTTGAACCTTTCCTTTTCTGTATAACATGGCCAATGACACCAGCGCTGTTGGGAAGACAGAATGAGATATGTGTAAAGCATCAGGTATAGAACCTATCTCACAGGGAGTACACAATGAATGCTAGCCCTCTACTCCCTTTCTTTGCTGTGGAAGTTCCCCTCTGAGACTTCATATTTATTTCTAGAGGAGAAATTGTCAATAAGAGTCAGGCTGGGCTTGAAACTACCATTTCTAATCCTTCCAGACTCCATCTACTCCAATATCAAGTCCTCTTGGTAAAACCTGAGCAGAAGTAGCAGTGGTTGCATCTCCCCGAGAGTGAGCTGCTCAGCTTTTGGGGGATGAGCTGACTGGTCTTTTTCTGTGATGTTCAGCTAGTCGATTTACGGGATTTACATGACTAAACAAAAAAGTCTCCTTTTGATTCCACTGCAGTTAAAGCTTGAATGTGCTTTCACGTTTTGTGATGTTATGTGCCAGTTCATTAACTGGACACCTTCACCAGTCAGGGTCTTGGCAAAACACAGAGGTCACCCTGAAATTGAGTGGATTGGAGAGTTTAATAATGATGGGATAATTTACAAAGGGTATGGGCAAGGAAAAGTAGCTATGGCAGCAACATGGTTGGCAATACTACTAGACCTGAAGAGGCAAAGGAATGAAGGAGTGACCAGACCTGGAGATGTAGTTGAGGCCTCTTTGTAGCAGCTGCGGCTATTTGTGGAAGCAGCCATTACTTACCAGCTAGAAGAAAGCCAGGGGATAAATTCCCTCATTTCACTCTTCTCTGACTCGAATCTTCTGCCAGTACTATCTGTTGGCCAAATCTTACCAGAAGCCACAGGGCAAGGACCACAGAGCCCAGCTTTTCATGGCACAGGGCAGAGTGGAGAAGAATAATGCATAGATATGGTGGAGGAGAGAATATTCAGCAACCCCTCCAAATTGTGCACTCAGATCAAATAATATTTCCATTTCTATTGTTCCACTCGTAGGAAGAAGTTTTCATGTCAATGGGTGACGTGACTTAATTTACTCCTTTACCAATATTATAAACCATTTTTATGTTAACAAATGCTAAATAGCTTTGTTTTCTTATTTTTACTGGTAATATCTATTAACTTATACCTGCCATTCTGAGTAATTGTATGTACTGGGCATAGCATAATAGAAAGATTGGGATGGATTTGGGAAGGCTGTAGAAAAAGGAAAAGGGCTGGTTGAAGCATTTTATATTTTGTGATTTTGACACAACATTTTATATTTAAGAAGAAAAGAAAACATTCTGATAATTAAAATCTATGAAATTGAAGTTTCTGTCTCCTGAAAAGACTACCCCTATTCATCTGTGCATGTAGGCTAATTTGCTGAAATAACTATATTATAGCCTATTACTAATGGTATTACCATTTTCTCTATATTACCTTTTTTTCTCTGATAGCCTACTATTACTATCTGATCTTGACATTTCACATAGAAAGACTTACCTGAATGACTGCTAATTTATGAGCCTAGTAGAAAGCTCTTAATATTAAGATTCTTTCAAGCTATATAAGATGCTTACATTACTGGAGTAAACAATAAGAAATACAACCATTTGGACATAAATCACAAATCTACACCAAATGTGTTTCAGTATTGGATTCTAATTTTTGTTTTAAATGCTCAGTACTTCATAAGATCACTGTTAACAATTAGAATTTCTGGAGAATAAAAATTCATGTTGTTACACGTAACTTCTTGACTTCAAAGAAATCCATAAAACAGAAAGAATGATGTTCTAACAAAGCATTCAGTACACATGGGAGAGGAATGGAACCCCCATTCCTTGTTAAAGACATCAAAATTAATACATGGTTTTCTCTGGGACTATAAGGTACAGTAGAGAGCATATTGTCTTCTTAGAAGCAACTAAACATGTGGAGATTGGAAGAGTAGTGGCTAACCTTGTTGTTTCATTGGTGACATCCAGAGTGTAATGTAGTGAGAAGGGTTTTGATTTAGATTTAGAACATGTAGAGCTGGGTTCACAGTAAGCCCAAACAGTGTCATCTTAGACCAGTGACAACACTGTTTAAATGGATGAACTCAAAGTATTGCCAGTGTGCTTCTCTGGGCTGACAAAGTACCTTGTAACGTGTTTTCTCACAAACACTTTGATTTTTCAGTTTCGCCACAAGAGTGATAATCAAGTGAATAATCGGCAGTCTGAAGTGCTCATCAACAGCAAGTAAGAAATACATTCTGTGGGTTCTTCTGAAAATTTCTAGGACCCTGAAACAGCTCTGGATGATTGGCGGCTTTCTCTTTTAATTAGATACATGATTCTTTTTTCCCTTTAATTTATTAGAAATTGAACTTTGATTCCATTTTATCTTCATGGCTCTCTTTCATGTTCCGCAAATGCTTGTGCTACTCACTCAACTTTGACTTCAGATTCCTTTGGAGTACCTTTTATGGAACACAGACACATCTTTGTCATTTTCCATTTCTAGATCCAATACTATTTAGAATTGGTACATATGGGGTTTTGTATGTGGTAGATGTTCCATGAGTGTGTGAGTTATTTAATTTGGTAATTTCTGGGGAATATTGCTAGAGAGACTTCTGACCCATTACTGTATCAAATGATAGTGATAAGAATTTTGTATTTACTTGATAGTGGAATATACATGGGCCGTCTACCATAGTACAATTTTTTCATTGCTTTTATATTCATCCATCAATGAAGAAAAAGTATTTGTGAGAACAGTGCTAGAATCAGAAATGCTTTAAAAACACATGCATTTATACACAAACGACAGCAAAAACACCTCCAGAAAACTTAGCAGAGGTAGTTTTAAAACTTCTTTCCATCATTTCTTACTCTCTTTTTCGCTGTCCCGCCCTCCTTATTTTTTTGCTAATGATAACATGTGGCAAAGTAAATTTTAATGATGTACTTAAATCTGGCAGTCAATCACATTAGGCAATGATTTTGAATCATTTGGATACTGTGAAGAATGTAATTTTTAAAGAGAAAATCACAAAATGAATTAGCCACATGTGAGGGAAAATGCTAAAGATATCAAGAGGGGCTAGGTTGCTTAGGCAGTACATGGTGATATTGAAGTAATCTCTATAACTAAAATATTGACTGATTTCAATAACATAATGAATACCTACAGTTTTTCTTTTGGCTTGTTTTAGAAAATGGTGTAAAAAGGACAGTGAAGAAAAATGATCTTAAGCTAAAACCATAGTTGTAGAGACAGAGCCTTGGAAAGTGTGATCCTGGTGTGACATGGATAAGCCAAAAACGTGCCTGGACCCCCATGGTTCAATTCCAGGTTAGCTGGTTTTGAATCATTGCCACCACAATGTGGTGTTAAAAGTATGCATTTTGCACTGAGAGACTTCAGTATGAGTTTTGTCCTGCTCTGAATAATTCTGTGGTCTTGGGGAAGTTTTTAATATCTGTAAGCGCTGAATTTCTCCTCTGTAAGGTGGGGTTATAATGTGTTCTCTCCCATGGATGGAGTTGCTGTGAAGGTTAGAGGAGTTCTGTAAAATGCTTGGCCCAGTGTCTTGTATGTTGTTAGCATTCCCCATGTATTCTTGTCACTTCTTTAAAAGGCTCTTTATAAGACAGAGTATGTGTGGTTTTGGGTAGTACTATTGCATATCTTGACTTTCTCAAGTCTGAAAGTTCTGACTGTGTATTAGATCTGATGTTAATACGTTCATTTCCCAAGGAACATCTAGTCATCAGTCTCATTACTTTGAAGTCTCACCTCATATAAAGTGTGTTAAAAGTAAATACACTTACATAGTGAATTTGAACTAATAACTCTAGCATATCTTTTAATGTCTCTCAAATTACCAGTCAAAATACCTGGCTTGTGATAGATATTGGGGCCTCTATTTGGAGGCCATGGGATTAATCCAATAACTTAGATATTCAGAAATTTGATGACTATATGTCTCCCACACATGGTGACTATCGTTATCATTATCATTTGAAATAGTGTTAGTGTTACTTTCTTGTGGTTTTATTTAGCTTTTTGTTAATTCCTTGTGAGATAGTATCTCTTTGTAACTCAATATGGCATGATGTATTGAAAAGCGTTGTTGCCAATCCTGTAAAGTTGAAGGGAGAATCATCTATCATTGAGAATGGAATGGAGTATTTTTTAGGATTCAGTGAAAAATCAGGCAAAAATGTCCATTTGAGAGATTATCCACAACCTTGAGCTCCTCTAGGATAGGGGTCCTCTCTCTTGATTGTGTTTGTATCCCTTGAGCCTCCCACAGTATCTGTTGAATTTTCAAACTAAGCTGTAACAAGTCCTTGCAGAGAGGGCAACCTGCAAGACGGGCTTGTCCTGTTAAATTTTGCTAAATCTCATCGTTAGCCAATTCCGGTGCATAGGATGGTAGTTTCTGTAGAATGTGCTCAGGCTATGGAGACTGGCTTTTCACTTTTTGGATTTTGAGATATTGGGGAAATCAAATGGGCTTAGGTCTGAGCTAGTACAAGGAATGTTGAGTCCTGTGGAGTTGGTGGTTATGGAGGATGCTGTTGGGGTTCTGCCCAGATCTCCTTGTCTTCTTGTGCTCATCCCCAAGCACCCATGCACATCACTTCTAAGAGCTTGCACCTGCCACTTTCTTCATGGCTTGGCTCTTGGGATATTGGACCCAGTGACCAATTGGGGCAGGAGCGTGAAACAGCAGCTCTCCTGCCTCAGGTTGGACAAACACTGAGGTAACTTACACTCCTGAGTGCCCCTCGAGCTCGGGCTGAGGACAGGACTTGCCTGCAATCATGCTCTTGCTTGGCTTCTTCCCCTTTCCTCTGTTGCTTCTCATCTCCCTTCCCAGTTTCTCCTAGAAGTACTTTCTTAATGAACCACTTGCATGTGAATACTCATCTCAGGATCTGCTTCCAGGGAAGCAGGTATAAGATAGTAGTTAATTCATAATTAAGCCCATGGCAATATTAAGAGAAAATATTTAAAAAGTGTTTTGGCCCTATCCTTGGCATCTGTGGGCCACAATTCAGGAATAAAGTAAAATGGCTGGAGGGGATCTGGGCTCTGGGAGTCCAGGTGTTGCTGGGGTGGGTGTCACATTGGGTTGGGCACTGCCAGGTGCTTGTGGCTTCCCTTGTGTATTCCTGGCAGAAGGTCTTGGACTTAGGGTCTTCAAACTAGGGCAGGAGCCATTGGCATGTCCTGGAAGGAGGCAGGGCATAGTCAGCTTTGGAGAGGAGGACACTAAAGGGAAGAAAGTGGGATGAAAAGTAGCAGTCCGGAAACGTGGGTCATTGTAAGTGATTATTGTGTGACTTTGGGCGATTGATTTTCCTTCCGGGCTTCAGGTACCCCTTCTTCTGTGCTCAGGAGCCAGGATAGTGGGTAGCTACATTCAGATTCAGCATGTTTATTGAGCAACTACTATGTGTGGGCCCCAGTGCTCCCATGCTTAAGTCTCATAAAACCCTAAGGTGTGGGTAATAGTACCCCAATTTTAAAGATGAGGAGATTAAGGCCCAGAAGGGATGACTAGCCCAGGGTTTCATGGCAGGTAAGAGTCTACATTAGAGTTCTATCCATTCATGATGCAATGTGTCAAGTGTGGACTTTGTGGTCTGATCAAGTCTTCTCTATTTATTTTATGTTTGAAGGGCTTTGTATACAATCATATACATATAAACATCATTATGTAATATATATGTAGTTTACCTATATGTTAATATGCATATGTAAGTACACACATACATCCACACTTTCAGTGCTTGGAGCATTACTCATAACATTCTTAGCACCAAGTGAATTATAGTGTAAACCTCAGCCAGGATATAATTATGGAAGTGAAACCCTTCCCTTCTAACCTTCCTCTACAATTTCACTTTTTTTGTTTTCTTACTTTATTCCTTTCAAATCAGGACAAATCTTCTGCCTTTACAAACTGTTGTAATATGTGAAAGTGCTTAAGAAATGGGTGTTGTATTAGCTTTTGGTAAAATCTTTTGATGACTTTTGTTTTAAAAGTAAGTAGTGGTGGCATGATTCCTTATTGTAGAAGTTAATGTGACTGCTGCACAAAAAGTGCACATTCTCAGCCCTAGGCTACAAGATACTGTTGGCGAGTCTGCGAGTACCAATACATACTTAAATGTTTCATAAGAGGATGTTTCCTCAAGTCATGCTAACTATTCCTGGCCACCGTGGGAGCAACTGGGCAGGTGTGGGGCAAGTGAGAGGGATCCTGAAAGTTCCTGCAGAGGTCACCTAATCACATGCTCCTCAAACTGGACATCACATTAGAATCACTTGGAGGAGTTAAAAAATACCCACATCCCATTTACAGCCCAGAGCAATTAAATGAGGGTCTTGGGGATGAGGCCCTGGTGTTTCTTAAAGTTTCCAAGATGAGTCTAATGTACAGACAGGTTTGAGAACCTCTAATTGAAGCCATGTCTTTACCCATATCGGTCTGTTTATACTTATATTTTATGTCTAATTTTAAAAGACCCTCAATGGCTGGGTGTGGTGGCTCATGCCCGTAATCCCAGCACTTTGGGAGGCGGAGAAGGTGGATAACCTGAGGGCAGGGGTTCGAGACCAGCTTGACCAACATGGTGAAACCCCATCTCTACTAAAAATACAAAAATTAGCTGGGCATGGTGGCAGGCACTGGTAATCCCAGCTACCCAGAAGGATGAGGCAGGAGAATCATTTGAACCTGGAGGGGGAGGTTGCAGTGAGCCGAGATCATGCCATTGCACTCCAGCCTAGGCGACAAGAGTGAAACTCTATCTAAAAAAAACACAAAAAACAAAAAAAAACTCAAGGAAAGGAATTCCATTTAATCCAAAATGGCAAGCATCTATACACCATTGGTGGGAATGTAAATTGCTCAGCCACTGTGGAAAGCAGTGTGGATATTTCTCAAAGAACCTAAAACAGGACTACTATTTGACCCAGCAATTTCATTACTGAATATACACCCAGTGGAAAATAAATCATTCTACCATAAAGATACACGCACACATATGCGCATTGCAGCACTGTTCACAATAGCAAAGACATGGAATCTTCCTAAATGCCCATCAATAATGGACTGGATGAAGAAAATGTGGTATATATACACCATGGAATACTACATAGCCATAAAAAAGAACAAAATCATGTTCTCTGCAGCAACACAGATGCTGCTGGAGGGTATTATCCTAAGTAAATTAACACAGGAACAGAAAACCAAATACCACATGGTCTCAATTATAAGTGGGGGGCTAGTTATTAAGTACACATGGATATAAAGATAGGAACAATAAACATTGTGAACTACTAGAGAAGGGAGAAGGGGAGCAGGACAGGGATTGGAAAACTACCCATTGAGTACTATGCTCACTACCTGAGTGGTAGGATCATTTGTATCCCAAACCTCAGCATCACACAATATTCCCAGGTAACAATCCTGCACATGTGTCCCCTGAATCTAAAATAAAAGTTAAATTATTAAAAAATAAGATGGTAAGCATAGTTTTTCACATAATAAATATTTTAAAAAGCTGAGGATTCTCCGTTCGTTCTTCCAGGCTGCTAGCATCCCTTCTTTGTGTCATTATTAAGAAATAGAGTCCGTGTCACTTCTTAACATTTTTACTTCTCCAGCATCTTCTCAACTTCAGATTTTGCATTAGAACAGTCTGAGATCAGATGCTTCAGTGCAATTACCCTTCATTTAGACGGGATATTTCCCTGACACTTTTAGATTTTAAATTGTACTTGGCTGTAAGCTTTTTGTGCAACATTCTACTTTATACTTTCCTGGGCATTGGTAAACTTTGCTTAAATCTCTGAAGCTCTCATAGGCCTGTTTCCATCAATCTTATTTATTTTGGAAACTGTGTGTGTTATGGGGAAAGGAAGGAGCTTTCTTTTACTACTGCACAGTATTGTCTCTGCACTTTCCAAGTCTGGTATTTCTAGATGCTGCATAATTATGTGAACAAACATACTATTTCAATAGGAACAACTTGTTTAATCAACTTTTCTAGTTTAATTGGGTGATGACTCGTTAGATATTAGGATTTAAAATTCTGTTTTGTTTTTTCTTTGGTGTATTTTTTTTCCTTTATAAAAGCAGCATATATTCATTAAGAGAAATTTGGAAAACAAGAAAAAGTGGATGGAAGAAAATAACATTCATTCTTCCACTATCCAAAGTAATTATTGTTACTATTTTCTTATATTTCCTCTCTGTCTTTTTTTCTGTGCCAAGATTTCTTATAATTATGTTTTTACGTTTTTATCCTTCTGCTTTTACTTTACGTCATATCATTATGATTTCTTATTTCTTTATACATACAATTTTTAGAGGCTACATAACATTCCATCCAGTGCATATCTCACAATTCACATGCCATTTCTCTGTTGTTTGGATGTTTAATTTGTTTTCAATTTTAAAATATAATTTCTTGGTCTTTCTTGATCTAGAACCAGAAATACCATTTGATCCAGCAATTCCATTACTGGATATTTACCCAAAGTATTATAAGTCATTCTATCCTAAAGGCACATGCACACGTATGTTTATTGCAGCACTATTTACAGTAGCAAAAACTTAGAACCAACCCAAATGCCCATCAACGATAGACTGGATAAAGAAAATATGGCACATATACACCGTGGAATACTATGCAGCCATAAAAAAGAATGAGTTCGTATCCTTTGCAGGGACATGGATGAAGCTGGAAGCCATTATTCTCAGCAAACTAACACAGGAACACAAAACCAAACACCACATGTTCTCATTCATAAGTGGGAGTTGAACAATGAGAACACATGGACATAGGGAGGGGAATATCACACACTATGGCCTGTCAGTGGGGGGGTGGGGGGCAAGGGGAGGGAGAGCATTAGGACAAATACCTAATGCATGCAGGGCTTAAAACCTAGATGACGGGTTGATAGGTGCAGCAGACCACAATGGCACATGTATACCTATGTAACAAACTTGCACATGTATCCCAGAACTTAAAGTAAAATTTAAAAAAAAATAAACATTTGTTGAATCAAAAAAGTATAATACATGTAAATCCCCAAACAGTAACAATTTAAAACAATTTGAATATGTTTTATATTACAATAATTAACTATATAGCATTTAAAAGTGAAGTATATAAAGTAGTACTTCTGGCCTGTAGCATCGTGATAGCAAATTTGGGTATTGATTCAGAGGGGTGGCTAGCAGATCCTTCAGGCAGCTAGGAAGGACCTGTTCCCACCTTCCTTGTACTTCCAGGTTAGAGGCATGTAGACCTATGGTCAAGAGATTTATAATTTGCTGCTATATTCTTGGAAACAACTTACCCAGGAAGGTGGTTGTAGGGGGGTGGGTATATATGATACGGCCTTCTGCTGGATTTTATCCAGTATGTCAGTCTTGGGTAAGTGTGAATTATTACTTTTATTAAATATTCTCTTACTTTTTCTATTTGAGCACCTGCAACAAAAAAACCCAAAGATCATTGAACTCAGTGTATTTGCAGCTGACACACATTTAGCGTGTCTGTGTGTGTCTTGTAAGTGGGAGAGTGGGATCTTGTTGATCACATGGGAGAATTGATGTACCCTCAATTGAGTTATTCCATTTCAATTGTGGGCTTGAAATTAGAGTGGGTAAACACAAGGCACAGGACCAACTACCTGAGCCTTTTATCTCCAGCCCACCCAGATTACATATACATTATGATGGTACCACTGGGGCTAGGGGAAAGGTATTTAGGGTCTATAGGAACAGACTTGCAGATTTGAAAGGAGATTTTGAGGAGAAAAACTTGATTCTTTTTTAAAAAAAAATATTAATAGAACACACTTTTATGGGTGTCACAGCGATAGCCATAACAGTGAGTTCAAAAGCAAGCTAACAAGAGTGGTCTCAGTGCTTTTTGCACTCAGTGAAGTGGTTTAAAAATGAATATTCAACTCACAGTAATAGTGCTTCAAAACAATTTTGCCTTCAATAAGTTAATTTCAGCTTCTTAAGTCTTGGATTGATCATTTCTTGGGCAGTTTCTGGTTCTCAGCTTTGCAGATGGAAGAGTTCCTTTGCCAATGGGCTGGTTTCTGTATGTGAGCCGTGACTTTATTGTAGTTCTTTTAAATGATTTTCCACTGTAATCAGTTATTATATTGCATGAATACAATTTTTAAGGGTTGAATTTCTGAATGGTGACTATTTCTCCAAATGAGATACATCTTGAAATAAGAGGAAATTGTAACACTTTCAAAACTCTGCACATGGGTTTCCAGTGGTGTCTCTTAATTTCTTTTTAAAGTTTATGTGACCCAGATGTTAGCCGTTCTCTTTTTCTCTTCTTAAAGCTCCTTCAAAGAGCCCTCTCACATAAAAGGCTTAGAGGGCAAGGTAGAGTTTACTGAAGAATTTGTGGGGGAGAAAATTGAGGGGGTTTATTTCATACACTCCTTAGCCAGCAACATGAAATCCCATTTCAACATTTTTCTTCACCAAAGTTCTCCTCAGTTTTTGGCCTTTTTAATGTCTCCTTCCCCCATTCTGTGCTCAGCGTAGCTGGCTCCAGTCTCCCCTGTCTTGATGTCTGGGGCCCCTCAAATTGATCTCCCCCTTATTACACAAAGTAGTTTGATGCTCCCTCAGCTCTGAACTCAAATCTATTGCAGCAAATCACCAGAATAGCAGGGTCTTTTGTAACCAGGATGCATTTATCTTAGATGATAATGGAAGTTAAAGACACACCAAGTTCTATGTGCTGTTTAGAACTCTGTTCTTTCTGTTTTTTTAAAAAATAGGTTTATGCATCTTTTCTCAGTTGTTATTGGGAGGAGATCCAGAATTTCTTTTGGAAAAAAAAAAAAAAAAACTCAAACCTCAACCACAAAGGCCTTGGAGATGTTAAAACATTAATTTTAAAAATATAAAGTTTTCTTAGGATTTTAAAATCTGAAAGCTAAAAGAGATCAAAATATTATAGTGAAGAAATTTGGTTTCATTCAGAGCTCAAAGGTTTTTTATACCAAACCAAACCAACGTCTTAACAGCATTTGTTGATTATTTCTCATCAATTTTTCCTCCCAACAAATTTTTACTACAGGGGCATTTTGCTTTACACTTACTGATATATTTCAATGGGTTAATTTCTTCCATGCATTTTAAATTGGTGTACGATGTTTTTGCTGTGTGTAGTAAATTAAGAAAACTTGGAAGAGTACAAACAAAACATAGAAATCACCCTTGATCTTGCTACCCAGATCAGAGTTAACTACAATTAATTTGTGGATGCATTTTATGGTTCCCCGTCCTTCATCTTTTCTTCCTCCTCTTCTTTTTCCTCTCTGCTTCTCCACACAATATTCCTTTTAACAATAATTGAGATTATTTTATACTACATCCTACTGTCATGGTTGAATAGTACACAGATATTTGCGAAAGAATCTGTAAATATGATCTGAGTTGGAAAAAGGCTCTTAGCAGACATAATTAAATTAAAGATCTTGAGGTAAGATCATCCTGGATTAGGATGGACTCTAAACCCAACCACCAGTGTCTTTATGAGAGAAGAGAAGGAAAGAAGAGACACAGAAAAGAAGCTTATGTGCAGGTGAAGGCAGAGATTGGAATTACATAGCCCTAAGCCAGGGAATGCTTGAAGCTGTCAGAAGCTAGGAGAGAAGCCTGGAACAGATGCTCCCTTGGAGTCTCCAGAGGGTTTACAGCCTTGCTAACACTTTGATTGTGGAATTCTTGCCTGAAGAGCTGCAAGAGAATAAAGTTCTGCTGTTTTTTCCTGTTTGTTTGTTTTTATTTTTGTTTTAGACGGAGTCTTGCTCTGTTGCCAGGCTGGAGTGCAGTGGCGTGATCTCGGCTCACTGCAACTTCCACCTCCTGGGTTCAAGCGATTCTCTTGCCTCAGCCTCCCGAGTAGCTGGGACTACAGGCGTGTGCCACCAAGCCTGGCTAATTTTTTGTATTTTAGTAGAGACGGGGTTTTACCATGTTGGCCAGGATGGTCTCAATCTCCTGACCTCATGATCTGCCTGCCTCGGCCTCCCAAAGTGCTGGGATTACAGGCGTGAGCCACTGCGCCCGGCCAAAGTTGTTTTAAAGCAGTTGGTTCGTGATGATTTGCTTTTAAGCCACATAGTTTGTGGTGACATGTTATAGCAGCCCTAGAAGACTAATATTCACTTGTTTTTAGCTTTTACTTGAGAGGTTCTATGTTTGTTCATTTGTTCATTCTTTCACTCAGTAGACACTTATTCTCTGCCTACTATGTGTCAGGCAGAATGCTATTAGGTTGGTGCAAAAGTAAAAGTTATTCCACAATTACTTTTGCACCAACCTACTATATGCTGAGGATACAGAATTTAAGAAGATATAGTGTTTTCCCCAAATATAATGCAATCATATGTATATGGTACAGGATAGGTTTATCTGTAGAATTGCCAGGATACTCTCACATTTTGTTGTTCTTACTTCTGGGTAAGGTGCATAAGCAAAGTGATTCATCTCATTAGGAATGTGCAGCTCTCAAAAGTTCTTGTCGGTATACAGGGTCTGCAGACGAAACAATGCCCGGTGGTAGAATACCTTGGTAGGTTTTGGGAGCCTAGTTGGGAATGGTGCTTTGAAGCTGTAACTCAGGAACACTGGAACATTTTTAAACTTGACCAGTTTTCTAAAAAAACTGAGATCTATTTCCTTATTCCATGTTAGGCACTTTCTAATTCTCCCTACTTACTGATCTTTGACAAGAGTTAGATGTGCAATACTGGAAGGAAAAGGAAAAGATAGAGGCAGACGGCATAGAAGGTAAGAGTAATGATCTCTAAATTAGATCTAAGGACTCAAAAGAGCCTGGGAAATTTGGGGGCTTTAAAAAGTAACATCGTCACCAGCATATGGAAAGAAGACTCTGGCAGTGGCATTGTGGAAGAGCTATGAGATGAGGAAGACTGGGAAATATAATTGAGAGTGAAACTGAATATTGTAGAAGGAAGGTAATGGACTCTAATGATGGAGAAAGAATAGATTTTGAAGATGTGAAGAAAGTTGGTGGTATTTTCTAATGGAGAATACAGTAAGTCCTCACTTAACGTTGCTGATAGGTTCTTGGAAACTGTGACTTCAAGTGAAACAATATACAGTAGGTCCTCAAATAACGTTGTTGAGTTCAAAGTCATTTTATTATAGTGCGGGTGAGAGAAACCTTGATTTTGTTACATTTCATTACACTTAAAATCATAGTTTTCGAGGACCTATCCACGACGTTAAGTGAGGACTTACTGTCTATGGTGCAATAAAGTACATTTTCCATAAGCTTAGCATTCCTTCACAATAAACACTTACTGGATTTTAAATTTGCTTAATGTCCAGTGTTCAGTCCAGTATGATGGAGTTGCAGGGGGAAAGAAAAAAGTTAAGTATTGAGAAATGGAATTGAGTTTGGAGAGGGCTTCATGGAGGAGAGCACACAAACAGCAGGAGATTTAAGGGGCTCTGTTGGCAGCAGGGGACGAATTTCATTCAGATAATCTAGTTGGCTCAGTGCCAATCAGCATGTGCTAGGGCTTCCTCAGGGATATGATAGAGGTTTTATAGGAACATTGAGAGTAGCAGCAGGGATTCATGTTATCCATCCATCCATCCATCCACCCACCCACCCACCCATCCATCCTATATTTAAATAACACTTCTGAGTACCAGCCACTGTGCTAGGTGCTACAGACACATGGACTATTAGGACCCATGTCACTGCCCTCAAGGAGGCTGGGGTCTAGGGGAAGAGATGGACAAATAAACAGACTCTTATTTGACAGCAGTAGGTGCAAGGAAGTATGAGGTGCTCCAGGTGCACTGGGTGCTCTGGGTGCACACATATGGGGTGGGGATGGCTAATACCAGTTTTGGGAGGCTGGTGGCAGGGATTTCATTGTCTCAGAATAACCTTGATAGAATTGGCCCCCCAGCAAATGTCAGCCATTGAAGAGCTAATGGAATGGTGGGGTGAGAGGGTGGGGAGAGCATTGGGGAACCCAGGAAGAGGTCAGGCCATAGAGGATGGCTAGGTCTTTACAGGCTTATTGAAGATGGAGGCTAAGAATATGCTGGATGAAAAACAAGCCCAAATCCACCATCTCCTGTCCCTCCAGCTACGTGCTCTGGTGCAATGTGGTCCATCACAAGTACCATCTTCATATGCAGGCTACTCATTGTGAGACTCTTGGGCGACACAGCAGTGAGAACCTCTGTTGTCTTTCTACCCCACAAGGCAGGAAGGTGTTGGGAAAAGTCCACTAGCCTGGTGTCAGGAGGCTGAGGTTCAGTCCTGCTCTGTCATGAATTGGCTACATGACTGAGGACCAAGGACTTGAGTTTCCTCATCTATGAAACAAAGATATTGGATACCAGTCATTTTCAAACATTTCTTTTTCCAATAAGCAGAGCCCTTTTCAAATGAAATCTTATGTATAGTGCAGTTGCTTAGAGCAGGTGCTCTCGGTTGCCCTCGCACCCTTTGTGGTAGATCTTGAGGAGCCTCCACAAGCATCACAGCACTGGTCAGTACCTCCGCACATGAGGTCTGAGGACCACCTGCATCTGAATCACCCAGGTGCAGATTCCTGGGCTCCTTCCCGGACCTCTTGAATCAAACTTTTTGGGTCTGGGACTGAGGACTCTATTTTTAATAAGCACTTCATGGGATTATCATGTACGTTGAAGTTTGAGTACCACTAGGCCAGATATTTCAAGGTCCCTCTCAGGCTTTAAGTACAGTGACTCTGTTATCCTCTTCAGCTTTGGTGTGATGGTGAGGAGCCAAAGAAGGGAAGTTAGTGACTCCACCTGATAAAGAGATTTAACAGAAAATGGAATATCGAAAGTTTGAGGATGGATTTGATGGTAATAGTAGTAGAGACGACAGTGGAACAGGAGAGTAGGATCTGAAAGTTACAAAATGGATTAGGTAAGGAAGAAGAACTTTAATCATAGGGTCTTCCAACAGTGGAGATAAATTGTATTCCAGATGGAAGAAATTGTAGCAAAAGGTGTCAGGAGACAATTCAAAGCATGAGGCTACTAGGGTAATGTCCTGATCATATTCCCACCATCTTTCTTTGTCTTGATAATAGCACTCTATTATATCATGACACATAGTGTCATAATGGTCTCCTTACCTTTCATTTACTTGTAATTCTTTATTGAGTGAATCCTGTGTGCCAGGCATTGAGCTAGATTCTGCAAATGCAGGTCAACCCAAACAGACATGTTCTCTGCAATCACAGAGCTTAGTGTCTGGTCAGGGAAGTAGACAATAAAATAGCCATGCTAAGTAGTGTATAATTACAAACCAAGGCAGATACTGCTAAGGAAAAGAGTGTGGTTCTAAAGACAGGTATTTTTTGTGGGGATTGGTAGAGGTGAGGTGAAGCAGTTTAGGAATGGGCTCTTTAAGGGAGTAGTACATTTGAGCTGAAAACAAAATGATGACTAGGAGTTAACTCGGCAAAGGTGGTGATAGGAGTGGCAGCAATGGGATGAGAAGAATTCCAGAGGGAAAATCACGTGCAAAGTTCCTGTGGATGGGAAGGAGGATGGTGATTATGCGGGACTGATTGGCAGAAGTCCAGAGAATAAGGCGGAGAGAAGAGCAGGGGCAGACAGGGCTGGAGAAGCTATCAGACGCCAGACCCTGCAGGGCCTTCAAGGCTACATTAAGAGTTTGGGTCTTTTTCCTCGTAACAGAGGGATTGTGTGGAAGGGTTTGTCTTTGGAAAATCTCATACCTGCTGCTTGGGAAGAGGCTAATGCAGAGGGGTAAAGATAGATACGGGGAGAGGCTAATTGCCAATTGCTATACTTGTCTGTCTGTCCCTATTACTGCTGTGACTTACTTGAGGCTGAGACAACCTCCATATTCCCATGCAGTTGATACGCAATAATTACATGATAGTGGGCAAAATGAGCTAAAGTGAATTAAATAAAGCCTCTTGGGGCAAAAGCAGAATATATTTTAGACTCCTCTTTTCTTCCCTGTAACTAATATGGGGCAAGGAGAAGTATTCATATATTGTGTATTTGTGCACATCGCTGCTGGCTATCATTGCACTTGAGAGTGTGAGGTCCTCGGATACCAAGCCCATCTTTACCCTAGTGTTCTGTGTTACTGGGAGTCTCTTGGGCACTGCTGGAAATGAACATGTGTGGGACAATGTCTGACACTTAAGGAAAGGGAAGGATTTAGGTCTGCCTGGACTTCATTTCTTAATTAGCAGAGCTCAAGATATGATTTGAAGCAATGCTTACTGTTTCATTCGCAGCTGCCCCCAGGTTGCAGCACACTGGACAAGCAAAAATGTGACAGGCAGCCCTAGACACCCAGTGGAGAAGCAGAAATACACTTGCTGGGGTTTGCAGTGGACGTTTCCCTCACAGTGGCACTTTTTGAATTGCCTGGATGACGAAGAGTGTTCACCCAGCTGGCCTCGTCTGGTTACCTTGCCCCTTTCCAGGCATTTGTGTTCTTACATGCGTTCCCCTTTCACACTGCTAAATTTAAGGCTTCATTTTCAAATCAAATGCTCATCTGGCTGGCTGCCTGAGAAATCACATGTGGAGCGCTGAGAGACCCAGGCAGGGAATGGTGCCCTTGGTTTTGGAGAGTAGGTCTGGAAACCATATGAACTGTAAATAGTTTCAAAATGTGAAAAAAAATTTAAAGCTCTGCCAAAAGGGAAGAGCTGAGGGTTTTTTCTTTCTAGGCTCAGTTATTAAGTATCTGTTGGAAATTACCTACCTCTATCATACAATCTGTTTACTCTCTCCATCTGTCCAGGGTGGACAAATCCAGACTTAACCCCCGTGAGAACTCAGCTCTGCAAATGCTTGTTTTATTGGAAATAAGTTTTGGGGTCACAGAACCATAGCTAAACTGCTAGATGCATAACTTTTATGGGAATTTTATTCATTTAATCCTTCCTTTGAAACTTGAGTGATAATATGTTAATATTTTTAAAAATAATAAAACCTAATTTTCCAATAAGAACAAGACAAATAAATAATGAGAAAAGGTACATGGCTTCCTTAATTTGCACCCCATCAGATAACTAATGTACTAGAGTTTCACTTCTCATTTTGAGAAATATGTTTCAGCATTATGTCCTATTTTCTTTTTTTTATTTTATTTTATTTTCTTTATTAGGCTTTCTCTTTTTCACCTGATCCTTCATTATAGTTTAAAAAGGCATTTTTTTTTTTTTTTTTTTGCCTTTGGTCTCAATTTTTCTGTGGGTGCAGAGGTGAAGAGATGCTGTCATGCTTTCCACACTAGGTTACCAGGGACACCTTTCATTCTGTTTTGGTGGCTGTCTTTAGATTCCTTTTTTTCTTGCTTTCTCTGTATTCTAAATTTTGTCTTTGCTCTGTATCTCATTTCTTACTCTCTTTCTAAGGATGGAGAAGAAAGAACACTGGAACTGAGATGAAAAGAATGACAGGAAAACAATAAGCAACAGAGGCCCTATTAAATAGGGAGCATTTTAGAGTAATAGATGCCTAAAAATGTAGGGATTAGAGTTTATGCAAACAAATATGCAAAAGACTGTGGTATAAATGCTTATAATTGGCCTGCAGATTTGCTGGTGTTAAATTTCAAATCTGGTACTGATAATGTCAAACTAATAAAAGTTTTACCCAAATGTACCTAATTATGGTCACGATCCCTGGCACGAAATCTCCTGATTAACCAAATTGAAAATATCTTTCCCAGTAGTGGCTCTTGTGATTAAGAAAGGAATTCAGAAGAGAGAAGATTGCTTATACATATATTTAGACATATTTTTACAGACTATAAGTAAGACCATAAGATCTTGAAACCCCTTGATCGCTAGAAAGCAGAGAGGGCTTGGAGGAGTATGAGGCCAGCCTGTCATTGCTATTAAGCAGAAAATCTTCATCCTGGAGCTGGGTGGAGCACATAACTTAGAGTGTTTTCCAGAAAGTAATTAAAAGGGCAACTTTCTGGCAGAAAGTTTTCATCTTCCTAATAGAGAAAAATGGAGTCTACTCCAGGCAAAAAATTGTCATATAAATATATCCAGGGAGTAGAAAAACAACCTAGAGACTTTGGGGTTTGAGTAGTGCCAATGAATAATGAAGGGATTGCATTAGAAGGTCTTTCTTATCCATCCCATTCCTAAAATATGAGAAATGGAACTGCCATTTGATATACCATCCCTGAGCCCAAGGCTTTCCTCTGTTCCAGGGACTTACTGTGGTCAACGGGGCGTGGGGAAACAGATTTAGGACCTTCACCAGAGGCCAGGTTTACCCAGACCTGATGGGTCTGGAAATAGAGGATTTTGGGGAGCACTCTAGTTCATGTCATAGGTTGGGCCAGGGGAGGGTGTCGCAGTTCCTGCTTACACTCTAATCCTATTGGCTTGAGTTGGAAAAAGTGATAAGCCTCAATAATAGAGCCAATTTTGTTGGGGTCATTTGAATTATTGTCCCAGCATTGTTAAGAGCAGACATAGCATGGGTGCTCTGAACCAGAGGAATCTTTAGGTCTATCTTATTTCTGCAAATATTAAGTATCTCCCATGTGCCAAAGATGATTAACATAGCATTTCTGTTTTCATAACTCACAGTTTGTAGGAGAGGGAGACAACCAAGTTTTTAGTTTCAATATAACATATAGGAGGATGGATGTGTTGATGGACCTCAACGGAAGCACTAAAGAAGGGGTACTTAGGCCAGTCTGGGGAACAAAGGAGGCTTCTGAGAAGTGAGTTTTTATCTAAAATTTATCAACTAAAAATGTGAAAAACTCAGAAAAGTAAAAATGTCTACTTTTTAGGGAAATGTATTATCCCCGTTGTTGCATTTTATTTTTGGCAAATATACATAAATATGCAAAAGAGCCCATGCAATATATGCAATTTTGCTTTCCACTTTTTTCTTTTGGAAAAAAGTTTTTATTTATTTCTTTTATTGTCTAAACTGTTATCCTTTGCCTTACAATGATTCATCTTGTCCTTATCGTCTTTCCATACTTTGTCATTAGCTTTGTTACACTTTCTTAGGGTCTTCCCAGGAGACATAGCCTTGTGAAACTACTACTCATGTCAGGTCTAGAACTAGATATGCTATGCACACATTATGAGTGATCACATAAATAGCTAATCTGTTCAAATATTCATTCACCAATATGTATTGAGCCCCTAATATGTGCCACGCACTCTCCTATGTACTAAGGATACAGAAATGAGGAGGCTAGATAAATCCCTGCCCTAGTGAACAACATTCTAGTGTGGAAGACGCACAATAAACAAAATGTAAATAAATAATATGATTTCAAGTAGTTGTAAGTACAACAAAGAAAATAAAATAGGGGAATAGGATAGAGAGTGATGGGATGGGAGATGGGGAGATTTTAAAGAGGGTGACCAGAGAAGGCCCCTTGAAGAGGTAATATTTGAACTGAGGGGCATCTAGCCATGCCAAGATCTTGGGTAGAAGAAACAACAAGTATAAAAGCTCCAAGGTGGAAATGAACCTGACAGTAAGATGTCTACTGTGGCTAGAGCATTGTGATAAAGGGGAGTGCTGAAGGGCTGGCAAGAGCCAATTCCTAGAGGTAGTGATAGAGAATTCCAATTTTATGTTAAATGTAATGAGAAGCCACTGGAGGGTTTTCAGCAGGAAAACTATATGAACAATAAAAAGATTTCGCTGGCTTCTGTGTAGACAGTAGACAGCAGAGAGAGACGAGCAGAATGACGGTGACAAATTTTGTTTTCTCCTCTTGTCCAGGTATGATGATGATGATGCCATGGACTTGAGTGTTAGCAGTGAAGGACATAAACAGAAGTAGAATCATCTATCTATCCATCTATCTATCTATCTATCTATCTATCTATCTATCTATCTATCTATCATAATCACCATCACTCATGGATTTTCAGACACACATGCACAGGCACACACAAATAGAACAGTACAATGAATCCTTTTCTATATATTACTTAGCTGCAGCAACTTGCTATTCTTGTGTACTTGCATACTTCTTGCTATTTTGTATCCATTTTTATTATTTTCTGGGGTATTTTAAAAGCAAATCCTATATGTCATATTCTGTTATCTATCAATACTTTAGTATTTATCTTGAACATATAAGGACTTAAATATACTTAGCCATACTACCATTACTACATTTGACAAAATAGCCGTAGTTCCTTAATAAATATCACCTAATAACCACAGACTGAGATGTATTTTGAGGACAGAGGCAATATGTTGCTGTACTGGGTGGGTATGAAGAGAGGCATAAGGAAACCTAGTTGTTGGCTGAGGTTCCAAGATGGAGAAAACTGGGGAAGAAGCAGGTGGTGGTGGTGGTGGTGGTAGTTTTCTGCCTGGTCTAGGAAACCAGAATTCTATCAAGATATTAGTCATTCTGCAGAGGAATGCATTACCGAAGCTTAGGGGAGAGGTGTGGGCTGAAGATATAATTTAAAAGTCATCACACTTTGGGAGGCTGAGGCGGGCAGATCACCTGAGGTGAGGAGTTTGAGACCCACCTGGCCAACATGGTGAAACCCTGTCTCTACTAAAAATATAAAAAAATTAGCCAGGCATGGTGGTGGGCGCCTGTAATCCCAGCTGCTTGGGAGGCTGAGGCAGGACAATCGCTTGAACCTGGGAGGCAGAGGTTGCAGTGAGCCGAGACTGCGCCATTGTACTCCATCCTGCCTGGGCAACAAGAAAGAAACTCCGTCTAAAAAAAAAAAAAAAAAAACAAAAAAAACTCGTCCAAGGCCTGTTACAGTGGCTTATGCCTATAATCTCAGCACTTTGGGAGGCCAAGACAAGCAGATCACTTGAGAGCAGAAGTTTGAGACCAACCTGGGCAACTGGGCAAAACCCCATTTCTACTAAAAATATAAAAATTAGCCAGGCATGGTGGTGTGCACCTGCAGTCACAGCTACTCAGGAGGCTGAGGAGGGAGGATTGATGGCTGGAAATTCAAGGCTGCAGCAAGCAGAGATCATGCCACTGCACTCCAGCCTGGGCAACAGAGACCCTGTTTCAAAAAAAAAAAAAAGTCATTTGGCCACCTTGGATGAAGATTCTGGGCCCCAAATAGTGGAGAGAGGAACTCTAGCTCTCAGGTACTCTAAAGTTTGAAGATGGGCAAAAGAGAAAGGGCTGGCTAAGGGTATGAGAAGCAGTGACTAATGAAATAAGAGGAAAACTACTTGGATGTTCTGGAGTTAAAACAAAGAAAGAGTTTGAAGAAAGAGGGGGTGGCCAACTGTGATAAATAAAGTGAAGACTGAGAACTGATCATTGGATTTAGTAACACACAGGATGACCAGAGAGGTTGCAGTTGGAAGGATGGAGACAAAATCCTGATTGGAGAAAGCATGGACAGTCAAGAAGCAGAGAAAGTGAGTGCAGATAGCTCTTTTGAAGACTTGAAATCAAAATCAGAATGTACAATCCTTATAATGAGGTGCTTCATAATAATAAAAAAATAGTCGGATTCAGGGTGGAGCCAAGATGGCCGAATAGGAACAGCTCCAGTCTACAGCTCCCAGCGTGAGCGATGCAGAAGACGGGTGATTTCTGCATTTCCATCTGAAGTACCGGGTTCATCTCACTAGGGAGTGCCAAACAGTGGGTGCAGGACAGTCGGTGCAGTGCACTGTGTGCGAGCCGAAGCAGGGCGAGGCATTGCCTCACTCGAGAAGCACAAGGGGTCAGGGAGTTCCCTTTCCTAGTCAAAGAAAGGGGTGACAGACGGCACCTGGAAAATCAGGTCACTCCCACCCTAATACTGCGCTTTTCCAACGGGCTTGGAAAACGGCACACCAGGAGATTGTGTCCTACACCTGGCTCGGAGGGTCCTATGCCCACGGAGTCTCACTGATTGCTAGCACAGCAGTCTGAGATCAAACTGCAAGGTGGCAGCGAGGCTGGGGGAGGGGTGCCCTCCATTGCCCATGCTTGCTTAGGTAAACAAAGCAGCCAGGAAGCTCGAACTGGGTGGAGCCCACCACAGCTCAAGGAGGCCTGCCTGCCTCTGTAGGCTCCACCTCTGGGGGCAGGGCACAGACAGACAAAAAGTCAGCAGGAACCTCTGCAGACTTAAATGTCCCTGTTGGACAGCTTTGAAGAGAGTAGTGGTTCTCCCAGCACGCAGCTGGAGATGTGAGAACGGGCAGACTGCCTCCTAAAGTGGGACCCTGACCCCCGAGCAGCCTAACTGGGAGGCACCCCCCAGTAGGGACAGACTGACACCTCACTCGGCCGGGTAGTCCTCTGAGACAAAACTTCCAGAGGAACAATCAGACAGCTGAATTTGCGGTTCATGAAAATCCACTGTTTTGCAGCCATCGCTGCTGACACCCAGCCAAACAGGGTCTGGAGTGGACCTCTAGCAAACTCCAACAGACCTGCAGCTCAGGGTCCTGTCTCATAGAAGGAAAACTAACAAACAGAAAGGACACCCACACCAAAAACCCATTTGTACATCACTATCATCAAAGACCAAAAGTAGAAAAAACTACAAAGATGGGGAGAAAACAGAGCAGAAAAACTGGAAACTCTAAAAAGCAGAGTGCCTCTCCTCTTCCAAAGGAACACAGTTCCTCACCAGCAACAGAACAAACCTGGATGGAGAATGACTTTGACGAGTTGAGAGAAGAAGGCTTCAGACGATCAAACTACTCTGAGCTACAGGAGGAAATTCAAACCAATGGCAAAGAAGTTAAAAACTTTGAAAAAATATTAGATGAATGTTTAACTAAAATAACCAATGCAGAGAAGTGCTTAAAGGAACTGATGGAGCTGAAAGCCAAGTTTCGAGAACTACGTGAAGACTGCAGAAGCCTCAGTAGCTGATGCAATCAACTGGAAGAAAGGGTATCAGTGATGGAAGATGAAATGAATGAAATGAAGTGAGAAGGGAAGTTTAGAGAAAAAAGAATAAAAAGAAACGAACAAAGCCTCCAAGAAATATGTGACTATGTGAAAAGACCAAACCTACATCTGATTGGTGTACCTGAAAGTGACGGGGAGAATGGAACCAAGTTGGAAAACACTCTGCAAGATATTATCCAGGAGAACTTCCCCAATCTAGCAAGGCAGGCCAACATTCAGATTCAGGAAATACAGAGAATGCCACAAAGATACGCCTCAAGAAGAGCAACTCCAAGACACGTAATTGTCAGATTCACCAAAGTTGAAATGAAGGAAAAAATGTTAAGGGCAGCCAGAGAGAAAGGTCGAGTTACCCACAAAGGGAAGCCCATCAGACTAACAGCTGATGTCTTGGCAGAAACTCTACAAGCCAGAAGAGAGTGGGGGCCAATATTCAACATTCTTAAAGAAAAGAATTTTTAACCCAGAATTTCATATCCAGCCAAACTAAGCTTCATAAGTGAAGGAGAAATAAAATACTTTACAGACAAGCAAATGCCGAGTGATTTTGTCACCACCAGGCCTGCCCTAAAAGAGCTCCTGAAGGAAGCACTAAACATGGAAAGGAAAACCGGTACCAGCCACTGCAAAAACATGCCAAATTGTAAAGACCATTGAGGCTAGGAAGAAACTGCATCAACTAACGAGCAAAATAACCAACTAACATCATAATGACAAGATCAAATTCACACATAACAATATTAACTTTAAATGTAAATGGGCTAAATGCTGCAATTAAAAGACACAGACTGACAAATTGGATAAGGTGTCAAGACCCATCAGTGTGCTGTATTCAGGAAACCCATCTCACGTGCAGAGACACACATAGATTCAAAATAAAGGGATGGAGGAAGATCTACCAAGCAAATGGAAAACAAAAAAAGGCAGGGGTTGCAATCCTAGTCTCTGATAACACAGACTTTAAACCAACAAAGATCAAAAGAGACAAAGAAGGCCATTACATAATGGTAAAGGGATCAATTCAACAAGAAGAGCTAACTATGCTAAATATATATGCACCCAACACAGGAGCACCCAGATTCATAAAGCAAGTCCTGAGTGACCTACAAAGAGACTTAGACTCCCACACAATAATAATGGGAGAT